>NC_081314.1:4698750-5009375 GCF_026419965.1 Kogia breviceps
TGCCAGAATATTTTAAAGCAAAACCAGATGTCATATCGTTTTACTCTATACTTCAGTATGCATCTCTAACTGATGAGGGCATTTTTAAAAAACAGAACCACATGGGCTTCCCTGGTGGCGCAGTGGTTGAGAGTCCGCCTGCCGACGCAGGGGATACGGGTTCGTGCCCCGGTCCGGGAGGATCCCACATGCCGCGGAGCGGCTGGGCCCGTGAGCCGTGGCCGCTGCGCCTGCGCGTCCGGAGCCTGTGCTCCGCAACAGGAGAGGCCACAGCAGTCAGAGGCCCGCCTAGCACACACACACACAAAAAAGAGAACCACCACCATGCCACTTCAACTCATGAATTTAACAATAATTCCTTACTCTCATTTAATACCCAGTATTTGGACATCCGGTTTTTTAAAAGCTCCCCAAGTCATTCTAATGTGCAGCCAAATTTAAGGACCATTCATCTAAAAGCTTGATTAGAAGCAGGTTTTTAAAAATCTTCATAGAAGGTAAGTACCGCATAGTTCCTACTGCAACTTACCAGGAGCCACATAATGTCTCCTTGTTCTGCTCTCGGTGATGCTGAGATTGTACTGGACTCATTATGCGCCTCCTCAGACTCACCTAATCCTTCCTGCTCCCAGGCACCAGCTATTCAACGAAGAGCCCTGGCCACCTCATCTCCTAACACCACTGGTTGTCTCAGACTCCCCAAGAATGAAGGCCACATTTCAGCACGGCCTCCATTATGCCTCCTGCAGTAGCAGGAAGAGAAGCACTGGCACTCAGATTCAACCCGAACAGACCAAAAGAAGATTCTGGCCGCAGACCAATTCTGCAGGCATCCTCTTTAAAATAGATTGTTCTAAGGCACAGTGGTTCTATGCAACCTCTCTGGAGAAATTCTGCATGACCAAGCAACTTGGATGGATTTTGTGAATCTGTGGTCAGCTCAGTGCACCTCACTCTATATTTGCTTTCACTTCTTCCTTGTCTCATTTCCCTTTCCCCCTCAATCCTGCTGCCTTGGAATGGTACACCCCAATGAAGTGCAGAACAAAAGCTTTAACACAGACTCTTATTTTCTAAAGTGGTGCTTTTCAAATATTAATGTGCATACAAATCACTGAGGAGCTGGTTAAAATACAGATTTTGACTCAGTAAGCTGAGTAGGGCCTGAGATGTTCAGATGTTTGATTTTTGCACTGGCTCAAGGTGATGCCAGTGTGGCTGACCTTGGGCCCATATTTCCTGTAACATGGTTCTAGAGAAGTGAGTCTAATTAAAAAAATGGTCAATAGAGTCAGATGATGCCAGCCTGATTATAAAGTTCCCTATCAACAGTTCACCTAACAGCATCTTTTAATGATCATTTGCTTAGATCACTCGTTCTCGAAGTGTGGTCCCTAGACTTGCAGTGTCAGCATTACCTAGGAACTTGTTAAAAATTCTAATTCTTGGGCCCCTGCCCCAGACCTAATGAATAAGAAAATCTGAAGAGGGAACAGTATCCTGCGTTTTAACAAGCTCTTCAGATGATTGTGATGCATGCAAAAGTTTGAGGACCACTGATGCATGACTTCTTTAGGATAACGAAATGTGATTATCTAATCCCATCATTCTTTTTAGATTTATTACTGTTCTTTAAAGAAGTCTTCCTCATCAACAATTTGGTTACTGAAAAATAGTTTGTACAGGAAAGGCAACATAAATGCTTAATTTTTTCTTTATCAATTTTCAAAGTAATGAACAAGGATCCCATCAATTTCTAATGCTGACCAGTAAGATCTGGAGGGAGGAGGAATTTTTTAGAGACTACTTATATACTTAACATGTCTTAATTCTTAGAGTCATTATTCTTCTTAATGCTCAAATTGTCCCATCTGAGGTTGGTATAAACCCCTTCAGGTTGACTCCTGTGACAGTTTAGCAAAACCCCATTAGCCTTTTAAACTTCCTCGCTTTCCAGCCCAGGATATGTATGGCTCGACTCATACCACTTTTTGTCCTATACCTGAAGTTGACCACTCCTCCAAGGAACTGGTTCCTTTTAGTGAAGAATGGCATTTAGAGATCATAATCTGTGAGGTACTTACTGCTACCAGGTTATCACTGGCTCTAGACCTTTAGAGTGGACAGAACTGGGAAATACAAATGTTTTTATGAAAAGAAATCATGGATTCATATTGATACATGCAAGTCTATCTCCCCACTTCACTCCTATGCTGAAACTCTGGTTCCTAATGACATTAACATAATTATTTATTTGTCTTACCCTACAATAGATTTAAAAGGACAACATCAATTTTCTATGAATAACAAAACTATTGAATGCATTTAAGAATATTGCACATCACTATATGGTTTATGTCATCAACTTAATACAAAGCTAGGTTCACTTGTTTCCGTTTTCCATTTCAATTTTTTTAAAAATTTAAAACAATTACTTGGTCCAAAGTCAAAACTATATATACCAAAGTTCATTTACAGACATGTCCCCTGGATCTTGCAATTCTCTCTCCTCCTATAGATAATCACTTTTGTTAGTTTTTGGTTTACCTTTCCATTATTTCTTTTTGGGAAAAATATCTCTCTATTTATCTAGCTATATGTTTATATGTATATATTTTTTGTATATTTTTTCATTTCTTATACCTTTCTCATTCTATAATTTATCGAAGATTATAGGCAGTGGTTTGGCTATCACATTTGGCTATCACATTCTTCTAAGCTACAGGCATGAACTGAATTACACTATTGTCTACACCTTTTCTTTTAAACATGCTTAAGCTATTATTTTCAAATCTAAAGATCATTTTTCTTGATAGAGAATATGCATTCTTTCATTCTTTCCATCTTTTGTTAATATTATATAATATGTCCCAAGAAACTAGCTTATCTGTTCTTTTTCTTTTCTGTTCAGAATATAACAACAAAAATACTTTAGAATGCGTTGTATAGTTCTCTATACCATTACTCTACAGAATGAACCATACCTTGGAAGCACGGTGCTGTCTGTAAAATGCGGCGGCCCGTTCACCATGTATAGTCCTTCTGAGCCTCGGACTGAGGAATAAACAGGGAAAGAACCACCATTACTTTGCTAATAAATACTCAATTATCACAAATGTTTTTTAAAAAAAGCTTTCAGTCAAAATACTCATGAAATCATTAAACATTTCATAGAACTATCAAACATCAGCATTAAAAGGGCACATTTTCTTCCTCTTTTGCATAAAATCATATAACCTCTGAGAAATAAACAGGTAATGCAATGGACTGAATGTGTCTCCACAAAAATCCTCACGTTGAAACCCTAATTCCAATGTGATGGGATTGGAAGGTGGAACCTTTTGGGGGGTTATTAGATCACAAAGGTGGGGTCCTCATGAATGGGATTAGTACCTTTACAAGAAAAACACAGAGGATACAATAAGTTGGCAGTCAATGAACAAGAGGGTCCTCACCAGACCCTGACCATGCTGGCACCCTGGTCTCAGACTTCCAGCCTCTAGAACTGTAAGAAATAAATTTCTGTTGTTTATAAGCTACCCAGTATGTGGTACTTTGTTATAGCAGCCCGAACTGACTAAGACAGGTAATATCCCTCTTACTTCTTTTCCTATAGAGCATATTCATTTAGTCTCTAAGGAGACTATTTCAATAAATCCACTTTTATCTATCTTACAAGAAATCTATGCATTTGCATTGAGATACAGCATTCATACTTATATTCCTTCATTCAAATGGAAAAAAGTGATCTTAGCATTATGTTTTCACATTATTTTCTAATCTCATGTTCAAAATGTATGGATGTTGGAAACAGAATTAGAAGCTGAGTCTAAGTTAAATCTTCTTTGTATCAGCTTACTCTCTCAAGTAACTTTAATAATTAAAAACTCAAAATTGTAACTGTCACCAGTGAAAGGCAGTTGTACTATAGTAGAAAGGACATGAACTCAAAGGTAGGCCTCAGTTCCTATCTGACTGTGGAACCTTAGATACATCCCCACCTCTGAATCTGTGCCCCAATCAGCAAAATATAAACTTTAAAATACTGTGGGCTTTATGTAAGATAATAACATAAAAGTATAGTATAAATTCATCCAAAGTTCTTAAAAAATATGACATTATTAATATATTAACAAATTCTCAAGCTAAGAGAACAAGCAGGATGAGATACATTCATTTACTAAGCTCCCAACGATAGTAATAGTCTAAAAAAATTAAGTGGGAACAAAGTTCAAGATTAAATAAGCAGAAACATCTACAGAACTAAATTATACTTTTTAAAAATGGCTGAATTAGAAGTTTCTAAAGCTGAACCAAATAAAATGATTCATTCATTCAGCAAATGCTTACTGGAGAAAAAAGAAACTACCGCCAAAGCCTTATGTTGAGTACCGCAGATACAACAGGGAGGGCAATCAGCCTTGTCCCTGACCTCACTAATCAGATAATGAGTCAAATATACGGAAATCTGTAACTGCATTGAGTGCTACAAAGGAAAGATACAAGAGGCTACTAGAGTGAATAATATGGAGTTCTAATCTGAAAATGGAAGGTTAGGGAAAGCATCCTTGAGTAAGTGATTTGTGTGCTCAGATCTGAAAGATGAATAGCAGTTAACAAGCAAGGAGAACAGTAACAGTTGCAGAAACTCCGTGACAAGAGAGATGACAGTGTCACAGGAATGGAAAGGAAGCCTGCGTGGCTGGAAGGAGGTGGATCTGGAGAAGAAAACAGGGCTCAGACCAAGCAGGATCCTGTGGCTTAAGTTAGGCAACGTTGGACTGCAGCCTAAGAATGTTGGGAAACTTCAAAAAAGTTTTAGGCAGATTTTTAAAACCAGACTTGCAATTTGAGAAGCTCAACTTGGTAAGTGTAGACAGTGAACCAGAAGGCAGTAAGATGTGAAGAAACTACTCAAGATGGTCTGCAGTAGTCCCACAGGAGAGATAATAGAAACTTTGGGAATTCCCTGGTGGTCCAGTGGTTAGGACTCCAAGCTTCCACTGCCAGGGGCCCGGGATCCATCCCTGGTGGAGGGAACTAAGATCCTGCAAGCCGAGCAGCACAGCCACAAAAAAACCAAAACAATACAAAACTTGGACTAGGGTAGGGCAGTGGAAATGGAAAGTGGAGAATAAGTGTTCAGTATTCAGGAGAGAAAACTGACAGGACTTGGTGATGAGTAACTATTTTATCAGCTAGAACTCCTGCTAGCAGCAACAGTATGAGAACTGAAGAAAGGAAAACGTTTTACTGAAGTCCATGGCTACAATTTCACTTGCCTCTTTTTCTGTCAGCTATTCACGAATCTCCCACTCTTCAGCAGCAAAGTTTGTAGCTAGGAGCCACTCTTGGCTCCAACTCTGATCCCTATTTCCTTTCCCTTCTCAAGGGACAGTTCTCATAACATCAATTTTCTACCTGTAAATTAACTAGCTCAACCTTCAGATATTGAAAGTAATATAATCTACCTTCCCAAAGTAAATAATTTAAAGTTAGACTGAGGGAATTCCCTGGTGGTCCAGTGGGTAAGACTCCACACTCCCAATGCAAGGGGCCCGGGTTCAATCCCTGGTCAGGGAACTAGATCCTGCATGCGTGCCGCATCTGAGTTCGCAGGCCACAACAAAGATCCCGCGTGACGCAACTAAGACCTGGCGCAGCCAAAATGAATGAATGAATAAATAAATAAATATTTTTTTTTGTTTTTAAGTTAGAATGAAAGTAAAAGAACCACTGACAGGGCTTCCCTGGTGGCACAGTGTTTGAGAGTCAGCCTGCCATGCAGAGGACACGGGTTCGTGCCCTGGTCCGGGAAGATCCCACGTGCCGCGGAGCGGCTGGGCCCGTGAGCCATGGCCGCTGGGCCTGCGCGTCCGGAGCCTGTGCTCCGCAACGGGAGAGGCCACAACAGTGAGAGGCCCGTGTACCACAAAAAAAAAAAAAAAACCACTGACAAACAAGATAAAAATCTATGTACTCATGGAGCTTCCATTCTAGCGGAAATGATGAAAAATAAGGGAGCAAACACGTAATTGAATAATGAGTTTCTGGTCAGATATATCCACAAGTATACAACTGGATACCATGTTTCCTCATATACTAAACTGAGTCACCAAACTGCTGTGGGTAGTTTGCCCTTGAACAGAATGGAGTCTAGCAAAGTGCTCTACATACATCAAAATCTAAACTCCTCTCACTACTGCCTACAAGGCTCTATGCCTGGCCCCTGCACAGCTCCATGTGCTAGGCATTAGGGATCTTAAAAAATGAGTCCATCACTACACGCAAAATGATGATTTCAAAAGGAGCTCAGTCTACTGCTACACCTTGAATGAAACACTGATGATATCTATTTTAAAAATCTCTAATACATTTAGTAAACATTTTGTGCCAGGAAATGTTTTCCTAGAAGACTTGAAAACTATGAAGTTTAATTCTTTAGCATCAGAAATTCTCAACTGCTTCTTGGCGCTCTGGCTAAAATCAAGTATTGCATCAAAATTCTCTTACTACGCAGGCAAAGCTGTGCTGTTTCTTGTCACCAAATCAATCGTCTGCTGCAATATAATGTATGATACATTATGATTTAGAAAACAATAAGCCATTCTTTTCTTAATATGACAGTTAAGGTTTTAATAAACATTTATTTGAGGGATTAATAAAAAAATGAATTTCCCAAACTAGGGGGTTTGTAGTTGTCAGATTACACGTTATCGCTAGGTTGCATAAAATTCTGTCAGCCTAACGAGGTCCCTCCCACAAGCTGCGGTGACAATTTAACTCATTAATCCCTCTTTCAAAATTCTCATACTTACCTAGGAAAACAAAACGCTACATTATCAGTGTATACCCAATGAAGCCGCAATACTTTTAAAATGTGCCATATGTAATCAAACCATGCTCTATTGCCTTAACACATGCCTGAAGTGACTGGCAAAAAAGAAGAAAAGCTTTCCCTAGCTCATCTCAGCTTGTGTTCTCATGACACTTGTACCTAGTGACCTTGGTCCTCTGTATTTGTTGACTTTGCTGTTATTACCGACCACAATGTTTACTTGGTGGAAATTCAAAGTTTTTGTACGTTATATTAAAGTGGCAGCTGTACCTCAGAACCTATGAAGGTAGCCTGGCCACAGCAGTGGGAGCTTTCAGGATATTCAGGGCAACCAGTACGGGTACAAGGTTTTCCTTTTCCAAAATTTCTATTTCATACTTACATCCCAAACTAAGACATGTAGAAGATCCCAAAAGAGTTGCTAAGACTGAATGTTTACGTACCCCTACCCCAAATTCATAGGTTGAAACTTAATCCCTAATGGTATTTGGAATGGCTTTGGGGAGGTAATTAGATCATGAAGGAAGAACCCTTATGAATGGGATTAGTGCCCTCATGAAAGAGGCCCCAAAGAGGTCCCTTGTCTCTTCCACCATGTGGGGACACAGTGCAGAATGGCTGTCTAGGAGCCAGGAAGCAGGTGATCACCAGACACTGAACCTGCCAGTGCCCTGATCTTGCATTTGCCAGCCTCCGGAACTGTAAGAAATAAATTTCTGTTATTTACCACCCAGTCTATGATATTTTTGTTACAGGAGCCAGAATGGACTAAGACAGGAGTGGGGCAGCAAAACTCCCACTTAACTTAATAACGCAGATTATTAACCCAAAATCTCAGAAGGCAACACCGACAGAAAAGTCAGTGTGAAAAGTGCCATGTCTTTCTTGCTCAAGTAGCATTCAGTCTCATGTGGTTTCAATTACTGGTTTTAGTATGTTTCTGGAGAAGCAAAACCTTCAGTCAAATTAATCAACTGCTTTTCAACATGCATATGTTCATATTCTAAATAAAGAACACCTGGAAAACAAAAATTAAAAGGTCCCATACATAGTCTATGAGTCCATTTATATAACACTCTTGTTTTTTAAGGAAAATACATTTGTATTTTGCATAGAGATGGAGAAAAAAAGGCAAACTGTTGTTGTTTGAAATTTAGAAGTACATTTCAATTGTTCCTTCAATAATAATCAAGAGAATTTCACTAGGTGGTCTCAATAATTTTGTATTGTATTAAGGTGGCTATTCAATATTTATCACAAATGATTATGTTCGGCCATGCTATAAAAACTTACTAAAAAAAAATGGTTGGCTTTTCACCAGGATATATAACACTCATGAAATGACAAAATTATCATGATACAGAACAAATCAATGGTTGCCAACAGTTAGAGCTGGAAGGAAGGTCCAATGATAAACGGGTAACATCTTTGTGGTGATAGAGCGGTTCTATATTCTGATAGTGGTGGCTACGTGAATCTACCCGTGATAAAATATAGATATGCACAAACTAGTAAAATCCAAATAAGGAGAGCAGTTTAGTAAATACGACTGTACCAGTGTCAATTTCCTGGTTTGACTAATATTCTATATTATCATTGGGGAAAGCTAGGTGAAGGATATGCAGGAACTTTCTTTACTCTCTCTGCAACTTCTTTCAAGTCTTAATTTATATCAAAATAAAAAGGCTTTTTAAAAGCCCATCCCTTTCTGGTAATACTCTGTTCACAATACGGCAAGAAATAAAACCAATCAAAAGTCTGTCAACATTTCTCAAGAACTGATTTGCCTGGGAATACAGGACAGAGGTGTTAAATTAAAATTAAAAATCGAATAGACCAAGATTTTTGTACTAAGATAAAAACATATTCTGCAAGTCAAAAGTAAATATCAAAGCTACTTCATACACTGATGATACTGTTGGTTCCCATTAAATTAGACAACCTTTGTACATGATGCTTTACAATAGATATGTCTGTTATATGTGAACTAATTATCAATTAAATTCATCATAAAAGTCATAGTGAGTCATTATAGTTTTGTTCATACATGTAAACCACTATTTAAAACAAATATTTTCTTTCACACTTCCCTACATAGAAGCATAACTATGAGAAAGACATTTTGGAACCACTAAGATACTATACTGGATTTATTAGTTTGAGCAACTTCTTATACAAACTTGAATACATGGATATACAAAGTTTAAAAGAAGAAACACAGGGCTTCCCTGGTGGCGCAGTGGTTGAGAGTCCGCCTGCCGATGCGGGGGGCACGGGTTCGTGCCCTGGTCCGGGGGGATCCCACATGCCGCGGAGCGGCTGGGCCCGTGGGCCATGGCCGCTGGGCCTGTGCGTCCGGGGCCTGTGCTCCGCAGCGGGAGGGGCCGCAGCGGTGAGAGGCCCGCGTACCGCAAAAAAAAAAAAAAAAAAAAAAAGAAGAAACACAAAATCAGGTTCATAACAGAACATAAACTGCATTATAAGTTAATAAAAGCAAAAATAAATATGGACTCAAACTCTTTTCAATAACGGAAACAATTTTTTTCTACATATGAATTTCTAATGAGGAAATCATTTTAATTAGAAGCAACTAAATGTAAAACGGTGAGTAAAATGTGGGGATAGCTTAACATAGTGTACTGACACGATATGATTCCTTATTTTTAGTGATTTTCCCCTTTAATCAAAAAGGATCAGCAATATGTTCTATTGGAAAGAAAAATCTGGAATGCTAACAGTTCTTTTCATTAAAGCAACAAATAAATGCCAGAGTTTCACACAGAATAACTGTTTAAAAACAACAATTACATTAAATACTGTACTTACATAGTATCTTTTTAAAACTTACTAGCCTTTCTAGGCACTCACATACCCTTTATTGCTCTAGGCCTGAGTTAACATGAGAAAACTACTGGACTTCAACAAACAAGGGTCCTATGCCAGGGATATGGTGATCATTATAGCATGATACTTTTTCCAATGCTTACATCCACTGAAGTATATATCAATTTAAGAAAAATGACTCAGTCTTGATTATCTCAATGGCTTCAACTAGGCAAGCTGACTGGACAATATGGGCTTCATGTAAGGGCTACTGTTGTTTTATATGCCTAGCCTCCAGGTCCCCCTTTTAGGAGACTTTAATTTTCCTTTGGGAAATATCCAGGGGTGAGAATATAATTTGGTCCTGGTGATGTGATTAAAAGCTGACTGATTCAAAGATGAGCAGGAGCCCAGCCAAAGACAGCCAGCCTTGAGACTGGCACAGATGTGCACTTGCCTCTGGGGCTGTTGAGCTGGTTGACTGTAAACCTGGAGCTCCCGATTGGAACATCAGCCTGACAATAAGTTTAATCGGAAAGAAAGCAAGAGCTGACGGAGGAAGAAAAACAGATTTTTGGAGTCATGTGAATACCTGGATGTAACAGTAGAAGGTTTAAGGTTACATGAGCCTTTTTTTAAAAAAAAAATCCCCTTTGGGGGGCTTCTCTGGTGGTGCGGTGGTTAAGAATCCACTTGCCAATGCAGGGGACACGGATTCAAAGCCCTGGTCCGGGAAGATCCCACATGCCACGGAGCAACTAAGCCCGTGAGCCACAACTTCTGAGCCTGCACTCTAGAGCCTACAAACCACAACTACTGAGCCTGCACGCAACAACTACTGAAGCCCACGCGCCTAGAGACCGGGATCCGCAACAACAGAAGCCACTGCAATGAGAAGTCCGCGCACCGCAACGAAGTAAGCCCCGCTCACACAACTAGAGAAAGCCCACGCGCAGCAACAAAGACCCAACGCAGCCCAAAATAAATAAGCTAATTTTTTAAAAAATCCCCATTTTACCCGCTTTAGCTTTTTGTCATTTCCAATTAAAAGTCATAACTAATAAAATTTACTGGATAATCTTCAAATTATTCACAACTCCAAAGTCCCATAAGTCTATATTTTAAAAAAGGTTTTGGAAGTAAAAGCATCTATTATTGACTGAAATACCTTATACTAAGAATGTTTAAAAGATTAATCAGTGTGTTCTACTGAAAGAAAAATGGGCCGAGTTGAATGATTGAATATAATCCTGACTCTGCCAATTTGCAACGTGAATTTCTCTGAGCTGCTATAAATAAGAGAATATTTGGAGTACATGGACTAGATAACTCTTACGAAGTCCTTGATCTTAAGCACTGTAAGAAAACTGTCACTCTTGGTTAATCTGACTGCAAATAAAGTGGTTACTGTTGATGAATTTATTCTTCCATTAAACACTTAGTGTCTATCGTTTACCAGGCATTGTACTTGGTACTGAGAAGACAGGGATGAGTAAGGCTCTGCCCCTGCCATTAAGGAATTCACAGTCTAGCAGTGGAGAAAAGCATCTAAACAACTAGATAATTATCCTATGTGATAAGTGGGAAAAATAAAAATAAAAACCTCAAGTATATATGAGGTACCAAAATAGGCTGGGGAAAGACTATCTGGGAAGAGTAAGGAAAGACTTCACAAAGTAATGATGTCTAAAAATGAAATTTAAAAGATAAAAAGACATCAGCCAAATCAAGAGGAAGAGGGTAGTGTGAGACTGAGGAAATAGGTTGTTCAAGGGTTTTATGAGCAGTTCAGTATTGATGGAGAACAGAATAGGATAGCATGGCAAGGAGTAAAATGCATGACAAGAGCTATTCAAGGATTATAAAGGGGTCCATATGCTATGCTAAACAGGATGGAATTTACCCTGTAAGCAGTCACTGTAAGGATTTTAAAAGGGAAAAAAAAATGATCAGATTTTAAAATGTCAGTTTTTAAATTAAAGTTCAAAAAAAGCATTTAGTATTCCAAAATTATAAGTAACATACAAGCTACCTTTATGAAGCTACAGAAATACATTCATTTAGTTACTTTTTAAGCAGTATCTGCCAGGCATGTTATCTAACAAATTAGTCAGTTTTTGATAAATATGTGGTGAATGAACTGTGGGAGCCAGATTGAATATGAATGGGCAGGGTGCTTAATAACAAAGATCTCAAAATGTAGAATGGTGAAAAGTGCAAAACCTTTTTAAGGTTCCTTCCAAGTCTCAGGGGGAAATAAGCCCTTTCCTCAAAAGTAGACAACCTTTCTCTCAATGGCTACTTTTTCCTTAATATGTTATTAAGTTATTGGTAACTTACGGCCTTCTCTTCCCTCCCAACTCCCCTCTCCTTGCTTGATGCTCATATATGAGACTCCAGCCATTACTCTAATCCAGAGTCATCGCCGACATTGTCTAAGACTAAGTTTATTATCTTCTCCAACATTATAAACTCTGCCTCAGCTTCGAAACCTCCGGAATCCTGTAATGTTCTAACGTTGCTACTTTATCTTTATAATGTTCATTATATGCTACCACCCCAGACCACACTCTCATCCCCTTAAAACCTACACTACCGCAGCTCCACTCGCCCTACTCAGTCCTACAAATTTCATTAAAGCAAGGAGTGCAGGAATTTGGTATCACTTAAATCCAGGTGTATTTAATGTGCGTGGTTATTCTAGTAGACCGAGTCATACGTTTACGTTTTTTTCTTATTACAGAGCTAAATGACTTCACCCTGTCAACAGGGCCTGTCACCAAGTAAGCGTTAGTGTAACACCAGTATTGCAGACCCAGAGTAACAAATCCCCCTAGCGCTCTTCGTTTTTATGCCCCTTCCTCTATTCCTACAGAACTTGAAGTGTCAGGAAAGAATGATGGACGAGCAAAAGGGAGGGGGAATGCTGGAGCCCCGAGGCTAGAGCCTAACTTCCGACTGCCACGCTACACCAAGAAATCCAAAAGGCCCTCCGGCTCTCCTGCAATCCACAAGAAAAGGCGGATCAGACTCCAAGGCTTCTCGGGTGGTACCCAAGATTAGAGACACAGAAATTATTGCTCTAAAGAAATAATCCCTTGCTCGTTCAGAGCTCACCTGTAAGGAGCGGCGTGGACGGCGCCATCTTGTCCCGGAAAAAGAAACTCATATGCTTGGGTCAGAGTTCACGAGAGCCGAACCCGGCCCCAACACGTCTCCTCCGGCGTGAGACGGCAAACTGGTGTTTCCGGGGCCGCCAGCCTCGGGGCCAGTTCACTTCCGGTCGGAGAGAGACGTGAAAAAGGAGCCCGAACGCGCACGCGCAGCTCTGGGGCAACACTTTACGGAGCGTGGAGGGGCGGGGCTAAGGCTGGAGTGCCGGCCTTCGCCCTCCCTCCCCCTCTTCCTCAGCAGGCGGAGCGTGCACTTCCGCGGGGCGGAGCCGGCCCAATGCTGACGTTGGCAGCCGTACCCGAAGTAGTTCGAGGCGACGGGTTGCATCGTCCCGTTGTTGCGTCGTGTAGGGTTGCGTTCCCTTTCTCTCTCACTGCACGCTCCCGGCGGAGGCCACAGCGGCGACGCGAGAATATCCCGGCGGCCTGCTCTCCTTCTCCCGCGCGCCCGTCTCTCTCGGCCGGACGGTCCGGCGTCGTCAGTCAGCCGGCGGCCCGCGCCCAGCTAAGGGCTCAGCCCCCGCGCCCGCCGCGCCCAGGCCCAGTGGCCGGAGCTAGCGCCCCACCTGAAAGCCTCCTCGCTCCAGCGGCGCGGGCACCGGGAGCGGAGCGTCGGTTGCAGCGGCCCGAGGAGAAGCGAGCGAGCGAGGCCCAGGGGTGGCCGGGGCAGGTGGTTGCGCCGCGAAGATGGTCGCCAAGCAGCGGATCCGTATGGCCAACGAGAAGCACAGCAAGAACATCACCCAGCGCGGCAACGTCGCCAAGACCTCGGTAAGGGAAGCGCGGCCGCCACTCTCGGTTCCGCAGCCGGGTATGAGGCCCGAGCCCCGGGGCTGCGCCGAGCTCTCTTCCCCAGACCCGGGCGACTCAAGGGCCCGAGGCCGCGCGGGCCGGACGCTAAGTTGGGAGCTCAGGGAGGTGGGTGCCGGAGCCGGGCGGCTCGGGAACGCAGGGGAGACCAGTGAGGTGCAGGGACCCGGCGACCTGGCCCGGGGTGCAGGGTGAGAGCTCGGGGTCAGAGTGGTTTTTTTGCATTGGAGACCGTGGATTTTCCTTTTTGCAGAGAAATGCTCCCGAAGAGAAGGCGTCTGTAGGACCCTGGTTATTGGCTCTCTTCATTTTTGTTGTTTGTGGTTCTGGTAAGTGTTTGGGGGGCGAACATCGGGTAGGGTGTTGGATGACGGGTTGGGGGTGACGTGGTGATCCGTCAGTGGTGAATCCTGCCCGCATAGTTCTCAATCCACCTGCCGGGAGCTCCGCATAATTCTGTTTTATCTGAACCCAATTACTTGTCCCACATATGCACAGAGGGTGGTGCTCTAGAAACTTCTCCCCGCTTGATTTGAGCTCACAGGAGAGCAGAAAAGGAGGTCGGATCCTTAGTAATGATCGAGTTGACAAATATTAGACCAAAACAAAAAACAAAAACATCTCCCAGAATGAGAATTTAGAATATTTTGCAACCTTTGCTAAAGAGAAGCTTATGAACATCATGTACATGCGGATGTTCGAACTTAATTTAACATGTTCCAAAATCTAATGTCTTTATGTCAAAATTGGATATATTTTATAAAGTAAAGCTAGTGCAAAGAACTGACTCATTGCAGAGGAACTTGTACCTGATTGGCAATTTAACGTGCTAGACAAATGTTTTTAGTTTAATAGAAGAAATGTTTGACATATGGTAGGAAAAAATAGTTATCAGGGCAGACCACTGTTAGAGTAGTAGACTCTTGCCCATGGAGATGGATTACAGAATGTCTTTTTTCTCTTCATCTTAATATGCAGGCTGTTAATATGGAAATACTTGTTTTTGTTTTACACGTTCTTATATTTTAAAGTTACTGAGGTTTCTCTTAAACATTTCACTTTGCTTGTCTCCTAAACATACCAATTGGAAGCTTTCCTGATAAATGGGCAAGAGCCAAGCAATTTATGTAACCTAAAGATTATTGAATTTCAGCCTTGTGAGAATGAGGAAATGTGCATATGTTACAGGCCAAGTACACCTAATGTTTAGGGTTAAACCAAAATAATTGTATGCTAGAAAAACCTTTTTGCTTTGGTGCTTTAATTTCTTTCTAAAAATCACTGCTTATTTGGTAACTCTCTAGACATTTTGGCGTAAAATTCAAGGAAGCTGAGGCATAAAAAAAATTGTATTATTAAGGTAGGTATGTGTTCATATTACTATGAAGTTACATAGTATTTGCAAGTAATTGTAAGGGAATTCTTGAAGTACCTTAATGTCTGTCAGTTGCCAGGCCTGTTTTATTCCAAGCATGTTTTAATACTTGCTCTTTCTCTTTACAGCAATTTTCCAGATTATTCAAAGTATCAGGATGGGCATGTGAAGTGACTGACCTTAAGATGTTTCCATTCTCCTGTGAATTTTAACTTGAACTCCTTCCTGATGTTTGATACCCTGGTTAAAAACAATTCAGTAAAGCATCCTGCCTCAGAATGACTTTTCATATCATCCTTCATGTGTCATTCCAAGGTTTCTTCACAAGTCATTCCAAGTTTTCTAGTCCATACCACAGTGCCTTGCAAAAGCACCACATGAATAAAGCAATAAAATTTGTTAAGTTACAGTAGTGGACCCTACTTATTTAGTCAGTAAAGAGTAAGGTTTTGTTTTTTTTTTAATGTGGCTATTAGAACAGTATACAATATAGGTAATTAGATTGAATCTGTGTAGACAGGGTCTAGATTTTGTTAGCCCTAATGTGTAAATGCAATTAGCTTAATTTAAAATTTGGAATCCTACGGTTTTTATATAGCTAGGCACTTTATTACTATTTCTTGAATTGAAAGCACACTCCCATAGAGGGTCATGTAACCGTCCTGTAATAAGGTGCTTATAAATGGGACAATTACACAGCCTAGTTTTCCCGAAATCTTTAGCACCTAAAAATTTTAAAAAGCTTCTAAATGCCTAATATAAAGGGAGATGCTTATAGCCACAACCTCTATTTTAACAATATTATTTCTATTACACTACCTTGGATTTTGCATGAGTGAATACACTCACGTAAGAGGCCATAAGAAAACAATGCGGTTGAGCATTTTATAACTGAGTCACTTCAGTTTCACTAAAAGCAGCCATGGTGGAGTAAAGTCAGGGACGGTTTCTTATATCACCATTGATTTCACCAGAATTACTTTAATATATCAAAAGGGGTCTATTATGCTCACAACATTGTAGGGAAAAATAGTACTAAAAATGGATGCCTCATCAGGACATACTGTTGAGTCCAGTGTGCCGTAAGACAGCATGTTAATAGCACTTTTAATACCAAAAAGGCACATCAACTGCAAATTAATTTGGAAATGCTTTTTCTTGATTTATGATTAAAATTCTGTTAGGGTACTAGATACATCAAACTAAAGTGTCATGTGAAATTAAATGGATTTACTGATAAGGATCAGTCTTTAGTCTTCCCTTTGTTGTATGATTTTATAGGTTATGATTGATCAAACTTTCTTTTTACTAATGGTAAGGGTGAGTGATAAGGCAGGTTTTGAGTTTTCTGGTACTGTTGAAAAGATTTCAAGTATTGGCTTTTTAAATTCTTAGCCAAAATGATGAAAAATGCCTGAGAGGTGTCTATGTGTTAATGAATTGGAAAGCTGCATGTTTGCTGTGTTAATTGCCTCAGGATACCTCTTGAAAATAAGCTGTTTTAAGAGGAACAGAAGGGATATCTACCTAGTCTATATACAGTGTGAACCTCAGAGCTTCTGATACCCCTAAGTTTGAGGAGAATGAAGGAGAGGAGTGGTTAAGGACGTTTAGGAACTTGACTAGAATAGGAGAGGAATCCGCTGACCTTGGGCCAGCAGGTTTTTACCTGCATTGTTACCTGCCTTTCTCACCCAGGAAATCAACCCCTGTACTTGTTTCCCTCTTGGAAACAAGTGTCTTAGTTTACTAATTCTATTTTGTTGTAACTTAAAAAATGAAAGTTATTGTTCTAAATTCATAGCAGGTGCCTTATTCTTTGCTTTGAGTCAAACTATTCCATATCAGAATTTCCCTTGGTTTCCTATAGATAACTCGCTTTTAAGACATTGAGGGTTTTTTGGTTTTTTTTAATGTACAATGTCTGTTAATTTGACTGTTAAATTGCCATAGTGAGCAATCATTTTACATATGTAAAGTTGCATTCCCTTTGTATATCGTGTCATTACCAATTGGGTGCATTTTTTAAGGATGGATTATGCATGTTTGGGTCAATGAAAGCTATGTCATTTCATTTACCCTTTAAAAATAAAGATCCCTGAATATTTGATGACTTCTAAAAGGAAATGATTTTATAGAGTTCTTATCTGAGTATACTTTTTATACTTAATAGAAAATGATTTTAAGGAACGCCTGGTATGTTGTACTTGAGTTAAAAGAAATAGTACCCAGAGGCACAAATTTAAGGTTTTAACTGGGAATAGGTAGCAAGAAAAATATATAAAAGCACAATGAATTAAATACTTTCCCAACTGGGGTTTACCCTCATCTCATTATTTGAGTCTGGTTCAAGGAAAAAGCACAATTTTTTTCTTTTTTTGATTTCCCTTTCCTAGTTGAATTTTCTATGTTATCTAATGTTGAGCACAATGTGAGAATAAATACTTTATCGGGCTTGTCTACATTATCCAATTACTCTTCATAATTTAGCTATAACATTTCAAGGAGTTGTCAATGATTTCATTGTATCTGTTGTATATAATGCTGCTCAAAATGATTGAGTGGGCTTCCAAAATAAGTGAAGATTTTCATTGTAACAGAATTCATTGTAATAGGCTTTGATTTACATTAAAGAAATGTATATACTCAACTGCAAGGCCATGGCTATTGTCACTGAGGTTCCTGGAGTTTTGTTGGCACAAAGGACTACCATGTAGTGCTGGATTATATTCTTGCGAGGTTCAGCAACAAAATTTTATTATGCTTTTAGCATCTGTAAAATTTCGCACATTATCAGATTTTCCACTTAGAAATTGTTCTGAAGTTTGATTTACATTCACCTACGTATTAGTTTCTTTAACTTGTCATTTTAGATGCAAACCACAACTTTTAAGAGGTAGGAGTTGGGTTCAATAGCACATTCTATGACACTCCCTCAGAGAATCCTTTCCTGTCTAAACACAGTCCCACTCTAGCTGCTTGTGCCACTTTATCTTCAAGTTAGAACAAAAATGTCCAAATCTGGAAAGAGCGCTAATGAGCAATAAAATGCTAGAAATCAAGCTGAAGGGAAAAATTCAACTGTCTGGACTTAAATAATTCAAAGTAAATTCATATCAAAGAATCAAAGATAGAAATGACATAGAGGGCTTCCCTGGTGGCGCAGTGGTTAAGAATACGCCTGCTAATGCAAGGGACACGGGTTTGAGCCCTGGCTGGGGAAGATCCCACATGCCATGGAGCAGCTAAGCCCATGTGCCACAACTACTGAGCCTGTGAGCCACAACTACTGAAGCCCACATGCCTAGAGCCCGTGCTCCGCAACTATAGAAGCCACTGCAATGAGAAGCCCACGCACTGCACCGAAGAGTGGCCCCCACTCACTGCAACTAGAGAAAGCCACGCACAGCAATGAAGAACCAAAAGCAGCCAAAAATAAATTTATTTTTTAAAAAATGATGGGAAATTTAGTACAACTGCCTCCATTTACAGATAAGTAAAAAATTCACTTATTCAATGAATATTGAGTAACTTATATGCCAGATCTGGAAATAGATATGTGAATACAGAATCTCAGCACTCAGGTACCTATCTTTCAGTCCAGGAGTGAGGAAAAAGACAATACAATGAAAGCGACCATAATTGTGATAAGTCTTTCAAAGGAAAAGTAAAACCTGATAAGATGGTGGATTTGCCCTCACAGAACTAGTTGAGGTAAAGTAGAAACTAGAGTCAAGATTTCTTGACTCACTCAACCATCTAGAAACCATAAGAGTGACTGCAAAATACCCACAGAGGACACTTCTGTTTTCATGAGCTCTTTGCTTCTGCTTTTAGAAAGCTAAAATTTTTTTTCATGTTGCCAATTTAAAGAAGAAAGAAAAAAAAAGTTTGTCCTTTTATGGATGCAACTTTTTTTTGAAAATGAATTTGTGACAAATTTACTATTGGTGTTTCCTGTACAGCAGAAAATTAACAAAGATCAAGTCAGTAATGTTATTCACTTTCACATATTCCAGAGTACATTTTTAAAAGTAGTTTTGCTAAAGTTTTTTTTGTTTAATTTCTTTTTTATCTGTGATATTGAAAAAATAATTTTTGATAGCCCAGTAGTCAAAAAAATACACATGTGTGCTCTCCACAGATACAAGTTTCAGTGAATAATGCATGTGTGACTTCTTTTCCAGTGTACAAAATTAAAACCATGATTTCAGTATCATTAAATGGGTTAGTAACAGGTTTTTCTCCTTTTCTCACTCTTAAGGAGAAAGTCAAACAGGAGAATGAGAATAATTGAGTTTGGAGCTAAAAGGAACTTTTCAAATGATCTTGATTTTCACTTGAGGAAATTATGGTGTAGAGAAGTTATCTTTCCCATCATCAGTGAGCCAGTAGCAGAGCAAAGATTAATTAGAAAACTGGATTTGGGATGACCAAATTGGCTCTTTAGTATGTTGAGTGCCAAGGAATTATAATTCTTTAGGAATGTTTCCTCTTACCTTAGAAGATTATATATTAATCTCATGAACCCCCTAGAGTGTTTGATAAAGGTAAAATCTGAGGATGAACTAAACTTCAATGGCTTCCTACTGCCATTGGGATGCATTAACTCTTTAGCTTTGATTTTTAGGACACTTCACAACATGGCCTAGCCTTGTCCAACATCTTCCTGTCATAAACTCGCTCTAGCCCAAAGACCCTACTTTCATTTTTCAGATGCCTTGTGCTTTTTTTTTTTAATGCTTACTTCCTTTATTTGTATAATTCACAATAAGATTCTTGTACCTCAATTTTTTCAGATTCAGCATTCCAGACATGGTAACTAATTCTTTTCATTTATGTGGAAAAAGAACAAACACAGAATTGACCTTAAACAGAGATATAAAATGGCGATTTGCCTACACATTCTGACGAGGGAGGTTATAAAAGCGAAAACAACTAAAAAGTATTCTTTAACTCTTGGTTTTTGGCTCAAAATTTTACCATTTTGAGTATTGTCTTCTCCCTGGGGTTCTGTTAAAATCACAAATACATGAAAGGCTCATATTATCCAGGTTCAATGTACATGAGCTCTATTGCATTACTTTTATTTTGACTAGTGGAATTGGTTAGCATTAAAATCATTTTTTTTTCCTCTAGAAGAATGAACTTCAAGAGAAAACTGATCCCCATATAAGGCAAACCTCAGAGATAATGCAGATTCAGTTCCAAACCACCACAATAAAGTGAATATCACAATAAAGCGAGTCACAGGAATTGTCCGATTTCCCAGTGCATATAAAAGTTATGTTTAGGGGGCTTCCCTGGTGGCGCAGTGGTTGAGAGTCCGCCTGCCGATGCAGGGGACGCGGGTTCGTGCCCGGGTCCGGGAAGATCCCACGTGCCGCGGAGCGGCTGGGCCCGTGAGCCGTGGCCGCTGCGCCTGCGCGTCCAGAGCCTGTGCTCCACAACGGGAGAGACCACAGCAGTGAGAGGCGCGCGTACCAACAAAAAAAAAAAAAAAAAAGTTATGTTTACACTACACTGTAGTCTATTAAGTGTGCAATGGCATTAGGTCTTTAAAAAATGAATATACCTTAATTAAAAAATACTTTATTGGGACTTCCCTGGTGGTCCAATGGCTAAGACTCTGAGCTCCCAATGCAGGTGGCCTGGGTTCAATCCCTGGTCAGGGAACTAGATCCCATATGCCTCAACTAAGAGTTCGCGTGCCACAACTAAAGATCCCATGTACCGCAACTAACACCTGGTGCAGCAAAATAAATAAATATTTTTAAAAATGATAACAATCATCTAACAATGCAGGGTTGCCACAAAAACTCAATCTGTCTAAAAAAAAAAAAAAAGCGGACTTCCCTAGTGGTGCAGTGGTTACGAATCTGCCCGCCAATGCAGGGGACACGAGTTTGAGCCCTGGTCTGGGAAGATCCCACATGCCGCGGAGCAACTAAGCCCGTGCGCCACAACTACTGAACCTGTACTCTAGAGCCCACAAGCCACAACTACTGAGCCGGCGCACCACAGCTACTGAGCCTGTGCTCTAGAGCCCGCGAGCCACAACTACTGAGCCCGTGTTCCACTACTGAAGCCCACATGCCTAGAGCCTGTGCTCCGCAACAAGAGAAGCCACCACAATGAGAAGCCCGTGCACCGCAACGAAGAGTAGCCCCCACTCGCTTCAACTAGAGAAAGCCCACGAGCAGCAACGAAGACCCAACGCAGCCAAAAATAAATAAATAAATTCTTAGTTTTGTTTCTTAGTTTCTCAGCTAGTGTATGCAGTCCTTAAGAACAAATGCCAGGGGCTTCCCTGGTGGCGCAGTGGTTAAGAATCCGCCTGCCAATGCAGGGGACACGGATTCGAGCCCTGGCCTGGGAAGATCTCACATGCTGTGGAGCAACCAAGCCCATGCTCCACAACTACTGAGCCTGTGCTCTAGAGCCCGTGAGCCCGTGCACGGCAACGAAGACCCAATGCAGCCAAAAATAAATTTTAAAATGTATTTTAAAAAAAAACAAATGCCATATCTTTCTTTTTCATTCTTTTTCACTTACTCTCAGCACCACAAAGGCTAGTGTGAAACTTTACATACGTAGGGGGAGCTCAACATTTTATTTATTTATGTATTTTTAAATATTTATTTATCTTTGGCTGCGTTGATTCTTAGTTGCGGCACGAGGGATTTTTGATGCGGCGCAGGAGTTTCTCTCCAGCTGTGGCACATGAGCTTCAGAGCAGGCGGGCTCAGTAGTTGTGTCACTCGGGCTTAGTTGCCCGGCAGCATGTGGGATCTTAGTTCCCAGACCAGGGATCGAACCCGCTTCCCCTGCATTGGAAGGTGGATCCTTAACCTCTGGACCACCAGGGAAGTCCTGAGCCCAACATTTTAGTTGAGTGATAATGAGAACGCTATTATATCAGAATCATCTTTAAAGTAAGAACGTGTCTTGTAGTAAGATCATCTAACCCCAGAATAACATGCATCCCAGATACTTCCAATCCTGGCAACCTCTGCTTAATGGCTGGGCTCAGCATTGGAATTCAGACTACCTTAGAAACAAACTCTCCCAAGAGAAGCTTGATATTTGGAAATATATCAATAGCCGTATTTGTCCTTTAGTCACATTTGAGAACCGTTCATAATAACTGCAATTGAGAAAACCAAAAAATGCTTCACAAAGAAAGCTGATACCTCACTATACCAGTCTGTCCAGTTATAAGGAAAGAGTCAAACCACCACACTTGCTGTTTAGGACAGGTGCCTATGGGCTGTCAGCTGCCCTCTCTCCCCAGCCCCACTCTAGGGCACAGGAAGGGGCAAGGATGCCACACTGGGATGCCCTTCTCCACACCAGACTGGGAACCCAGAATGGCTCTGTATCCCGCAAACCAGATCCAGTCCCTGGGAGAACAGCTGCTTCTCTTCACAGAGGAATTCCCTACAGCAAGGCCGTACCACATTGTTAAGCATTTAGGGTGTGGTGTGGTTACCACATCGGATCCTGTGCTCTGGGCAGAGGAGACTCACAGGGCCCCTCTGGGTGAATGCCAGTCGTGCTTGCACTCAAGGCTCCTGAAGAGCACTTAGTTCCTGTCACCCAGGAGTGCTGGGGAACCAGGGTGAACCACGAAGGTGCTGCAAGTTTGTTTTCTGTTTGACACACTGAGCATCAGTTAATAAACAATTGTAGATTCTACGGTGGAAAGGCATCCAGGACTGAGACACACTATAGTTTCTGACAAAGCCTGAATCATAAAGATAAATAAACGCTGGAAGTACCCAAGCATGTTTCTGCCTAGCTCCGGTCTTGGTTACCCGTGCGTGGCCCACCTGTTAATTACAAATGGATTACACAAAGAAGGAAGGTGCCAGAGAGAATGAAAACATGAAATCTTAAAGTCATTTCTGCTTGCTTGAGAACAGCATCAGGATTTTTTCAAGGTGAGATCCCTTTCTTTTGCTAAACATTACGTTTGAGTCCATCTGCACTGCGAAGGACAGGCAGGGGAAGTGGACCGGTGGAGTTTAATATCCAGCCTGTGTCAATGGTCTGATCTCCCACTCCTCAAGAGTGTGGCCAGGGGACCCACAGTAACCTGGAGACCTACCTGTAAGGAATGCAGACTCTTGGGCCTCACCCAAGGCCCACTGAAAGATAATGTGCATTTTCACAGGACCACCAGCTGATTTGTATGAAAATTAAACTTTGAGACGTTTTCAAGAGGTCTATGGCCTTAAATCCCCTAAGTTTCGTGGCCTCAGGAAAAGGAAATACCCTCTTGTCACACACAACTGTTATGAAACCTAATGATGGTAAAAGCACTTTGAAAAGTTAAAAATACTCCATGCAAATAACATTCCCCTACTTTGTGAACCGCAAAAACAAAGAGATCTCTGATAGGGTAAGGGGACTTCCTCATGGAAAACAAAAAGAAGGCAGCCTCCATATTTAACGTGGCAGGAAGTCACCAGCTTTCTTTTTCTCAAAATTTGTAGGGCTGTAAAGAATGTGGATGTTTATACATTGTTTCCTTGTACAGATGTATATATAGAATTGCTCTAGTCTGGCAGTGGAACTTCCGGGTATGAGGTATGTACATCTTCAAATGTATTAAGTGTGGTGAAATCATTATCCAAAACGGGTTCTAAAAAATTAAATTTAGGGCTTCCCTGGTGGCGCAGTGGTTGAGAATCCGCCTGCCGATGCAGGAGACACGGGTTCGTGCCCTGTTCCGGGAAGATCCCACGTGCCGCGGAGCAACTAAGCCCGTGAGCCATGGCCGCTAGGCCTGCGCGTCCGGAGCCTGTGCTCCGCAACGGGAGAGGCCACAACAGTGAGAGGCCCGCATACCGAAAAAAAAAAAAAAAAAAAAAAATTAAATTTACACCAGCAATGTGTAAGAGTTCCTATATCCTCAAGTGCTCCCTAAAATGTCATTTTCTCTGACATTAACTTTTGCCCTTCTAATGAGAAAATAGTCTCAGCGCTGTTGTAATATGCATTTCTCTGATTCCTAGCAAGGTTGAGCAACTTTTCAAATGCTGGCTCTGAAGCCTGGGTTTGTATCTATGTCTTATCACTTTGTACCTGTGTAACCTTGGGCAGTCTATTTTGAAGTCTCAGTTTCGCAACTGTAAAATGAAATTAAATGAGCTAAGGCATGTTGCATGATCAGGCCACTCAAGACGGCTGTTCTCTTGCTCTCTGTACATACACTGCCCAACCAGGGCCTGCTTCACCTCTGCCCTACCAATATGACTGACCTTCCCAGTACTTGCCCCTGGCCCCAGCTAGTGATATAGCTTATCAGAGTCCTAACCACTGGACCTCCAGGGAATTCCCAGTGATAGCTGATCAAAGGTGTGATGCAGGGCGTGCTCCTCTGCTCATTGCCCTGGTAACTAATGAGCCTATCTGACGTCGATTCCCCCACAACTGGTAATTTTGCCCCCACCCCCAACCCAGCGAAGACTGCCACCATCTCCTGCTCTCCGTCTGCCACACATGGTGGGATGTCGCTCCGGGACCTTGCTTCAGATGTGTAAGCTCCCCTTATCCATTAAACCACTGACGTCTCTGTTGCTGACTCCAGTCTCTAGGCCTGAGGGGTACAGCCCAACACATGTAAAGCACATAGAAAAGAGACTGGCATAACAAGATGCCCAAGATTCACCTGAGGTATTTCCTGCCCTAGATATGGAACTGGCCATTTTCTCAAAGAGTTCTTTGTACCAGGATACGGTATTTAGAGATCACAACCTAAAGGCTATGGATGCTCACTGCCCCTGTGTTTTCATTGCTTCTAAGACTTTTAGTGGAAAAAAATAGGATATATGATAAAACAAAGATAACAAAAGATAGAAAACAAAAGAGAGAATACAACATGAATTTATACAGATAATTCCAACTAAAATTTAAGATTACAGGCTTTCACATATTTCTTAAATTTTATATTTGTATGCTTTTTTTTCTTAAGTTGAAAAACTTGGCTCCTGAGAATATTAATGTAATTATTTAGTTACTTTATCCTACTAACTCTACACTAACTTCAAAATACAGTAATAATTTTATTAACCCTATGATTACTGAAAACAGTGTTTTAAAATTTTTCTTTGCAAAAAAAATTTTAAAAAGAAAAAACAAAACAAACAAACAAAAAGAATAAAAAATTTCTTTGCAGTTCTTTTTGTCCTTCGACAATATTTCATGAGGGAGATAGAGTCAACTGGGTTTCCAACAAGGACACCAAGGCAATTCAATAGGAAAACAGTAGTCTTTTCAACAAATGGTGCTGGGACAACAATAGCCACAAACAAAGGGATAAAATTGGACCCTTGCCTTATATCATATATAAAAATAAACTCAAAATTGATACAGACCTAAATGCAAGAGCCAAAACTATAAAAGCCTTAGAAGAAAACATGGGCATAAATCTTCATGACCTTAGATTTGGCAATGAATTCTTAGATCTGACACCAAAAGCACAAGCAACAAAAGAAGTAGATTAATTGTACTTCATCTAAATTTAAAACTTTTGTGCTTCAAAAGGCACTATCAAGAAAGTTAAAAACACAATTCATAGACTGGGAGAAAATATTTGCAAATCATATATCTGATAAAGGACTTGTATCTAGAATTATATCAAGATCTCCTACAAATCAATAATAAGAAATAAATATTGTTTTTAAATGGGCAAAAAGAGATCTCATATTAAATGTTCTTTGGGACTTCCCTGGTGGCGCAGTGGTTGAGAATCCACCTGCCAATGCAGGGAACACGGGTTCAAGCCCTGGTCTGGGAAGATCCCACATGCCGTGGAGCAACTAAGCCCATGCGCCACAACTACTGAGCCTGCACTCTAGAGCCCGCGAGCCACAACTACTGAAGCCTGCGCGCCTATAGCCCGTGCTCCGCAACAAGAGAAGCCACCGCAATGAGAAGCCCGTGCGTGACGAAGAGTAGCCCCCGCTCGCCACAACTAGAGAAAAACCTGCTCTCAGCAATAAAGACCCAACGCAGCCAAAAATAAATAAATAAAATAAATTTTAAAAAAAATGTTCTTTGACTGATGTTTACCAGAGGCAGGGGGTGGTGGGTGGGGTGCGTGAAATGGGTGAACAGAGTCAAAAGGTACAAATTTCCAGTTATAAAATAAATTAGTCATGGGGATGTAATGCAGAGCATGGCCACTATAATAATACTGTATTACATATTTGAAAGTTGCTCAGAAAGTAAATCTTAAAAGTTCCCATTGCAAAGAAAAAAAAATCTGTAACTATGTATGGGGTTGGATGTTAACTAGAATTATTGTGGTGATCATTTTGCAGCATATATACAAATATTGAATAATTATGTTGCTCACCTGAACTAATATAACATTGTATGTCAATTATACCTCAATTTTTAAAATGTTCTTACTAAAATAAAATAAAATAAAAATAAGCACAGGATCTGCATAGATATTTCACCAAAGCAGATACACACTCAGCCAATAAGCACATGAAAATCATTCACTATCAGGGAAATTCAAACTTAAACCACAGTGAGATACCGCTTCACACCCACTAGGATGGCTGGAATCAAAAAGACAATAATAACAAATGTTGACAAGGATTTAGAGAAATTGGAACCCTCATATACTGGTGGGGATGTAAAACTGCTTTGGAAAACAATCTGGCAGTCCTCAGAAAAGTTAAACAAAGACTTAACAATTTGACCAAGCAATTCTTCTCGTATGTATATATCCAAGAGAAATGGAAACGTATGTCCACTCAAAAACTTGTACACAAATGTTTATAGCAGCATTATCCACAATAGTCAAAGGTAGAAACAACCCAAATCTCCAGCAGTTCATGAGTGGATTCACAAAATATGGTATATCCATATAATGGAACATTGTTCAACTGTAAGAAGGAATGAAGTGTTTATAAATGCCACAACATGGATGAAACCAGTCACAAAATATCACATATCAAATGATTCCATTTATATGCAATGTCCACAATAGGCAAATATATAGAAACAGAGTATATTAGTGATTGCTTTAGGCTATAAAGTGAGGGGGGATAATTGAATGGTAACTGCCAAAGGATACTAGATTTCTTTTTGAGGTGATAAAAATGTTGTGATTGTGGTGATGGTTGTACAGCTCTGAATATCCTAAAACTGCTTAATTTTTCACTTTAATAAAATGGGTGAATTGTATGGTATGTGAATTATATCTCAATAAAGCTGTTAGAAAAAAAAAAGAAAGAAAGGCCTGAAAATCAAAATCAAATGGAACAAATGAACCTAACTGTGTAACAAATTAGTGGCATAATCACAGAGAGGAATTTCAGGTGATTAACTGATTGATTGATTGATTGATTATTTTTTTGGCCACACAGTGGGCATGAGGGATCTTGGTTCCCGACCAGGGATCGAACCCGTGTCCCCTGCATTGGGTTAGGATTAGGGTTAACCACTGGACTGCCAGGGAAGTCCCTCAGGTGGTTCATATATATATGTTTATTTCTGAACTTTCAGTTCTATTTCATTGATCTATACGACTAGCTTTACACCAGTCCCAGAATGTCTTGATTACTCTTTTTATGTAGTAAGTTTTGAAATCAGGAGGTGTGAGTCATTTAACCTTGTTCTTTTTCAAGATTATTTTGGCTATTCTGTGTTCCTTGAGTTTTTATATGAATTTTAGAATCTGGTTGTTAATTTCTACAAAGAAGTCAGCTGGCATTCTAGTAGGGATAATCTATAGCTTCAGAAGCATTGCCATTTTAACAATATTAAGTCTTCCATTCCATGAACATGAGAAATCTTTTCATTTATTAGGTTTTCTTTCATTTCTTTCAATGTTTTGTAGTTTTCAAAGTATATGTTTCGCACTTACGTTAAATTTATTCCTAAGCACTTTATTCTTTTTCATTCCACTATAACATTATAAATGAAATTGTTTTCTTTTGTCTTTTTTTTTTTTTTTTTTGGCTGCACCCCAGGGCTTGTGGGATCTTAGTTCCCTGACCAGGGATTGAACCTGCACCCTTGGCAGTGAAAGTGCAGAGTCCTAATCACTGGACTGCCAGGGAATTCCCGAAATTGTTTTCTTAATTTCATTTTTTGTTTGCTCAGTGCTACTATATAGAAAAATGATTTGTTTCTGTATATTGCCTTGTGTCCTGCAAACTTACTAAGCTCATTTATTAGTTCTAACAGTTTTTTTTTGGGGGGGGGGTTCCTTAGGATTCTTCACGTACAAGATTGTTTCCTGCAAATAAAAATAATCTTAGTTCTTTCCTTTCCAATCTGAATATCTTTTCTTTTTCTTGTCTAATTACTCTGGTTAGAACCTCCAGTACAGTATTGACTAGAAGTGGCAACAGTGAACATCATTATCTTGTTCCTGATCTTAGGAGAAAGGCATTCAGCCTTCTACCATTAAGTATGATATTAGCTGTGGGTTTTTGTAATGCATTTGTTGAGGATTTCTGCATCTAAATTCATAAGAGATCTGGGTGGAGTTTTCATTTCTTGAGATGTATTTGTTTGGTTTTGGTATAACCAGGATAGGATAATACTAGCTTCATAGAATGAAATGGGAAGAGTTCCTTCCTCTTCTATTTCCTAGAAGAGTTTATGAAGAACTGGTGTTAATTCTTTAAATGTTTGGTAGAATTCACCAGTGAATGGTAATCCTTTTGCAATTTATACATATATGAAATCATTACACTGTACACCTTAAACTTACACAATGTTATATGTCAATTACATCTCAATAAAGCTAAAGGGAAGGGACATCCCTGGTGGTGCAGTGGTTAAGAATCCGCCTGCCAATGCAGGGGACATGGGTTCGAGCCCTGGTCTGGGAAGATCCGACATGCCATGGAGCAACTAAGCCTGTGCGCCACAACTACTGAGCCAGCATGCCACAACTACTGAAGCCCGAGTGCCTAGAGCCTGTGCTCCACGACAAGAGAAGCCACCGCTATAAGAAGCCTGTGCACCACAACAAAGAGTAGCCCCTGCTCGCCGCAGTGACAGAAAGCCCATGCGCAAGGACCCAACACAGCCATAAATAAATAAATAAATAAATAAATTTTTTTAAAAAGCTGCAGGGAAAAAAGAATTCACCAGTGAGGCCACCTGGGTCTGGATTTTTCTTTATTGATAGTTTTTTTAAATTGCAAATTCTATTTATTTACTTGTTACTTTTTCTGTCTTCTTGACTCAGTTTAGGTCTTTTAAGAAATTTGTCCAGGGACTTCCCTGGTGGCCCAGTGTTTAAGAATCCACCTGCCAATGCACAGGACATGGGTTCGAGCCCTGGTCCAGGAAGATCCCACATGCTGTGGAGCAACTAAGCTCATGCGTCACAACTACTGAGCCTTCGCTCTAGACCCTGAGAGCCCCAACTACTGAAGCCCATGCACCTAGAGCCTGTGCTCCGCAACAAGAGAAGCCACCACAATGAGAAGACCGCACACCACAACAAAGAGTAACCCCCACTCGCCGCAACTAGAGAAAGCCTGCGCGCAGCAACGAAGACCCAACACAGCCAATAAATAAATAAATTAATTTTTTTAAAAAAGAAAGAAATTTGTCCATTTTATCTAAGTTACCTAAGTTATTGGCATACAATTGTTCATAATATTCTTTTGCAACCCTTTTTATTTCTGTAAGATGCGTAGTAATGTCCCTCTTACATTTGAGCCTTCTCTCTTTTTCTTGATCAATCTAGCTAAAGGTTGATCAACTTTATTGTTCTTTTCAAAGAAGCAACTTTTTAAAAAAAATAAATTTATTTATTTGTTTATTTTTGGCTGTGTTGGGTCTTCATTGCTTCTCTTGCTGCGGAGCATGGGCTCTAGGTGCGTGGGCTTCAGTAGTTGTGGCACGCAGACTCAGTAGTTGTGGCTTGCAGACTCTAGAGTGCAGGCTCAGTAATTGTGGTGCACAGGCTTATTTGCTCTGCGGCATGTGGGATCTTCCTGGACCAGGGATCAAACCCATGTCCCCTGTATTGGCAGGCGGATTCTTAACACTTCGCCTTCAGGGAAGTCCCCAACTTTCAAGTTTATTTATTTTTGCTATTGTTTTTCTATTTTCTACTCCTTTATTTTCTGCTGTATAGCCACTGGTATTCTTGGCTTGCTTGTCTGAGCATGGAACCTTTGCTTTATGAATGAGCTGGAGCGAGGAGAATCAGACCTTAGTATTCTCAATGTGCCAGACCCACGGTAGAGCCTCTATCCCATGAGTGGGAGGTGGGTGGAAGATGGGAGCCTTATGTCTTGGCAGCATCCATCTGGAGTGAAGGTCCCATCACCCTGAGTTGGGACAAGGGAGGGAGTGGGTTCAGAGGCCACAGATTCTCATTGCTCTTACCAAATTTTAGTAAGTTTTCCTGAATAAATGTTTTTGCATTTGCTACATGGCCTAAAGACCATCTCTAGAGAACTGAATATTTTAAAGTGATTTTCACCAGTTTTACTGTGGAGTGGACCATGAAGATCCTCACATTACCATGCCAGAAATAGACCCCTGGCGGTTGCTTTCTAATTTTTTAGTTTGTATGTGGCACATTTACATGATTCTAAAGTCAAATCTATTAAACAATGCATATTCAGAGAAATCCAGTGTCTACTCCTATCCTTTCTACTCTGTTGCCTCTTCCTACTGATAAGGTTAAAACATTTAAAAATATTAGATATAATTAATACACGATAACATTCACCCTTTATTTATTTATTTTTTTTGCGGTATGCGGGCCTCTCACTATTGTGGCCTCTCCCGTCGCGGAGCACAGGCTCCGGACGCGCAGGCTCAGCGGCCATGGCTCACGGGCCCAGCCGCTCCGCGGCACGTGGGATCCTCCCGGACCGGGGCACGAACCCGTGTCTCCTGCATCGGCAGGCGGACTCTCAACCACTGTGCCACCAGGGAAGCCCTCACCCTTTAAAGTGTACAATTCAGCGGTGTTTAGTATATTTACAAAGTTGACAACTATCATCACTATCTAATTTCAGAATATTTTATCTTCCCCAAAAGAAATCCCACACCAGTTAGCAGTCACTCCCCATTCTCCCTTCCCCCTAACTCTGGCAAACACTAATCTACTTTCTTTCTCTCTGGATTTGCCTATTCTGGACTTTTCATGTCAATGGAATATAATATATGGCCTTTTGTGACTGACTACTTTCACTTGCACAATGTATTCAAGGTTCATTTATTTTGTAGTATGAATCAATATATCTTCTCGAGGCTTCCCTGGTGGCGCAGTGGTTGAGAGTCCGCCTGCCGACGCAGGGGACGCGGGTTCGTGCCCCGGTCCGGGAGGATCCCACGTGCCGCGGAGCTGCTGGGCCCGTGAGCCGTGGCCGCTGAGCCTGCGCGTCCGGAGCCTGTGCTCCGCGACGGGAGAGGCCGCAACAGTGAGAGGCTTGCGTACGGCAAAAAAAAAAAGAAAAAAAAAAGTCTTCTTTTTCTTTATTATTCAACAGAAAGTCACAAAAATTATAATCATCCTCATCAGTTCACTCAATATGTCTTTTTTTTTTTTTTTGCGGTACCCGGGCCTCTCACTGCTGTGGCCTCCCCCGTTGCGGAGCACAGGCTCCAGACATGCAGGCTCAGTGGCCATGGCTCATGGGCCCAGCCGCTCCGCGGCATGTGGGATCCTCCCGGACTGGGGCACGAACCCGTGTCCCCTGCATCGGCAGGCGGACTCTCAACCACTGCGCCACCGGGGGAAGCCCAATATGTCTTCTTTTTTAACGACTAAATAATATTCCATTGTTTATATATAACACAATTTGTTTACTCATTCATCAGTTCATGGGTTTTTTTCCATCTTTTGCTATTATGAATAGTGCTGCTAAGAACATTCATGTTGAAGTTTCTGTGCAGACATACGTGTTTTCTTTTGGGTATATGTCTAGGAGTGGAATTGCTCAGTTATAGATAACATTTTTGAAAAAGTTTTTGTTTTGTTTTTCCATAGACAGATAGAGGTAGAGATATAAATATTATACAGTTATCATCACTTTCTTAGGCAAGCACTTTCTTATGGTAGCACTGCACACATATTTTTTTCTTCTCTTTGCTTTTTTCACTTAGAATATATCCTGCAAAACAAAATAAAAATTTCATATGCTAGGCATCAGTCCATTTCAGTATACAGATATTCCTTGCTTCTTTTTACAGTTGCATAATCAGGAAGTGCCATGATTATTCAACCAGTAACCTATTCATGGACGTTTGGGTTGTTTTACAGTCTCTTGATGTTTCAAAGTGAACTGGAATAAACTGCCTTATGTATATATCTTTAATTTAAAAAAATTTTTTTTTGGCCACACTATGCAGCTTGTGGAATCTTAGTTCCCTGACCAGAGACCAAATCCATGCCCCAGCAGCAAAAGCACTGAGTCCTAACCACTGGACCACCAGGGAATTCCCTATTGTTTCATATTTTTGCACATGTATTTTTGAGATAAATTCCCGGAACTGAGATTTCGGGGTTAAAGGATAAATGCAGTCTTCTGAAATTCCTTTCCGCTGAGGTTGCTCTACATTATATTCCTAGCCAGTATCCCTATGTGGTTACTTTTTATAATGTACTATATATGATTAAAAAAAAATGTGTATTCTTTAGTTTGTGGAGCCAGTTCTGTGTTTGTTGCCTTGATCAAATTGTTAATTATGTTGTTTAAATCTAGATTCTTTTTAATTTTTAAACTTCTTGATAGAAGTTTATGCATTTGTAAGTTTCTTCTAATATTTCTCCATGTTTCTGCTTTAAATATTTTGAGACTATGTTTAGGTGTACTCAAATTATACTTTTTTTTTTTTTTTTTTTACTTTTTAAACTTTATTTATTTTTTACTTTGTTTTGTTTTGTTTTTGGCGGTACGCGGGCCTCTCACTGTTGTGGCCTCTCCCGTTGCAGAGCACAGGCTCTGGACGTGCAGGCTCGGCGGCCATGGCTCACGGGCCCAGCCACTCCGCGGCATGTGGGATCCTCCCGGACCGGGGCACCAACCCGCGTCCCCTGCATCAGCCGGCGGACTCTCAACCACTGTGCCACCAGGGAAGCCCTGTTTTTTTTTTTATTGGAGTATAGTTGCTTTACAATATTGTGTTAGTTTCTGCTGTACAGCAAAGTATATAAGTTATACATATACATATTCAAATTATATCCTGATAGCTTTTTTCCACTATGTAGTATCTATTCTAATCTCTGATAATGCTTTCTGACTTTATTATATTTCATGTGGAATATATATTCATATATATATATATTCACCTTTCTTTTGGGTGCTGTTTGTGTGGTGTCTTTTTTAAAAAAATTATTTATTTATTTATGTCTCCGTTGGGTCTTTGTTGCTGTGCACAGGCTTTCTCTAGTTGTGGTGAGCAGGGCTACTCTTCATTGCTGTATGCTGGCTTCTCATTGTGGTGGCTTCTCCTGTTGCAGAGCACAGGCTCTAGGCGTGCAGGCTTCAGTAGTTGTGGCACATGGGCTTAGCTGCTCTGAGGCATGTGGGATCTTCCTGGACCAGGGGTTGAACCCGTGTCCCCTGCAATGGCAGATGGATTCTTAACCACTGTGCTACCAGGGAAGTCCTGATATCTTTTTCTATCTCTTTATGTTCAATCTTTCTATGTTATTATGTTTCAAGTATCTATTTTAAATACCATATACTTGAAATTTGAATATGTTTTTATGTAGTTAAAAAACTGTCTAGTTCATTTATATGTATTATTATTAGTGATGTTTTGGAATTTATTTCTACTATCATATTTATCATTTTCTGTTTACCATGTATTTTAACTTTTATCATTTTTTTATTATTTTATTTTGCTTATATTTAACCTATTCCTGCCTTCTACTGGACTGTTGGGTTATGAAATTTCTGAGCTTTTTTATGGAAAAAATCTATCTCAGCAGCATGATATTTTCTTCAGCATAATTTTTACCTTTTTTTTCTTCAGAAATTGGAGACCATCTTTCATTTAGTTTTCTCCTTTCCTCCCAGGTTAGGGATAACCTGAGAGGAGCTTATTTTGTAGAAGTTAGTATAAAACTATTTTTATTTCTAAATCATAATTTAAGTACATGTAAAGCACACAAAACTGTAGCTTACAATGTATGAAGCTTTTGGAAAAAATTTTATCTTAATCTTTTGTACTGTAAAAATATTTTCTAAATACCATCAAAAGAGAGACTCTTCTGAATATCCCTATTATCAGGAAACATACACTAAAATACTTAGGGGTGAAGACTCCTTATGTATGTAACTTTTCTGCAAATGGTTCAGGAAAATAATTATAATAGGAAGAGTTATTAGAGAGAGAATGATAAAAGTGAATGATATAAAATGTTCATATTTGGTAAATCAGGGTAAAGGGTATATGACCGTTTTGGTACTATTTTTATATTTGCAATATTTCATAACTTTGAAATTATTTTAAAGAATACGTATTTAAAACTACATTTGGAGAACTCTAAAGAAAAATTTAAAAACTCTATATTTAGCAAAATATTTAAAAGAAAGTTTTTTTGTGTGAAAATTTCCATTCATATTAAGTAAAAAAAGTGAATACATTAATATTTTTGATGATGATTCGGTGCCACCCAGTGTTCAATTTCTGCAACTGCTAATCTTACAAATTTAAACCCAACTGTATTTGGAAATGACTTTTTGTTGATTTCTTTATGCTGGCAACATAAGACTATAAAAATAATGTATGTGATCAAAATTAGTAAAAAAAAAAATCTATTAAATATGAAAAAAAGAGCCATGCATTGTGATATCAAATGCAGATTTCTGCCTCCCTTGAACTTTTAAAAATATATATATTTATTTAATTAGCTGCACCGGGTCTTAGTTATGTGGGATCTAGTTCCCAGACCAGGGATTGAACCCGGGCCCCCTGCATCGGGAGCTTGGCATCTTAGACACTGGACCACCAGGGAAGTCCCTGCCTCCTGTGAATTTTATCAAAACTGTGAGAGGACATCAAAGTAGCTGGAGCATACAAGAAGCCTCTGATCAGTTCACAGACTAGTCAAAACTAGGGATTTACACATAATCCATAATAATGACAGGGCATAAAATTTATTATTCAGAACATCCATATACTGGAGTGAATTGGTCACAGCAGAAAACTAGTAGCTTTTTTTTCTTTTTCTCTAAACAACAGATGTAGTTTTTTTTTTTAAAGCAAATTCCATTATAACAAAAGAACAAAGTGGATTTAACATTTGACTTAATTCAGTATCATACATTTTAAAAAAAAAATTTATTTTATAAGTTTATTTATTTTTGGCTGCATTGGGTCTTTGTTGCTGCGCACGGGCTTTCTCTAGTTGCAGCGAGCGAGGGCTACTCTTCGTTGCAGTGCGTGGGCTTCTCATTGCAGTGGCTTCTGTTGTTGCGGAGACCAGGCTCTAGGCACACGGGCTTCTGTAGTTGTGGCACGCAGGCTCAGTAGTTGTGGCTCATGGGCTTGGTTGCTCTGTGGCATGTGGGATCTTCCCAGACCAGGGCTCGAACCCGTGTCCCCTACAACGGCAGGCAGATTCTTAACCACTGCGCCACCAGGGAAGTCCCTTAATATCATATATTTTTAAAGAAATATAATACCTTAGGGACTTCCCTGGTGGTCCAGTGGTTAAGACTCCATGCTCTCAATGCAGGAGGCCCAGGGTTCAGTCTTGGTCAGGGAACTAGATCTTGCAAGCCGCAACTAAAGAACCCACATGCCACAACGAAGATCCTGCGTGCAGCAGCTAAGATCCAGTGTAGCCAAATAAATAAATATTATTTTAAAAGAGAAATATAATACTTTAAAACAAAAATCTATTTGCTTTAACACACTTCACTCATGCTAATGATGTTTTAGTCTTCTTCACGGGTTGCGGCTAAGATCCAAATTGTGCAAGAATCCTCAGAAAAATCAGGATGTTAAACGCTGAGTTCAGTTTAGATATCCTCAGTGTCTTCATCATCATCTCCAACATTTAACTGGATTTTGGCATCATCTCTGGGAACAAATGTAAGCTGCCTTTGACTGTAGCTTGTCTTGGAAGCTCAACATATGCCTGCAGATGCCTTTATGTATGAAATGTAATGAAAAATGATGTAGCTTTGCTGTCCAGTAGTCTTGCAAGCCCAACAATATAGTGTCTTAAGCTCTTATTGAAACTTTTTTCCTCAGTTTCTTCACATTACTTCTAATTGTCCATTTCCCAACATTTACTTATCTGGGCTACAGGCCCATTCTTGAACACTAGTTCTTTGTTTCAGATTCATTCTCATTCTTACCTCTGTACCTATTTTTACCTTTATTCTTGGGCATGGCTGCCATGGGATCTGGGTTTGTGTCTCCTTCCCTGGTGCCTGGGACACAGCAGTCCTGGGAGACTGGGTGCCATGTGTGGGAGAGCATCCAATTGAGGCTTCTTTATCACCCCCCGCCTACCATCTTTTTTTCATAGTTATACATTCTATACCTATTCTCTTAATGAACACTTTTAAAACTTAACTAGGTATGTTTGATGAAGTCTAAAATTAACGTTTATTTCTACCTTCTTGAACAAAGACTTTAACATGCTTTGATTTCAATCATCTCTTCTTCCATTGTTGTTATCTAGTACTTTTCTTTGCCTAAATTAGCTATTATGGTTGTCTTTTATGAGCCTGTGTTGTTTTTACATTGCTCCATGTTTACCAATTTATTTGCTCACCATTTCTTCTTGCATCTCATTCCTTCTGGGTTCCATTTCCTTCTTCCAGAAGTACATCCCTTAGCACTTCTTTCAGCAACTAACAGTGAGTGATCATTGCTCTCAAGTCTTTTTGTTTGTTTGTATGAAAAGGTTTTTATTCTGTCTTCTGTCTTGAATGGCTTGCATATTGATTTACAGATTGACAGTTATTTCCCATCAGTGATCAGATGTTATTCTATTACCTCCTGGTTTCTCTATTATTGCTGTTATAAAGTCAGCTATCAATTTACTGTCCTTTGTGCATTATATGTATTTTCTCTCAGGGTTCTTAAGTCTTAGAAGATTTTCTCTTTGTTTCTTGGTTTCACTAAGGTGTTTAGGACAGTGAGTCTATCTTTACTTTTCCTGATTTCCAGATCATAGTGATCCTTGAATCTGGGGATTTATGTCTTTCACCAAGACTGAAAATTTTTATGCCAGTTATCTCTTCAAATTTCTCTCTCTTCACTCTTTCCTCCCAGAATTCCTATTCTAAGTATGGCTAACCTTCTCATACTGCCTTCTATGTCTCCTAATCTCTTGGCCATAACCCTTTCTCTTTATCTCTCTTTAGTATTTTGGATCATTTTCTCATATCTACTAGCCTTATAATTATCTTTAGTTTTGTTTAATGGGTTTTGACTCATCCATTGTGTGTGTGTGTGCTTGTTTTAATTTCAAATAACTCCTTTTTACTTCTAAAGTTTCTATTTAATTCTTTTTCAAATTTTCTCCTCAAATTTGCCTTTAAAAATAGGGTCTTGGGCTTCCCTGGTGGCGCAGTGGTTGAGAGTCCGCCTGCCAATGCAGGGGACACGGGTTCGTGCCCCAGTCTGGGAAGATCCCACATGCCGTGGAGCAGCTAGGCCCATGAGCCATGGCCGCTGAGCCTGTGCCTCTGGAGTCTGTGCTCCGCAATGGGAGAGGCCACAACAGTGAGAGGCCCGTGTACCACAAAAAAAAAAAAAAAAAAAAGGGTCTTGTGGTTTTCTTTGGTTGGTTTTGATTATTTAAAAAATATTTTAAATAATTTAAATAATTATTTTATTTCTTCAGTTTACCACTTTTTTTTTTTTTTTTTTTTTTTAGCTGCGCCATGAAGCATGTGGGATCTTTAGTTCCCTGACCAGGGATTGAACCCACACCCTCTGTGGTGGAAGTGTGGAGTACTAACCACTGGACTGCCAGGGAAGTCCCAGTTTATCTTTTTAATTACCTCAAGTTCTGGTACTTGTGTTCACTGAATCACTTATGGTGGAATATTTCCTCATGCTTTAACAATTTTTTAGAGTTAACTCACTTTAGTGGGGGTTGTGTTTTCTGTGAAAATCGTTAGTGGCCTGAGTTGTGGAAACATTCTTCCACAGAAGAGCACTGGACTTTTCACAGAGCTGGAAGATATCACTACTCTCACAGTATTTTATATTAATTTATCAGCTGGGGGGGGTGGGGATGGAGTTCCTGAATCATGAAATTCTTATACCAAAACTGAGTGAGGTATTAGGCCCAGGGTTTAAACCTTCTAAACAAACAAAAACAAAAACAAAAAACAAAACCTGTTTTTAACCAGAGTCTAGAACAGAGATAGGACAAGCTTCCTTGACATCTCCCTGACTTGGTGGACACATTTCATTCTGATATACCCTGTCACTGAGGTCACAGACCTTCAAAGGGCTCAATTTTTTCACTTCCACCTCCCCTAACTCTTGTGGAACCAAGGTTTGTCTCTAGTCCCTTTGTCACTTCTAGGACAGCCACAGGATTATCTCTTGTACTTACCACCTTGGTTTTCCATTCCTTCTTTACTCTGGCACTTGGGGATTCTCCTTTATAATCTGTGAGTTTAGCCACTCACTTAAGGAGATAATTGTTATACTTTATTTAGCAATTCTTTGAATGGAAGGCTAGATTTTTCTAGTACTCTTATTGGAATTGGGAGGTTTGATCTTGTTAAAGGATGATTTTCAAAAAAGGCTAAAATCATAATTCTCAATTAGATATATGAACATGTATTAAATATTTATTTAGTTCATTATTAATGAAGGAACCTGTAAGATGTTAACCAGTTCAAACAGGAAGTCAAGAAACACAAACTTATATGAAATAAAGGAATGTTGAAATGAATTTACAAATGAATAGGGAAACTGGCTTTTCCATGGGGAGGAGAAAAGTCAATTAAATATCCATCAGACAGTATATTTGCATGTTTATAGACAAGACTTTCCTTGCATTGCTATCATTTATCCATAATTTACAGAGTTGTAAAATACCTAAAAAGCAATGAAAGGCTAGAGTCAGGTAACCTGAAAAGATGGGCTCTAAATAGTGCCAGTTTTGGGCTTCCCTGGTGGCACAGTGGTTGGGAGTCCAGTTGCCAATGCAGGGGACACGGGTTCGAGTCCTGGTCTGGGAAGATCCCACATGCCGTAGAGCAACTAAGTCTGTGCACCACAACTACTGAGCCTGCGTTCTAGAGCCCGCAAGCCACAACTACTGAGCCCACATGCCACAACTACTGAGGCCCACACGCCTAGAGCCCGGGCTCTGCAACAAGAGAAGACACCGCAGTGAGAGGCCTGCAACCACAATGAAGAGTAGCCCCTGCCCCACGCGCAGCAATGAGGACCCAATGCAGCCTAAATAAATAAATAAATAGTGCCTAATTTGGGGGTGTGAGTAGGGGATAAAGAAAGAAAAGGAATTACTTTAGTATCGTCTCCCCCATTTCCTCCTTAAATTTTGAGAAACTATAAGGCGCCATAAATGAACATTTGATCCTAGTCCCCCTTGGGACCTTAGTCTAATCAGATTCTTTACTGGTGGAGGAGTAGGTGATGGGAGGAAAGGGGCCATTGCTGATTTGTGGAATATGCACAGGGTATAGATGCTTTAGATTCCAGGGGTAGAAAATCCGTTCTCCTTCCTCCTAGTACTCCAAACCATTACCTGTGAAGCATATTTTGAAAACCAATGCAGGAGTTTGAAAGGTGAAGTTGCATTCAGGATTTTCCTTTAGATTTCAGGGTTGCACCTTATCACTTTTGTTTCTAGGAAGGAAGACTGAGCAGATTTTGTTCATATATTATCATAGGTCTGAAAGCACTTTGGGGATAGCTCTGCATGCCTAGCCCGGGGAACTCTAAGGGAGTCAGACAAAAAGTCTTTCTCGGGTGGGATAAAAGGTAGGAAAAATGACCTCTTCCTCCAGCCATGGGTAAGCAGTTGGCCCTGCTTGTCACTCATTTTATGTTTTTCTCTGTGAGGCAACAACAGTGTCCTACACAGAGGCACTTGACTGAGGCAGTTGCTGTTTCATGTAGAAGAGATTAAGGGGATGGAGTAAAATGTGGAAGCTTTCTATTTTGTCCCATGTGGGGAGGAATGAGAAATTTACAAGGAAGAAAAGATTGATGTTTGCTCTGAACACTTGTGTTAAGTAGGATTCGGAGGAGTGAAATTACTAGGTTGAAGGATTTAGGCATATTTTAATCAGTTTTACATAGCTCCTGTATATTCATTTAATAAAGTTTATCTAGTAACATGGAATCTTTAATAATAAGTCAGAAGGGCAGGATATAAAATAATAGGTGTACTGATATATGCAGGCAAAAATGGGAAAGGAATATGGGCAATATTAATTTGGTGGGTTTTTTTTTAAACCATTGTAGGGTCATGTGTGTGTTTTTTAAATTGTTTATATTTTTATCATTGTGTCCAAAATACTTGGATAATTTTAAAAAGCAAAAGTATGGGAACTCCCTGGCAGTCCAGTGATTAGGACTCTGCTTCCACTGCAGGAGGCAAGGGTTTGGTCACTGGTCAGGGAACTAAGATGCTGCAAGCCCAGGGGCACGGTAAAAAAGAAGGAAAAGGAAAGCAAGAGGAAAAAATAACGCAATTGCTTATTGTTATTACGACTCAATAGCAAACGTTCACATTTTACCCTTATGTATATCCTTGAAGTGGAACAAATAATACATATCAGATTACTTAAGGGATATTGGGAAATACCTATGGCTAGATAACTTATGGAATTTAAAATTTGTGTTTGCTCTCCCTGCATTTTAGGTCCTTAGGGCTTTGAGGCTTCAGGGATTCTTGCAGGATTAAACGCAGAAGCAAACAGAAGTCAAATGTTCTCCCAGCCGGCCTTAAAAGGCAGAGAAGAGATATAGCCGGTGTCGTGGAGTGTGAGAGATCAGAGAGGCACAGCGGGTCCCCTGGGGCTGGAAGTGACTTGGGTAGGTGCTGGAAGGGACCTGTGGAGGAGATTGCCTGACCCCTTGCAGGGTGTGGAGGCTGAGGGCTCCCGGCAAGCGAGGACCCCGAGGGAGTCAGCGGGGTCTGATGGACTGGAAGCGAGACCCGTTTTCCTGTTCCATGCATGCCTCCCTGGAGCTGCATAGCTTGGGAGTGGAAAAGAACGCGTCAAGACCGAAATGGGTCTCCCTCCACTCTAGGACGGGCTGTTCAAATTAAGGTAATAGAAAATAAAATAAGCTCCAGTCTGTGCCCTGAGATTCATACTGCTAAGCAAATAACCCCGGCAAAGAAGAGAAATGTGAGTTAAAATCGGAGTCTACATCCAGTGTTTGGGAGCTAAAGCCAGATGTTTGAAATGTTAATCATCTGTAAAGCCCTTGCCTACAAAAAGTACTTGGGCACAGCGGCAGCTCTCAAACCCAAGCGCACCTCAGAATCATCCAAACCCCCCTGAACATGGCTTCCTGGGCCCCATCCCATTGCTTCTGATCTGATTCCAGCAGGTCTGGGTTGGGGCCTGAGAATTTGCATTTCTAACAAATTCCCAAGAGAGGCTGCTGCTGGCTCTCAGACAACACTTTGGTAATTGGCAGTAAAATGTGTTTTCCAGATACTTCGTTATCAAATGTCTTTTTTGAAATAAATAAATAAATTTATTTTATCTTTGGCTGCGTTGGGTCTTCGTTGCTGCACTCGGGCTTTCTCTAGCTGTGGCGAGAGGGGGCTACTCTTTGTTGCAGTGCACGGGCTTCTCATAGCAGTGGCTTCTCTTGTTGTAGAGCACAGGCTATATAGATGGGCAGGCCTCAGTAGTTGTGGTGTGCGGGCTCAGTAGTTGTGGTGCACGGGCTTAGTTGCTCCCCAGCATGGGGGATCTTTCTGGACCAGGGCTCCAACCCGTGTCCCCTGCATTGGCAGGCGGATTCCGATTCTTAACTACTGAGCCACCAGGGAAGCCCTGTCAAGTGTCTCGATGCCCACTCCCCCCCATCTAATGTGGTGTGATGTCAGTTTCACCAACATTACCATCTCCTTGACTTTGGCTTCGTTTATTTTCAGATTTAGGAATGGAGCCTTTGGAATTTGTTAGACTCATTTCAAAGGCCCCTTAGGCAGAAGTTGTCCCAATGCTTTCACTTACTTTATAAAAGACTGTAATTTTTTAGGAGATTTCCATAATAGAAGTAAAAGGATCATTTGTGTAACCTCTATCAGTTTAGAAAGTTTTCACACATATTTTCTGATCAGGGTATTTCTCTTAATGTTATTAAGAGAAATTCAAAAATATTTCTCTGGATCTTTTAGCAGCAGTCCCGTGAGGTAAACAGGAATATTCTTTTCTGTTTTCTGTTGTTAGTCACAGAACTGGGATTAACTCCACACTGCCTCCTAGCAGGTATGTGTACGTGTAACACCTATGATGTTACAAAGGGGTGTGATTAGGGAATAATGAGGGGAAAACCCCTAAACAGCAAAGGAATGTTAATCATCTGACTCTGTAATGAGAACTCATACACAAAGGCTTGTCCCCTCCCAAACTCCTTCCCAATAAGACTTCAACTGGAAAGAGACGGAGCCCTCCACCACAGAGGAAAAGCTTCTGACACCTAAAGGACCACATTCCAAAACTGAGTGGGACTCACAACTATTTCTGTAATTCAGGGCATTCCCTGAGGCCACAGGGCACCCTATTTCCTGCCCCAGGTCTCTCATATCTTAACTTTTGCCTCCTCCCCGGCTTGAGTGGTAGAAACAGAAGCCTACACTCCAGTCCTGGAGTGGACAAAAACATACAATGTTTGGCCTTCTCTTCAAGTGGAGGGAAAGAGCATATGTGGGAAAAGCGGGGCCAGCAAGCGTGAAAAAGTTGAGATTTGATTGACAGGAAACTGCATGTCTCAGCCTCAGGAGAAGGCAATTCTACAATTTCATGCACTGTCTGAGCTCTGAAATATGAAGAGAAATGATTTGAAAGGAAGGAAAAACAAAACTGGTGACTAGAGAGCAGCTGGGCTCGGGGCATAGAGATATTTCAACTTCCAGGGTCTCTTCTTCCTTCTCTTCTCCCCTCCTTTCCCTTCCCTTCCCGCTTCTCCCTATCACCTCTATTTTATCTATTTGAAATCAGTTATAACTGACAATTGAAGGCAGCCTTGAAGGGGGAAAAGTTAAAAATACACAGAAGAGAAAAGCATTATGACCCAGTTTGATTTAGTGATGGGGTTCTCAGGCTAACTGGACTGGTGGGATTGTGCTTTCAATTTTATTTATCTAATTCTTCACAGCTTTTTAAAATTGTGATTTAGGGGCTTCCCTGGTGGCACAGTGGTTAAGAATCTGCCTGCCAATGCAAGGGACATGGGTTCGAGCCCTGGTCTGGGAAGATCCCACATGCTGGGGAGCAACTAAGCCCGTGCACCACAACTACTGAGCCTGCGCTCTAGAGCCCGTGCTCTGCAACAAGAGAAGCCACTGCAAGAAGCCTGTGCACCGCAACGAAGAGTAGCCCCTGCTCGCTGCAACTAGAGAAAGCCCGCGTGCAGCAACAAAGACCCAACAAAGACCCAAAAATAAAAATAAATAGAATAAATTTATATTAAAAAATTGTGATTTAACTTACATAAAGTGAACAAATATTTGTTGTACAGCTGAATGAGATTTCACATATATATCCATCCACACACACTCTTGTACCCATCTTTCAGATCAAGATATGGAGCGTTTCTTTTTTAAATTTAATTTATTTTTTATATAGCACGTTCCTGTTAGTTATCTATTTTATACATATTGTATATATATGTGTATACCTGTCAATCCCAGTCTCCCAGTTCATCCCACCACCCCCTGCCACTTTCCCACCTTGGTGTCCATACGTTTGTTCTCAACATCTGTGTCTCTATTTCTGCCCTGCAAACTGGTTCATTTGTACCATCTTTCTAGGTTCCACGTATATGTGTTAATATACGATATTTGTTTTTCTCTTTCTGACTTACTTCACTTTGTATAAGATACAGAGCATTTCTAATATCTCAAAAGTCTGCCTCATGCCTGCTCCCAGGAAATACCCCAAAGGCAACCACTGCTGACTTCTATTGCCACTGAATGGAATCATACAAAATGTACTGTTTTTTGGTTGGTTTCTTCTTTCTTTTTTCTTGGCCATGCCATGCAGCATGCAGGATCTTCCCTGACCAAAGGTCAAACTGTGCCCCTGTACTGGGAGCATGGAGTCTTAACCACTGGACCACCAGGGAAGTCCTGCCTGGTTTCTTTTTAAAAAAATTTTTATTGGGGCTTCCCTGGTGGCACAGTGGTTGAGAGGCTGCCTGCCGATGCAGGGGACGTGGGTTTGTGCCCCGGTCCAGGAAGATCCCACGTGCCGCGGAGCGGCTGGGCCCGTGAGCCATGGCCGCTGGGCCTGCGCGTCCAGAGCCTGTGCTCCGCAACGGGAGAGGCCACAACAGTGAGAGTCCCGTGTACCGCAAAAAAAAAAAAAAAAAATTATTGATCAGTTTGATCAGCCAAGATGGCAAAATAGAAAGACCCTGAGCTCACCTCTCACGAGCACACCAAAATCACAACTATCTGCAGAACAACCATTGATGAAAAAGGCTGGAACCTACCAGAAAAGATCTACAGCCAAAGACATAAAGAAGGAACCACAATGGGATGGGTAGGAGGGGCAGACTCACGGTATAATCGAGCGTCACTCACAAACTGAAGAATAATACAGTGCAGAGGTTCTCCCATAGGAGTGAGAGTTCTGAGCCCCACGTAGGGCTCCCCAGCCTGGGGCTCCTGAACTGGGAAGACGAGCCCTCAGAGCATTTGGCTTTGAAGGCCAGCAGGGCTCAATTTCAGGAGTCCCAAAGGACTATGGGAAATAGAGACTTCACTCTTACAGTGCACACACAAAATCTCATGTGACTGGGACCCAGGGCAAAAGCAATAATTTAATAGGGGCCTTGGCCAGACCTACCTGCTGGTTTTGGAAAGACTCCCAGAGAGGCGGGCGTGAGAGATGGCCGAAATTCATGCTGGGGACATAGACTCTGGTGGCAGCCATATTTGGGAGCACTCTACCATGTGGACACTGCTACTAGTGGCCACCATCTTGGAATCCTTCCTCTAGCTCAACAGTGCCAAGACCTGGCCCCACCCAACAGCCTGTAGGTACCAGTGCTGGGATGCTTCAGGCCAATCAACTAACTGGGCGGGGACAAAGCCCCACCCATCAGCAGAATGGCTGCCTAAAGACTTCCTGGACCCTCTAGACACAGCTGTGTCCACCAGAGGGCCAAGAACAAGCTTTACCTACCAGCGGGCCGGCACCAGCCTGGCCCTCCAGGAAGCCTACACTAGCCTCTAGACTAGCCTCTCCCACCAGGGAGCAGACACCAGATGCAAGAAAACTACAATCCTGCAGCGTTCAGACCCAGACTGCCCATTGCAGGCCAGACTGTACCTTGGGACCAGCTGGGTCCCAGACCTGGCCACTAGCAGGCCAACACAAGTTTCATGACACCCTGGACCCCAAACCCTACTGCATTAGGATCTGCCACCACTCTCCCCCCATCCCGCCCCCCCACCCACAGAAATCTGAAACCGGCTCTAGGGTCCCTGGGTCCTGAATCCAGACTCCAGGACCTGGCTCTGCCTGCCAGGAGTCCAGCACCAACCCCAGGACCTGGCTTCACCCACCAGTGTGGAGGCAACAGCCCTGGAGTCTTTGGACCCTAACTCTGCCCACTGGTGAGCCAGCACTAGCCTTGGAATCCCCCGGGGTTCTGCAATCAGCCACCTTGTGGCCAGGACACACTAACCAGCAGCCAGGGCAGAAAACCAACACACAAGCATTCGCACAAGGCAGGGCCAGACAACCAACTGGGCTAGGGGCCAACCAATTCTACCAGACCACCAACATAGTCAGCCAGCCACAACAGAAGGGCCTGTGTAGCCCTCTTAGGGGGAACCCCTACAGCACATAGCTTAGGTGATGAGAAGGCAGTGCACTGCTGGGACACGTAGGACATCCCCTGTGGAAGGCCACTTTTCCAAGGTTGAGAAATGTAACTAACCTACCACAAACATAAAAATACAAATAGCAACTTAGACAAAATGAGACAGCAGGGGAACATGTTTCAGACGAAGGAACAAGATAAAACCCCAGAAAAGGAACTAAGGGAAGTGGAGATAGGCAATCTACCTGAGAAAGAGTTCAGAGTAATAATGGTAAAGATTATGAAAGAACTCAGGAGAAGAATGGATGCACAGAGCAAAAAGGAGAAGTTTTTAACAGAGTTAGAAAACATACAGAACAACCAAACAGAGATGGAGAATGTAATAACTGAAATGAAAAACACACTAGAAGGAATCAATGGTGACTAAATGATACAGAGGAACAGATCAGTAATCTGGAAGACAGACTAGTGGAAATCACTGCTGCTGAACAAAGAAGAAAAATGAATGAAAAGAAATGAGGACAGTTTAAGAGACCTCTGGGACAACACTGAGTGCACTAATATTTGCATTACAGGGGTCTCAGGAGGATAAGAGAGAGAAAGAAAGGAGCTGAGAACATATTTGAAAACATAATAGCTGAAAACTTCCCTAACATGGGAAAGGAAACAGTCACCCAAGTCCAGGAAGTGCAGAGAATCCCATACAGGATGAACCCAAAGAGGAACACACCAAGACACACTGTAATTAAAATGACAAAAATTAAAGATAAAGAAAGAATATTAAAAGCAGCAAGGGAAAAGCAACAAATAACATCAAGGGAGCTCCCGTAATACTACCAGTTAATTTTTCAGTAGAAACTCTGTAGACCAGAAGGGAGTGGTACAACGTATTTAAAATGATGAATGGGAAAAACCTACAACCAAGAATACTCTACCAGCAAGGCTCTTGTTCAGATCTGTTAGAGAGATCAAAAGCTTAACAGGCAATCAAAAGCTAAAAGAGGGACTTCCTGGTGGCCCAGTGGCTGGGAATCTGCCTGCCAATGCAGGGGACATGGGTTTGATCCCTGGTCCAGAAAGATCCCACATGCCGTGGGGCAACTAAGCCCGTGTGTCACAACTACTGAGCCTGTGCTCTAGAGCCTGCAAGCCACAACTACTGAAGCCCATGTGCCTAGAGCCTGTGCTCTGCAACAAGAGAAGCAACTGCCGTGAGAGGCCTGTGCACTTCAGTGAAGAGTAGCCCCCACTCACCACAGCTAGAGAAAGCCCATGCATAGCAACAAAGACCCAACGCAGCCAAAAAAATTAAAATTAAATTAAATCTTTCAAAGAGTTCAGCACCACTAAACCAGCTTTACAACAAACGTTAAAGGAACTTCTCTAGGTGAAAAAGAAGAGGCCACAACTAGAAACAAGAAAATTACAAATGAAAAACTCATCAGTAAAGGCAAACATACAATAAAGGTAGGAAATAATCCACACACAAAGCTAGTAGGGAGGTTAAAAGACAAAAGTAATAAAATCATCTATTTATATCCACAATAAGCAGTTAAGGGATATACAAAACTAAATATAAAATATGATATCAAAAACAGTAATCATGAGGGGAGGAGAGTACATATGCAGGGTCTTAAAATGCATTTGAAATTAAGAGATCAGCAACTTAAAACAATCATTTTTATATATAGGCTACTATATAAAAACCTCATGGTAACCACAAACCAAAATTCTATAATAGATATACACACAAAAAAGAAAAAGAGGACTTCCCTGGTGGTGCAGTGGTTAAGGATCCACCTGCCGATGCAGGGGATATGGGTTCGATCCCTGGTCTTGGAGGATCCCGCATGCCGCGGAGCAACTAAGCCTGTGCACCACAACTACTGAGCCTGTACTCTCTCCCAAGACTGGACCAGGAAAAAATAGAAAATATGAACAGACCAACCACAAGCATTGAAATTGAAACTGTGATTTAAAAACTTCCAACAAACAAAAGTCCATGACCTGATGGTTTCAAGGGCAAATCCTATAAAATTTAGAGAAGAGTTAACATCTATCTTTTGAAATTATTCCAAAAAATTTCAGAGGAAGGAACACTCCCTAGCTCATTCTACAAGGCCACCATCATCCTGATATCAAAACCAAAGATACCACACAAAAAAAGAAAATTACAGGCCAATATCATGATGAATATAGACAGAAAAATCCTCAACAAATTGTTAGCAAACCCAATGCAACAATACATTAAAAGGATCATACACCACGATCAAGTGGGATTTATCCCAGGGATGCAAGGATTTCTCAATATCCACAAGTCAATCAATGTGATACACCACATTGACAAATTGAAGAAAAAACCCCACATGATCATCTCAGTAGAGGCAGAAAAATCTTTTGACAAAATTCAACAACCATTTATGATAAAAACTCTCCAGAAAGTAGGGTAAGAGGTAACATACCTCAACATAATAAAGGCCACATATGACAAACCCAAAGCTATCCTACTCAATGTTGGAAAGCTGAAAGCATTTCCTCTAAGATCAGGAACAAGGTAAAGATGCCCACTCTCGCCACTTTTATTCAGCATAGTTTTGGAAGCTTGAGCCATAGCAATCAGAAGAAAAAAGGAATCCAAATTGCAAAGGAAGAAGTAAAACTGTCACTGTTTGCAGATGACATGATACTATACATAGAAAATCCTAAAGATGCCACTAGAAAGCTACTACAGCTCATCAATAAATTAGGTAAAGTTGCAGGATACAAAATTAATATACAGAAATCTGCTGCATTTCTATACACTAACAACAAACTATCAGAAAGAGAAATAAAGGAAACAATTCCATGTATCATTACATCAAAAAGAATAAAATACTTAGGAATAAACCTAGCTAAGGAGGTAAAATACCTGTACTTGGAAAACTATGACACTGATGAAAAAACTTGAAAGAATAGATGGAAAGATATACCATGTTCTTGGATAGGCAGAATCAATGTTGTCAAAATGAGTATACTACCCAAGGCAATCTACAGATTCAATGTAATTCCTATCAAAATACCAATGGCATTTTTCACAGAACTAGAACAAATAATTTTAAAATTTGGAAACACAAAACACATGGAAACTCAAAAGACCTCAAATAGCCAAAATCTTGAGAAAGAAGAACAGAGCTAGAAGAATCATGTGGCCTGGCTTTAGACTCTACTATAAAGTTATAGTCATCAAAACAGTATGGCACAAAAACAGACATAGAGATGAATGGTATAGAATAGAGAGCCCAGATATAAACCCATACACTTATGGCCAATTAATCTGTGAAAAAGCAGGCAAGAATAACAATGGAGAAAGACAGTCTCTTCAATAAGTGGTGCTGGGAAAACTGGACAGCTACATGTAAAAGAATGTATTCTCTACCACCGTATACAAAAATAGACTCAGAATGGATTAAAGACCTAAATGTAAGAGCAGAAACCATGAAACTCCTAGAGGAAAACATAGGCAGAACACTATTTGACATAAATTGTAGCAATATTTTTTTGATCTGCTTCCTAAAACAAAGGAGATAAAAGCAAAAATAAACAAATGGGACCTAATTAAACTTCAAAACTTTTGCACAACAAAGGAAATCATTAACAAGATCAGAAGAAAACTATGGACTGGGAGAAAAATATTTGCAAATGATATGACCGATAAGGGGTTAATATTCAACAGCTCAAACAACTCAACATCAAAGAAACAAACAACCTGATTAAAAAATGGGCAGAATTTTTGAATAGGCATTTTTCTAAAGAGGAAATGCAGGTGGCCAACAGGCACATGAGAAGATGTTAAACATCAATAACTGTCAGGGAAAGGCAAATCAAAACCACAATGAGATATCACTTCACACCAGTTAGAATGGCTCTCATCAAGAACACAAATAACAAATGTTGGCAAGAATGTGGAGAAAAGGGAACCCTCCTACACTGTTGGTGGGAATGTAAATTGGTGCAGCCACTGTGGAAAACAGTATGGAGGTTTCTCAAAAAACTAAAAGTAGAACTACGATGTGATCCAGCAATTCCACTCCTGGGTATATACCCCAAAAAAGTAGAAACACTAATTCAAAAAGATATATGAACCCCAATGTTCATAGCAGCATTATTTACAACTGCCAAGACATGGAAACAACCTAAGTGTCCACCAACATATGAACGGATAAAGAAGATGTGGTATGTATATCCAATGGAATACTACTCAGCCATAAAAAGGAACAAAATTTTGCCACTTGCAGCAACATGGATGGACTAGGAGAGCATTACGCTAAGTAAAATAAGTCAGACAGAGAAAGACAAATACTGTATGATATCACTTACATGTGGAGTCTAAAAAATACAACAAACTAGTGAATATAACAAAAAAGAAGCAGATTCACAGATACAGAGAATAGCCAAAAGAAACTAGTGGTTGCCAGCAGGGAGAAGGAAGGGGGGAGGGGCAATAAAGGGGGTATGAGATTAAAAGGTACAAACTATTTGGTATAAAATAAGCTACAAGGATCTATTGTACAATACGGGGAATATAGCAATATTTTATAATAACTATAAATGGAATATAACCTTTAAAAATTGTGAATGACTATATTGTACACCTGTAACATATAATATTACTGTACATCAACTATACTTCAGTTAAGGAAAAGAAATTTTAAAAATTTTATTGCAGTAAAATTGGTATGTAACATCACATACATTTCAGGCGTACAACATTCTGATTTGACATCTTGTGTTTAATACAAAGTGATCATCACCAAAAGTCTAGTTACCATCTGTCACTATACGTATACTTGATCACTTTCACCCTATGTCTGGCTTATTTCATTCAACTTTATGTCTGTTAAATCCACCTACATTGTTGCATATAGCAAGAGTTTATTTTATTTATTTATTTTTTGTGGTACTTGGGCCTCTCACTGTTGTGGCCTCTCCCGTTGCGGAGCACAGGCTCCAGATGCGCAGGCTGAGCAGCCATGGCTCACAGGGCCCAGCCGCTCCGCGGCACATGGGATCCTCCCGGACTGGGGCACAAACCCATGTCCCCTGCATCGGCAGGCAGATTCTCAACCACTGCGCCACCAGGGAAGCCCAAGAGTTTATTCTTTTAAATTGTTATGTATTATTCTACTGTGTGAGTACAGGACAATTTCTATTTATCCATTGTACTGTCAGTAGACACTTGGGTTATTTCCAGTTTTTTGCTATTAGGAATAAAGGTGCTATGAACATTCTTTTTAAAAAACATTTTTACTGAGATATAATTCACATCTTACACTTTACCCATTTAAAGTGTACACTGTTTTTAGTATGTTCATACAGTTGTGCATATAGCACCACAATCAATTTAGAATATTTTCATTATCCCAAAAAGAAACCTTGGGGGCTTCCCTGGTGGCACAGTGGTTGAGAATCCGCCTGCCGATGCAGGGGACACGGGTTCGTGCCCCAGTCTGGGAAGATCCCACATGCCGCAGAGTGGCTGGGCCCATGAGCCATGGCCACTGAGCCTGTGCATCCGGAGCCTGTGCATCCGGAGCCTGTGCTCCGCAATGGGAGAGGCCACAACAGTGAGAGGCCCGTGTACCACAAAAAAAATAAAAATAAAAATAAAAAAATAAAATAAAAATAAAAGAAACCTTGACCTCTCAGCCATTACCCCCAGTCATTCCATTCTCCTAGCCCTAGGAAACCACTAATCTGATTTCTGTTCTCTATAGCTTTGCCTATTTCAAACATTTCATCTAAATGAAATCACACAATATGTGGTCCTTTGTGACTAGTTTCTTTCATGTTTTCAAGATTCAACTGTGTTGTAGCTTATATCAATAGTTCATTTCTTTTTATTGCCAAAAAATATTCGACTATTGATATACCACATTTTATTTATCCATTCATCAGCTGATGGGCACTGGGTTGTTTTTATCTTTTGGCCGTTGTGAATAACACTGCTACGAACATTTGTGTACAAGTTTTGTATGAACAGTGGACATAAGTTTTCGTTTCTCTTGGGCATATACCTAGGAGTGGCATTAACTGACTCATATGGTAACTCTACATCTAACTGTTTGAAGAATTTCCAGACTGTTTCCCAAAGCAACTGCACCATTTTACATGTCCACCAGCAGTGTATGAGGGTTCTAATTTCTCCACATCTTCACCAACGCTTGCTATTATTTGCCTTTTTGATTCTAGCCAACCTGGTGGGTGTGAAATGGTATCTCATTCTGGTTTTAACTGACACTTCCCTGACGGCTAAAAATGTTGAGCATTTTTTCATGTACTGGTTGGTCATTTATATGTCTTCTTTGGAGAAATGTGTATTCAGATCCTTTGCCTATTTTAAAAACATGAGTTGTCTTTTTATTATTGGGTTGTAATAGTTCCTTTAATATTCTACACAGAGGTCCCTTATCAGACATATGGTTTGTCAAAAAATTTCCAGAACCACTGTTTATCTTGGTGGTTTTTCACTTTTATGGATGTAGAGCTGCCAGTTGCTTTTATAGGATTTGGGGCATTGGTGTCATGTTAAGAAAGGCCTTTCTCATCTAGAGATATACAAATATTCTATATTTTTCCTGGTATTCCTCTCTGTGTGTTTTTAAACATGTTTTCTTTAATGTAACCAAAATTGATTTTCATGCATGGAGTGGAGATTTAATTTTATTTTTCTTTAATATGGTGCTAAAATAAAGTACATTTAGACAAGGGAAAGACTATACAAGGCTGTGACTCTTCATTCACTCTGACAGGGGCCATGTTCATCTCCACTCTGTTATTACTTATAAGTTTATCTGGAAGGGTTTTTTTCTTTCCTGATTAAGGTGGTAATACTTGTTCATTGTGGGAAATTTGGAACCATAGTCATATCTAAAACCTAAAGTTAAAAGGGGAGCCTAGTCTCAGGCCTGGCTCCACTCCCGTGTGTTACACACACACACACACACACACACACACACACACACACACTGTGGTAAATTTTCTTGACCACAACTTCACCTCTTCTTCCTTGTTCTCAGGTGAGTTGGTAACCACAGGGGTTCCTCTTGACCTCAGCTTCAACTCCTGAGAATGTGAATAATCTTAAAGAATCACGGAGTTAAATGAGCCCTGGATGAATGGTTTTCCCTCATCCTTTTACCTTGCACAGGATTGTGCCAACAACATTCCAGAAAAACTATTCCAGAGAATTCTACCATCTCCTTCCAGAACCCTCAACGTGTTAATTCTGCAGACAGAAATTTCTTGTATTTAGCCCGAAGCCTTCTGATGAAATTCAAGCCCATCTCTCCTTGTCCCCTTCTCAGATCTAACAGGCAGCAGCTGCTTACCATGTCTCACAGGATAATCTTGCTCACATGTCCAGACATTAGAGGTATTCATGGGTACAGTGGCAGTGTCTCCCTTGATCTGCAGGACAGCAGTGGTGTCCCTGGATTGACAAGGAGATTTTTCTTCTTAAACTCCTCTCTTTCTGTTGAAAGAGAGCTGTTTAGTTCAGCATTTACGAAAGCAGATGCTGAGGCAGTCTACCTAGTTTTTATTGTGGGTGATCTTGTAATGGAGTAAGGGGCCTTCCTTCCCAGGGCAGACCCCTTCCCCATATCCTCTGCTTTAGCTCCTCTCTGAAGTACCTAGATAATATATCTGATGCACATTTCCTGAGCTGTTTTACAGATGTGAAAACCTCCACCAAATGGAAGATGTTAACTACTTGATGACCGTGAGCACATTGCCCCCAGGCCTACTGGGGCCTAAGGATGGATAATGTCAGCCCTTGTGACACCACCCTGTTACGTCACCATCAACCAATCAGAGAATTGTACAGGAGCTGATCACATACCCTGAGACCCCCCAACCTTCACCTGGCCTTTAAAGATGCTTTGCTGAAACCCCTCGGGGATTTTGGGGGTTTTAGAGCACGAGCCACGGGTTCTCCTTGCATTGGCTCCTTTACAATATGCTTTACAATAAACGCACATTTCCTTCACTACAACCCAGTGTTAGTAGATTGGCTTTCTATGTGCAGGCGAGCGGACCCAAGTTTGGTTTGGTAACAACCTCAGGCAGGTCAACTACTCTTTCTGGGCTTCGTTTTTTTCTCAGCAAAATTAAAACAGTATTATTTCATTAATAGCCACTGTCCAACTTGTTTTAGGTGCCAAGTATAAAGAAAAAAATGTAGGTCTCTTATGTAAGTGACACTTTAGCCTTTTGGATTGTTTCTATAATTTTTGCATTTCTTTTTTATTTTTAATTGTGGTAAAATACACATCATAACATAATTTACCATTTAGCCATTCAACATAAATTTACCATCTTTACCTTTTTTTTTTTTTTTTTTTTTTTTTTTTTTTTGCGGTACGCGGGCCTCTCCCTGTTGTGGCCTCTCCCGTTGCGGAGCACAGGCTCTGGACGCGCAGGCTCAGCGGCCATGGCTCACGGGCCCAGCCGCTCCGCGGCACGTGGGATCTTCCCGGACCGGGGCACGAACCCGCGTCCCCTGCATCAGCAGGCGGACTCTCAACCACTGCGCCACCAGGGAAGCATCGGCAGGCGGACTCTCAACCACTGCGCCACCAGGGAAGCCCCATCTTTACCATTTTTAAGTGTACAGTTCAGTAAGTATATTCACATAGTTGTGAAAATTTTTCATCTTGCAAAACTGAAAATCTATCCTATTAAATAATAACTCCTCATTTCCCTCTCCTCCCAGGTCCTGGCAACCACCATTCTACTTTCGGTTTCTATAAATTTGACAAATTTAGATGCCTCATACAAGTGGAATCATTACAGCATTTGTCTTTTTGTGACTGGTTTATTTCACTTAACATAACGTCCTTAATGTTCATCCATGTTGTAGCATGTGCCAGAATTTCCTTCCTTTTTAAGGAGGACTAATATTCCGTTGTGTATATATACCACATTTTTTTAATCCATGCATCCATTGATAGACACCTGGGTTGTTTCCCCGTTTTGAGTTTTTGGATTATTTTTGCTATATTAAATATTTTTGTAACTTGAAGACAACATATATTTTGAAGGAGAAGTAAAGAGAAAAGGGATTATGGGCCACTTCAGGTATTTGTGTATTTATTCTAAGCAGCTATACTGTCTTAGAAGAAAGTCTTCCCTAGTACATTGTGTCAGATTTTGTAACCCTCTGATCACTTGCATTAGCTTCCTTGTATGGCCCCCAGTTCTTCTGTGCCTACTATCTAACTCAATACGAATTACACTTGACTAGTTCACTTGAGAACAGAGTAGAGGGTTATGGGGTAGCATCAAATATAGCCATTTATCAGAGATACAATTTCTTTCTAGTTGAGATTTTATGGAACATTACATGTTTGCAAAGTATTGTGTGATCAATTTAATCGGGCAAGCATTTTAATAGTCCTCTGGGATTTATGTTTTAATCAGTGAAATCTCCAGATCTAATAGGAGATAAGGAAAGAGGGTTATTCCTGGCCTGGGGGCAGTGAGAGGGGAAGAGAGAAAAGGGGTGGGAGAGGCTTTTCACTTCTTTTAGTGAAACTGACATGCTACAAAGCAAAATTTTCTCTAAGACTACAAAAACTGAAAAAGCAGCATTTGGACATGTGACTTTGAGTTTCTAATCTACTCCTCAGCAACGTCTAAAGTTTGGTAAACCATACTTTACTGCTTTAAAGCACTTCTAGTGGTCATGCTTCATCATTGCCAAGAGGAGCAAATAAAGATCAGATGCATCAAAAGAATGGGAGCCAAGGCCTAGTCATTCCTGGTCAAGTAGCCAAGAAAACTAGCTCCAAATTATCAGGAGGCAATTCAACCCCAGAAGGTAACAAATGCAGCTGGCCTTGGCAGTTAGCTACAGACCTTGTCAATATCTTGATTGTCAGTAGCCTAGATTTTACAGGCACCCGTCCCCAAGCAATAACTAAACAGAATTCACAGTAGCTCCCAGTGTCTCACCGCACCCCAGTGAAGGGTGATATTTTGCAACTCAGTCACCTTGTGATCTCTGGCCGTTTCCTCTTTTCTCTGGCACATTTTCCCTTCTTGTTCCTAACTGATTATTTGCTGTAGCAGGTGCCCTATGCTCATGTGTGAGAATCTTGCAGGCCAAGCTTCCCCTCTAGCTGTGCTTTGAGTGCCTTGTCCAGGACTTTGCTTTCCTGTTCATTTGGCTTCTCTTCTTTGTGTAGCCTGATTCTTTCTACCACCTGTTCTTCAATCACTCGCTCATTCCAATTTAGGTGCAGTGTTACAGGCCTTCAGAGTGGACCTGCACGAGATTGTAAATAGACTTGGTGCCTCCACTGGCTCTTCCCATAACAGCTCAAGAGTCGGGAGCCCAAACTTCAGATCACTGCTACGAAAGAGCAGGTGTTCTCAAACGGTAGCCCATGTCAAATCACCTGAAGGGCATGTTGAAACAAAGTATTGCAGGCATGACTCCCAGAGTTTCTGATTAAGTAGGCCTGAGTTGTCTAGGGACTACACTTTGAGAATTAAAGCTCAATGCTAATACTATTAATGTCAGAACCACATCTCATATTATTGACCATGTATTATATCCAACAAGACACTATTCTCAGTGCTTTACTCCTTAAGTCTTTAAAGCAGCTTTTGTTTTTCCTATTTTCAAATGAGGAAACTGAGTCCCAGAGAAATTAACTCTCTTTCCCCAAGTCACACTGAGAGTAAGTGCTGGTGCTGGTATGAACCTTGATAGCTTCAGAGCCCATGCATTTAAATTAACCTCTATAATATCAAGTAACATTTTTAACGGCTTGAAATGAGTATATTGGCATACATTTTACAGTTACTTATGGATGCACATATAAAAGCTCAGAGATGCTTAAGAAAAACAATCCTTGTTGTTAACATTGAGCCAGTTGTTGCATTTCTCCCCAGTTCTATTCATTTTTACTTACTGTCCCCATTGTGGACCAGAATGAAGAATGAGCAATGTCAAAAAATTTTAGCTGAAAAGTATAAAGAAGATTTACCTCTCAAAGTGAAGAGTATTATGGCATATTATTTCTCTTCGAGCTCCCTTCCTTTTGAATCCCTGCATCAATCTCCAGCCATTGTAGTATTTTTTCACTCATTTTGATCACCTGTGAAGATGTGGCTTATTACTGTTCTTCTCCCCAAAGAAGGGCCCTTTGTCTCTCTCTCTGTGCTCCACCGATGCTTTAATCTGGGCTTTCCCAAGAGCTGAAACTGAAAAACATTATTGATTTGAGAGTTTGCTGCTAGAATGACTGTAAATTGTGAGAAATTCACTCCTCTTGGGTCTCCACACCCGTGACCATGATAATTTAGAGCAAAAGAAAGGTCTTGAACCAATACGACTGTATTTCATCAAGTCCAAGATGGCCCTAATTGTAAGAAGAACCATTACATTATGTATCACTAAGAACGAAAAAGAATGCTGCCAATTAAACTATGACACAGTGTCTCAGCTGAAGTCCCTATGCAATAATTGGTCACAGTAATCTCTCATGTCTTTGGCAATTCTTTCATCTCTTCTGAAGGTTTTGGCAAGGTCTCCAGATTAATGCAGGTGCCTTTCTTGGCGTGTGATATGGCAGGCGGTGCTTCTCGAACTTGACTGGGCACATGCATCACCTGGGGGTCTTGTTAAAATGTAGAACCTGATTCAGTAGGTCTGCGACGGGGCCAACAGTCTACATTTCTAATAAGCTTCCAGATGCTGCGGACACCGCTGGCTGCACACCACTTCTTCAGTGGCAAGGTGACCGGCAATCTTTTACATATACCTCCTTAACAAAATGTAATTCCTCTTCATCTACTCTTGGCAGCAACATGGATGGACCTAGAGATTATCATACTAAGTGAAGTAAGTCAGACAGAGACAAGTATCACATCACTTTTATGTGGAATCTAAAAAAATGATACAAATGAACTTATTTACAAAACAGAAATAGACTCACAGACATAGAAAACAAACTTATGGTTACCAGAGGGGAAGGGGAGAGAGATAGTAAAGCGCTTGCTGCTTCGCAAAAAAATTAGTTGCAATAATTCCTTCAACAACATATATTTGCTTTACAAATATCAAACTTAAGTACCACACCTTTGCTACTAGGGCTTTCTTTGTATACAATGACTTTTTCTTTCAATATTGAATCATACTGTAAACATTCTGAAGACATTTTAAAGGGCAATAAAGCTTAACACATCCGATAAGACAGTGCATAACACTCAGCAGAAGAGAAGATCACATGAACAGCCAGAACCAAGTACACGGACGCACAGGCAATGGCAACCATGTCGCAGCTGCCTCCTGGGGTGTCGACAGTGAACACGGCACCAAGTCGAATGACTCATCTGGATTTCTCTGCAATACTAAAATATGAAAAAAGAATATACGAAAAGCATAATTATGGTATATTAAAAGAACAAGAGCAACAGGAGGGCCGGTAAAGACATTGAAGTTAAACTATATCAAGTGCTTTTCACTTATTGGTTTGTTCATGATCTATTTATTGAGGATTTTACTGTAGGTAAGGCCCTGTGCCCTGAGGAAATAGCAGTGAACAAGCAGAGCCACAGTTCTTGTCCTCTTGTAGCTTACAATTCATCAGGGAGACCGACACTGGAGAAACACAGTCAAGGCTTATTATTTGTGGATTCTGTACTTGCAGGGAGGAACTGAAATGAGTACTTTTTTCCAGTTCCATTAAGGGTTTGTATTCTGCTTTCCAACCACCAGGGGGGGCCCACACAAAACTAATTCAAGTGTTCCCTAAGTCTGCTTTATACTGAACTTGCACAATTCCTTAAGCTCAATCAGGGGCAAGGAGAATTTTTTTTTCTCTTCTGAGTGAACCACTGACCTTCCAGGGCATAAAACCATAGATCAAAGACCACATGCAAATTCAAAACAAACACAATTTTCACAAGAGAACCTACTGTGTTCAGATCAAGGACTTTTAAAATTAATACTGGGAAACCTGTATATTTTATTTTATTTTATTCTGGCTGCACCGCTCAGCATGCGGAATCTTAGTTCCCTGACCAGGGATTAAACCTATGTCCCCTGCAGCAGAAGCGTGGAGTCTTAACCACTGGACTGCCAGGGAGGTTCCAAAACCTGTATATTTTAAATACGTTTAACAAAAGTAAATATATTTTCGTGTTACCTTAGGGCCAGTTAGAGGGTGAGTGAGATGAACTAGAGAAAAACAGAGGCCAAAAAAAGAAAAAAAAAGAGGAAGAAAGAAAAAGCAGACACAGACAGGCCTACACAGAGTGAAACACCAGTGGTTGAAAGGTGGGCTGGAGTGTGAGAGAGAAACAGAGGGAGCCTAGTCTGCTTGTCTGTCCTGGGGCAAGCGCCCTCCCCGGGCCCCGAGGCTAGCAATCCCACAGAGCTCTTTCCAAGGCTGATTAGCCTCCAAGCAACCCCCTTTCTGAACTAGGAACTGGGTCTGCTTTTATTTCCAAAATTCCAAGTTTAAAATTAAAACGAAGATTTCTTTTTCCATCCAACTTGAAAAATTTTTCCACCCCATGTAAAGCAATCACTTGTGTTTTTAAAGTTTCTTTTTTGTAATTTTACAAGTCCTGTCTTTGGGGGTGAGATATTTACTATTCAGAAGCAGTCAGCTAGCCTTATGTCTTTTTTTTAAGTTAGGGGTTTCTCATTCCATAATATTTGGAAGTTATAATCATCCTAGTGGCCATATAATTGTTCTGAACCTTTTTGCCAGTCAAACCTCTGTCTGTGAGTGTGTGAGAGCCACAGTGGGTCACAGGCCTGCTGCCTGAGACTTGTGAAGATGTTCTATGGTAGGAACAGAGACAAAATTGCCCTCTGGGGAACAGCAGACCCTGTTTCCTGCCTCTTTGGGGATCCAAAAATTTCAGTCACTACAGCTCACCACAAAGAGGGGGAAATAGCCCTGTGTCTGTTGCTCACTTCTCCTTACTTATCAGGAACTGGACGCAATGAAATTAGCAGCAGAACTTCTCCCTGAGGGTCTTGTTGTGCAGACTGTCTGGCATAGCTGTCATTGTAACTAGAAAGTCATGGGGACATTGGAACCAGTTTCCTTGTTCAAGAAAAGCCCGTCTCATAGGTACTGTGAATCACCACCGTTTTGAGGCTTCTGTGAAATTACATCATTGGAAAGTTGGTAGCCTTTTGACAAAAATGTGACAGTATTCAGATTTCTTTCTTCTTTTTTGGGTGGGGGGGTGGTGGTGGCCGCACCGTGTGGCTTGCAGTATCTTAGTTCCCCAACCAAGGATTGAACCCAGGCTACGTCAGTGAAAGCGCTGAGTCCTAACCACTGGACCACCAAGGAACTCCCCATATTTCTTCCTATACCACTTGGGGATTAAAAAAAGTGGAGCACAAAAGAAAGCTAATGTTGTCCTACTATTTAACAAGTATCTACTTACTTTTAAAGGACCTTAATCCGCCTGACAGGCGTTCGGGAAGTTCCCACACGCGCAGCAACTGAGTCTGCGCGCCGCAACTACTGCGCCTGCGCTCTAGAGCCCGCGCGCCACAACTACTGCGCCTGCGCAATAGAGCCCGCGTGCTACAACTATTGAGCCTGCGCTCTAGAGCCCGTGCGCCGCAACAAGAGAAGCCGCCGCAGTGAGAAGCCTGCGCACTGCAACGAAGAGTAGTCCCCGCTTGCCGCAACTAGAGAAAGCCCATGAGCAGCAACAAAGACCCAAAGCGGCCAAAATAAAACAAACAAACAAACCCAAATTGCCTTACTGGAGCCAGCCGTGTGACTTTGGGCTGCTTATTCCATCTCTCGGGGTGTCTGAATCTTGAAGGTGGAGCATTCCCTCCTGAAGCCTGGGTTAAGAACATCCACTAGGGAGCTGGAGGAAATATTAGAAGCTTTATTTACATTTTTCCATCTGAAATGTAAGAAAAAATATGAAGCTTTACTAATATTTGATATGTGGATCAAGAGAGCACAAGTATATAATTTATAGATATACAAAAGTGGGGAGTGCATGTTCAAAAATGTTTCACTCAATGGCATATGAACAAAGAGGTGTGGAGATTACTGACCTTCACCTTTCCAAGATGGGGCTACATTCAGTGTTTTTTTAAATTGCTTGTTGCAACCTGTCATTGGATTGTACAATCCATTTAGGGAATTTCAAAAAAATAAAATAAAAAAGTATAAAATGTCAGAGTGCATTGCTTGTAGTAAGAATTAAGTATTGTTCCGTGAAACTCTTCAGATGAACACATGTGTGAGTCCTGGATTCGGATGTAAAATGTATGTCCTACTGTGTGGCTTATGCTGAAAAGAAAATTGAAAGCAACTGGACTAGAACATTAACGTTTCATCCTCGGACCAGCAGCAGTATCATATGAGAACTTATTAGCAAGGCAATTTCTTCAATCCCATCCCAGATTTACTGTAGCAGAAAGTCGGGGTGGAGCCCGGCAATCGGGGTTTAATGAGTGTTCTAGGTGATTCTGCTGAACCCTAGAGTTTAGAGCCACTGGCCTAGAACATCTCTAGGACTCATCTGGTTACAAAACTTTAAGACTCTGTTGGAGTTATTCATTTAACTAAGGCAATGTTTTCCAAACTTACCTGGTCATAATACTCACTTGGTGATTTCAAAGTACTTCAGAGTAAGCAGGTCTGGGGTGGCTCCTTGGAATCTTATTTCTAACAAACATCCCTGGTGATTTTTGTGATCAGACAAGTTTGGGAGGTACTTTACCAAGAGATATGGAGAAAGAGTCTGGAGGGCTTCCCTGGTGGTGCAGTGGTTGGGAATCCACCTGCCAACACAAGGGACACGGGTTCGAGCCCTGGTCCAGGAAGATCCCACATGCCGCAGAGCAACTAAGCCCGTGAGCCACAACTACTGAGCGCACATGCCACAACTACTGAAGCCCGCGCACCTAGAGCCCACGCTCCACAAGAGAAGCCACCGCAATGAGAAGCCCGTGCACCGTAACAAAGAGTAGCCCCCGCTCGCCGCAACTAGAGGAAGCCGGTGCACAGAAACGAAGACTCAATGCAGCCAAAAATAAATAATAAAATAAATTTAAAAAAAAAAAAAAAAAAAGCGTCTGGAGAAGGTAACTATTTTACTGAGCAGAAACAGTGCTACAGAGAAACCAAATCTAAGGCAAGGGAAATCAGCCCTTCAAACCAGAACCCAAAAGGCTAAAATTATTTATACATTCATAAACTGAATGACCTTCCTTTCATTTTGCCTCAGCTGAGATTGAGTCTCTTCTGAAAACCTAGCTCTGGAGTCCTGCACGGCACTTCCACACTAGCACATAGTAGGTGCTCAAGAAGTGCTAATTGAATGAGCCTTGCATGCCTACAATAATTAGCCCTGGGGTGGGAGTGAAGGGAAACTCCTGGGATTCAGGGAGTTTGGGGCAGATGTTGGAGGAGATGTTCTCAAATTCCTTTACAGCTGCACCAGGGCAATTTCAAACACCTTGGTGGGGTAGAGACCCCACTTTCAAAAGTTAACTAATGAATCTTAAAAAAGAAAGAAAATGGTCAGAAGAACCTAGGGGCAAGACGGGAATAAAAATAAAGATGCAGACCTACTAGAGAATGGACTTGAGGATATGGGGACAGGGAAGGGTAAGCTGGGACAAAGTGAGAGAGTGGCATGGACATAGATACACCACCAAACGTAAAATAGGTAGCTAGTGGGAAGCAGCCGCATAGCACAGGGAGATCAGCTCGGTGCTTTGTGACCACCTAGAGGGGTGGGATAGGGAGGGTTGGAGGGAGGGAGATGCAAAAGGGAAGAGATATGGGAACATATGTATATGTATAGCTGATTCACTTTGTTATAAAGCAGAAACTAACACACCATTGTAAAGCAATTATACTCTAATAAAGATGTTAAAAAAAATTAACTATCAAAGTCGACTTGGTTTTGCTACTGCTAAAACTACATTCCCAGTTGATTGTAATTAAAATCTTTATAAGTTAGAAAAATAACGTCTGCATATTATAAATATATTCAATAAAAATGTGTATAAAAATCTGAAAATCCTCTGACACTCTCCTCCCATTCTCAGCCCTAAATGCCCCCGTCATCACTGCTAACAATTTGGAGAATATTTTCTTTTTTATATACATGCATGCTTTTTGATATACATACATGTAACCTTTAAACAACAAAATTATTACTGATGTTATTCTGTAATTTTTCAGTAGACGATAGATCATGGCTATTTTTCTGTGTCATTATATATCTAGCCAATTCTATAGAACACAAGCAGGTTTTAAATGTTTAATCTTTATGAAACGTATTTGACCTCAGAACACTTAAAATTAGAATGTATTTTGACTGGGGGCTTCCCTGGTGGTCCAGTGGTAAAGAATCCACCCTCCAATGCAGGGGACATGTGTTTGATCCCTGGTCAGGGAACTAAGATCCTACATGCCACGGGGTAACTAAGCCCGCGCACCACAACTACTGAGACCGCATGCCTCAACTAGATCTCCCATGTGCCGCAAACTACAGAGCCCATGCACTCTGGAGCCCCGTGTGCCACAGCTAGAGAGCCCACACCCCACAACTAGAGAGAGAAAACCCGCACGCCACAACTAATATCCACAAGTACTCAAGGCAGACAATGTGTGCTTGGATTAAAGTAGACAGCAAAACAATGTCTCCCGAACAGCTTATACTGCAAGAAATGATATAAATTTAATTTATGGCATTTTAAAATCTTTATAACAGGAAGAATAATGAGTGAAAAAATTAAATCATCATATTTTACAAAGAACAAATCATGTTGAGATTAAGTAAAAGTTTTCATTTTATATTTTGTTATAAAATGTGACATAAAAGCAAACTCAAAATAAAAATAGCATTTTGGGTTTATTTTATCACATAGCTTAATAGCTGCAATACTCTTGTGGAGGTAAAAATCTTATATGTGGTAAAATATCAGATCTGTTGCTATGTGTTGACTCATAGTACAATATTTTAAAAAATCCCATTTTTAATATAAGAACACTGTAACAAAAGAAAGAAGTACACAAACCATACAAACATTTTATGGTCTTCATGTATTCTTGACTTAGATCCTCTAAAAATACTTAATTAATCCTGTTTGATAGCTCTCTGCTGATTTTTCTGGAAACTGACGGGTACGATCATTCTTTTTTTTCTTTCTTTCTTTTTTCTTTTTTTTTTTTCTTTTTTTTTTGTGGTACGCAGGCCTCTCACGGTTGTGGCCTCTCCTGTTGCTCCGGACACGCAGGCTCAGCGGCCATGGCTCACAGGCCCAGCTGCTCCGCGGCACGTGGGATCTTCCCGGACCGGGGCACGAACCCGTGTCCCCTGCATCGGCAGGCGGACTCTCAACCACTGCGCCACCAGGGAAGCCCCGATCATTCATTTTTATGTTGACTTGTTCAGTAATTCTGCTCTTTTAATTTGCACAAAGCTTTTGAACTACAGGACTGTTTTTCATTGGAAACTTTTTTCTTTCAGGCTTCAGTCTATGAGGAGCAAGTTTGTATATTATGTGTTTAATAATACCGTAAACAACAAATAATAGCCTCAAATGTATGTGTCAGTTATGAGATAAGACACGTGGCAGGAAGAGCAGTCATCATCCAAAAGAGGAGGATGTGTGGTGAGGCGCTCAGAGGAGTGAGTTTTCCAGGCATAAACTTACACACTAGGTATTTTTCTCCTGCAATTTCCTTGCATTCTGAGGTAGGAAGCAACCTTAGAATTTGATGAAGTTTTATGGTTTAAGACCCAATTGTTATATTTAGCAAGGGAGTAAATAAATGCTAAAAAGATGCTGTAAATTTAACTTCAGGGTCATTTGTTTCTAATATCAGAATAAAACTCCTGAATCTGAATTCTTCAGCCCAAGACTTAGGCCTAAGGGAGGATATTCCTCTAGTGAGACATCTTCCATTAATTCAATTAATATTGAGGGTGAGCAGGAAAGGAAACGCCCTCCCATCACTTTCATCGAGGCTTTATAACTTTCTTTTATAGTCTACAAAGCATTGTGTATAGATAATTTCATTTAACCCTTAGAAACACACTGTGGAACAGTGTATTATTGCCATTTTACAGATTAAGAAAGTGAGGCTCAGAGTGGTAAAGCGACTTGTGCAGGGTCCCTAGAAATCAAATTTGTGTTTGCTGTCAAAGCTGACGTTTTATCCACCGTGGCAAGATTCCCAATGCTTACCCACCATTAACATTTTTGCTCCCTGTACCGCTGCCTTACTTCTTGATTAAGATTTATTTTTATTTTTTTATTTTATTTTATTTTATTTTTTTTTTTGCGGTATGCGGGCCTCTCACTGTTGTGGCCTCTCCCGTTGCAGAGCACAGGCTCCGGACGCGCAGGCGCAGTGGCCATGGCTCACGGGCTTAGTTGCTCCGCGGCACGTGGGATCTTCCCGGACCGGGGCACGAACCCGTGTCTCCTGCATCGGCAGGCGGATTCTCAACCACTGCGCCACCAGGGAAGCCCAAGATTTATTTTTAAATTGACTCATTTTGGGGGGTTTGCTTTTTACATCAGCATATTATAAAAGGAAATTTTATAATGGTGATCTTCAAAGTGGGGAGTGAAGACTTTATGAAAGGAACCAGGCAAGGATTTTTTAAAAAAATCTTGGCTGTGCTGTGTGGCTTGCGAGATCTTAGTTCCTCAACAGGATTGAACCCAGGCCACGGCAGTGAGAACACGACTCCTAACCACTGGACCGGCAGGGAACTCCCCCAAGGATAGTTTTAAGGCAATCGTTTTCAGATCCTGAACTTCAATGGGTCCTCTTTACTCTGCCTGAGAACTTGCTCCTGCCTTCTCCCCTCCCCCATCCTGTTCTTACTGGGTGGCCTTACCCTGGGGATAAAAATCTGTGGGGTCCAAACAAACAGATATTTTGAAATATTCTTTTGATTTCAGCAAAATTAAAGAAAGACCTGATGCTGTTTTCAGCTTATTGATCAGTAAGAGTAATATGTGAGGAAAGATCACTCTTTGGACTTTGGGATAGAACGCAAATGAATTCAAAGATTGATGTTGCTGTATCAAAACTCCCTTTCCCATTTATTTATGTCAACCGGGTTTTTCAGAGCTGACATCCATGAAAATGAAAAACAGAAACAGAGTTGAAGCTAAATCTGTTTCATTCAACCGGTATGTAATATTCACCAGTTAACTTAAAAAATTATCGGCCATATTCATCTTGTTAAGATGTGTTTTTTCAATTCAGCTTCTCTTTTTAAGTTTGAAATTCATAATGAATTTTAGCATATTTAGGTTTTTTGATCAATGTGTACGGATATAATTATAACTTAATTGAGAGAAAAAAAGTTTAACACCTAGAACTTTATGGTCATGGGTAATGAAAATCGCTGTAGTCTGTTCAGGCTGCTATAACAAAAATACCTTAGATTAGACGGCTTACAAACAACAGAAATTTATTTCCCACAGTTCTGGAGGCTGGGAAGTCCAAGATCAATATGCTGGCAGATTCAGAGTCTGCTGAAGACCCACTTCCTAGTTCATAGAGGGCCATCTTCTTGCTGTGTCCTTACATGGTGGAAGGCGTGAGGGATCTCCCTGAAGTCTCTTTTATAAGAACATGAGGCTCCACTCTCACGACCTAATCACTTCCCAAAGGCTTCACCCCCTAATAGCATCACATTGGAAGTTAGGATTTCAACATAAAAATTTTGGGGTGATTAAAAACATTCAGTCTATAGCAAAAACGTATGTTGGTTCTTTCTTTTTAAACAGTATTATTATTATTTTTTAATTAATTTGTTTATTTTTGGCTGCTTTGGGTCTTCGTTGCTGCGTGCAGGCTTTTCTTTAGTTGCGGTGAGTGGGGGCTACCCTTCGTTGTGGTGCGCGGGCTTCTCATTGCGGTGGCTTCTGTTGTTGCAGAGCACGAGCTCTAGGCGCACGGGCTTCAATAGTTGTGGCACACGGGCTCAGCAGTTGTGGCTCACAGGCTCTAGAGCGCAGGCTCAGTAGTTGCGGCGCACAGGCTTAGCTGCTCCGTGGCATGTGGGATGTTCCCGGACCAGGGCTCGAACCCGTGTCCCCTGCATTGGCAGGTGGATTCTCAACCACTGCACCACCAGGGAAGCCCTGTATGTTGGTTCTTATTAACATATTTTTATTGCAGTAGGTAGAATAGGGTTATAAAGGCTTTTAGGCTTAAGAATGTATTATATGGGGTCAGGGTTTCTTTGTGTGTGTGTGTGTGTGTGGTACGCGGGCCTCTCACTGTCGCGGCCTCTCCCGTTGTGGAGCACAGGCTCCGGACGCGCAGGCTCAGCGGCCACGGCTCACGGGCCCAGCCGCTCCGCGGCACGTGGGATCCTCCCGGACCGGGGCACGAACCCGCGTCCCCTGCGTCGGCAGGCGGACTCCCAACCACTGCGCCACCAGGGAAGCCCAGGGTTTCTTAACCACAATACATTATGGGACAGTTAATTCTCTGTTGTTGTTTCGGGGAGTGCTTTCCTGTGCTCTTAAGAATAATTAGCAGCATTCCTGGCTTCTACCAACTAGATATCAGTAGCACACTCCCCCCTGGCCCCAAGTTATGACAACCAAAAATGATCTAGATATTGCCAAAAGTCTCTTGTGGCACAAAATCACCTACAGTTGAGAACCACTACATTAGGTTATAATTCTGTGGTGGCGTTAACAGAAAATGGAAATTCAAGGAGAAAAGGAATCGTGCAATTTCCGCTTGTTAAAGAAGAGCCTGTTCATTTTTAGGTGTAGTCACTAAGGGATTTTGATTCTACTGCTCTGTATCACCATACAAATAGAAACGAAATTTTCCTTGCTGTTATAGATTGAATTGTGTCCCCCCCCAAAGATATATTGAAATTCTAGTTCCTGCCACCCCCAAATATGACACTAATTGGAAATCGAGTCATTACAGAGATTACCAAGTTAAAAATGGGTGTTCTTAGGGTGCGTCCTAATCCAGTCTGGCTGGTGTCCTTATAAGAAGGGGGAATTTGGACACAGACACAGACATGCACAAAAGGAAGACAGTGTGGACATGGCCACGTGTTGATGAAGGCAGAGATTGCACTGATGCTGCTGCAGATCAGGGAACGTCAAGGATTGCTGGTCACCACAGAAAGCTAGGAAGAGGCAAGGAAGGATTCTGCCCAGAGTCCCAGAGGGATACGGCCCTGCCAACACCTTGATTTTGGACTTTTAGCCTCCAAAACTGTAAGGTAATAATTTTTTAAAAAGTCATCCAGCTTGTTATGGCACCCCTCGTAAACTAGCATACTTGCCATAAATATAAAACCATAAAAACAAGACGATGCTCTGAAATGTTATTAAATTCCAGCTAAATGCTTAGGAATCTACTGAAGACAGGCTTGAGCCTTACCGTCTTTTCATTAAAAGGAAGAATAGTCAATGTTACACCCATGTTCACAGCAGCATTTTTGGCAATAAACAAAAGGTGGAAGCAACCTGAGTGTCCACCGATAAATGAATGAGCAAACAAAATATGGTGCATACACACAATGGAATGTTATTCATAGTTTAAAAGGAAGGAAATTCTGACACATGCTACAACACTGATGAAACTTGAGGGCATTATGCTAAATGAAATAAGCCAGTCACAAAGAGACAAATACTGCAAATAATTTCAATTATATTATGCACTTAGAGTAGTCAAATTCATAGAGATAGACAGTAGAATGGTGGTTGCCAGGGGCCGGGGGGAAGGCAGAATGTGGAGTTACTGTTTCATGAGTACGGAGCTTTAGTCCTTCAATATGAAAAGAATTCTGTGGATGGATGGTGGCGATGGTGGCACAACCACGTGCACGTATTTAATGCAACGGAACCGTACACTTAAAAACCAGTTAAGGGCTTCCCTGGTGGCGCAGTGGTTGGGAGTCCGCCTGCCGATGCAGGGGACGCGGGTTCGCGCCCCGGTCCGGGAGGATCCCACGTGCCGCGGAGCGGCTGGGCCCGTGAGCCGTGGCCGCTGCGCCTGCGCGTCCGGAGCCTGTGCTCCGCAACGGGAGAGGCCACGGCAGTGAGAGGCCCGCGTACCACCAAAAAAAAAAAAAAAAAAAGAAAAAAAAAACCAGTTAAAATGGCCAATTTTATAATGTGTATTTTACCACAATTAAAAAGAAAAAAGAATAGCTAATGTTAAAAGAGGTCGCAAAGGCACCGAAACACAAAATCGAGGTGACCTAATCACACAAATTGGACATTAATTGAAATTTGAATAACTTTCTATGGGAGTCAATATAATTTTTTTGCTGGATAAATGTCTGCACAAGGTCATCTCACAGGGTGGGAAACTCTATCCTACAACATGTTAACTTCCCTAAAAAGATTTAAGACATACAGAGCCAGAGCCAGATCCAGGGCTTGAACTCAGCCCTTTGACTCAGTCCAGCACACTTTCCTTGTAACACAAAGGATGTTTATTTTGAAATAACACCTGGTCCTTAGGTGTTGGACCAGGGGATAAACTGTGAGCCTGGTGCCCTCTGTTAGGTTGGTGGTTGGCAGGGAAGCATTCTGAGGTGAAGGAGAGAGAAAGAAGAAACTCTTAAATGGTTGAGTTTCCAGGGGGAGGTCAGGGAGCTTTGAAGCAAAAGTAAAGAGCTGAGGAGAGAGAGACAGTGACCAGAAAAAATAAATACAGTCTCATTACAGTACAACTGAGGGAGAAAAGTGAAGGTCCGTACTGGAAAACTGCATAATGTAGGCCTCTTGGAAAACTGCAGTTATTTGATAGTTGTCTATTTTATTCCTGTTTTGTTTGATCATTCTGGGGAACCGCAGCATGGGTGATTCAGTGCTAACTGGAGACAGAAGCTTAGAGGTGTTTAATCCAGAGTTAGAAGCAAGAAGGGTGAGAACGATTTTGTTAAGTGTGAATGGGAATAGTGGAATATTTTCAGACCAAATATTATTTGAAACACTGTTTTTATGGGTGGATTGGAAGACATTTTAAATGTGGGTTTAAAATTAGTTTGGAAATTGTCTTTAAGCAGGGATTGCATAAGTTATTTTAAAAGCTGGGCCTCATTAAAAATGCATTAAGGAACAATCAGATACTGTGTGTCTGCCAATGTGTGCAGTCTGAGGCACAGAGCACCTCGTAGCAAGCTTCTAGCCAGCAACGAGGACTTGAGTCTAAGGAGGCCTCTGGAGGTACACTCCTATTTACAGGAAATGGGGGAGGGGGGAGAAAAGAAAAGGTTAAATGATAACATTTGAGCTGAGATTTGCTGTAAAATACTTCAGTAAGGAAAAAAAAGTGAAAGAAATGTGCATTAGTTTCCTGTGGCTGCCATAACAAATTATCACAAACTTGGTGGCTTTAAATAACAGAGATGCTTTCTCTGTAAGTTTGGAGGCCCAAAGACCAAAATCAAGGTGTTGGGAAAGCTGTACTCCCCCCAAAGGCTCCCAGGGAGGAGTCATTTTCTGCCCCTTCCAGCTTCCACTGACTCCAGCTTTTCCTTGGTTTGTGGCTGCATCTCTCCAATCTCGGCCTCCACGGTCATATTGCCTCCCCATCTTCTATGTCAAAACTCCCTATATCTCTTTCTTATAAGGATACATGCAGTTGCATTTAGAGCCCCCGGGATAATTCAGGATAAGTACCTCCTCTCAATATCCTTAACTTAATTACATCTTTTGCCATATAAGATAATATCCACTCCTTTGCCATGTAAGGCAATATTATCTTTTATGGCAAAAGATGTGATTAGGGCTTCCCTGGTGGTGCAGTGGTTAAGAATCCGCCTGCCAATGCAAGGGACATGGGTTCTAGCCCTGGTCCAGGAAGATCCCTCATGCCGCGGAGCAACTAAGCCCATGCACCACAACTACTGAGCCTGCGTGCCACAACTACTGAACCCACGTGCCACAACTACTGAAGCCCGTGTGCCTAGAGCCTGGGCTCCACAACAAGAGAAGCCACTGCAATGAGAAGCCCGCGCACCGCCATGAAGAGTAGTCCCCACTTGCCACAACTAGAGAAAGTCTGTGTGCAGCAACAAAGACCCAATGTAGCCAAAAATAAATAAATTAAATAAATAAATTTAAGATGCATGCCCTTTCTTCTCTAGCTCAACAGACCAAGCACAAAGTAGTTCTCTGAAAGTAGAATCAGAGGACTTTAGAATTAATTAAAAAAAAAAAAAGATGTGATTAAGTTAAGGATATTAGAATGTGGGCATATCTTTTGCAGGGCCACCATTCAGCCCACAAAATCTTGATAATCACTAAATTTTATTTATTTATTTATCCAATGTTATTGAGGAAAAATTGACAAATATAATTATACATATTTAAAGTGTAGAACATGATGATTTGATATACCTGTACATTGTGGAATGATTACAAGATCAAGAAAATGAACACATCCATTGCTTCACATAGTTAACTCTTTTTTCTTTTTTTTTTGTGGATAGAATGCTAAAGATCTACTCTCATCAATTTTCAATTTTAAGGTATATAATAGTATATTGTTAACTATAGTCACCACGCTGTACATTAGATTCTCAGAACTTATTCATCTTGACAATTAAGAAATTTGAGTAATGGGCCTATACAGGTTTTAGTTTTGGATAAATTTGTAAATTTTCAAAATTAAAAAAAATTGGATTTCTACCAATGGCAATGATGGAGTAACTGAGACCGTATTATGAAACAACTGTTTCCAAACACTGGACCAAAAACAATGCAAAACTGTGATCCCTGACAGGAGGAAAACAAATGAGATGAGCCCTACAGTCACCCTAGATTTCTGCATAGAGGTAATTTCTAGCTCAATGCACAGGGAGGGAAAACTCAAATAGGGCACAGCAGTGTCACTGAATTGAGAAGACTGAGATGGGAGTTTGGGAAAGCCGAGGAGGTTGGAATTTACAGGGCAGAGTGCTGCAGAAGAAGGAGCTGAATGGAGACATAGCTCCAGAAAATTCCATAGGGTTCCCAGTGAGTATATTGCTCAATACCCAATTGTACATGTATGTGTAGGGCAAAATTATATGGGACGAGGCAAAGAACCACCAGAGGGTTGAAAGATGGACGTCTCAGAGCTTATTTGAATTCCAATCAGCCACAGTGTGAAATCTGCAGTGAACACCCAGGCCTTCTGTAGAGTCCAGACAGGAGTCATACCTTAAAAGCAGGGGCTAAACTAGCTCCAGAGGAAAAGCTACTCTTGGGCTGCCCTTTCAAAAGGTTAAAAATCAGCCTCAGAAAGATTAAGCTTATCCTCAGCTTGCTTAACTAACTGTCAGATTTTTTTTTAAAAATAAATTTATTTATTTATTTATTTTTATTCATTTATTTTTGGCTGCGCTGGGTCTTCCTTGTGGTGTGCGGGCTTCTTCTTGAGGTGGCTTCTCTTGTTGTGGAGCACGGGCTCTAGGTGCATGGGCTTCAGTAGTTGTGGCACGTGGGCTTCAGTAGTTGTGGCTCACAGGCTCTACAGCGCAGGCTCGGTAGTTGTGGCACACGGGCTTAGTTGCTCCGCGGCATGTGGGATCTTCCCTGACCGGGGCTCAAACCCGTGTCCCCTTCATTGGCAGGCGGATTCTTAACCACTGCGCCACCAGGGAAGGGCCCAAGTCTGACACTCTTTTAAGGAAGTCAACAAAATTCAGTAATCAAGAATATAAAATTTACAATGTCTAGCATCTAGTCAAATATTACTAGATGTGAAAAAGGAGGAAAATGTGACCCTTAATTAGGAGAAAAATAAGTAAATAGAAACAAATCCAGGGCTTTCCTGGTGACACAGCGGTTAAGAATCCGTCTGCCAATGCAGGGTACACGGGTTTGAGCCCTGGTCCGGGAAGATCCCACATGCCGCGGAGCAACTAAGCCTGTGCGCCACAACTACTGAGCCTGCGCTCTAGATCCCATGAGCCACAACTACTGAGCCCGTGTGCCACAACTACTGAAGCCTGAGTGCCTAGAGCCCATGCTCCACAACAAGAGAAGCCACTGCAATGAGAAGCCCGCGCACCGCAACGAAGAGTAGCCCCGCTTGCACAACTAGAGAAAGCCCGCACGCAGTAACGAAGACCCAACGTAGCCAAAAATAAATAAATTAATTAATTTTTAAAAAAACGTGAATTAAAAAAAAAAGAGAGAATCAAACCCAGAAAGGATGAACAATGGAAATAGCAGGCAAGCACTTTAGCTATTACAAATATGCACAAGGACTGACGAGAATGTTAATATAATGAAGAGGGAAATAGAAAATATAAATAGATATAAATATAATATATAATAAATATATGTAATAATATATATAATAATATATATAAATAAATATAATTTTTTAAAAAAGCTTTTTTTTTTAAAAAAAAGACGTATACAAAAGAAGTCACAGCTAACAATATACTTAATCATGAAAGACTGAAAGTTTCTCCCCTATGATCAGAAATAAGACAAAGATATCCTCTTCTCTTCAACATTTTACTAGATGTTCTGGTCAGTGCAATAAATGAAATAATATTAATTAATTAATTAATTAATGGCATTCAGACTGTAAAAGAAGTAAAACTGTCTGTATTTGCAGATGACATAGGCCTGTATGTAGAAAATCCTAAGAAACTCACCCACCTCCCAAACACATACACACACACTGCTAAAACCAATAAATGAGTTCAACAAGGTTACAAGGTATAAGATCAATGTGTGTACGCATATGTATCTTAGTTATATGCAGAGAAAACTATTAGCAAAGATTAACTCTGCAGAGTGGGGTTGAGGATGAGTAGGGAGAGGATATTTTGGCTTTTTTTTTTTTTAAAGTTAAGCTTCTTCATTGGAATTTTTTTAATGAGTATGTGCTACTTAAGAAAATTCACACTTCAAACAAATAAACAATAGTCAGCACCCCTCCGCTGCACTGAGGCTGAAGAAATCAGCTATCAGTAAGCCAATTGCAGAGTGGTTGGTATTCTATGGATGGTGACTTACCTTTCTTCATCCAAGGAGGATATATCGTCATATACTGTTCATTTTACCCATCTCACATGGCCATCTTTTCAATCACAGATGCTGTGATCACAGAGCTGCCTCAATGAAATAAAATAGATGAATCAATGAACAGGAATAATTTGTGTAAAGCTTCAACATAATTCGTTCTAGAAAAGTCTTTTCTTCCTGTGACCTCTAACTCACTTGAGTACAATTGGGAGAAAAACATGGGATATGGTTTTGTTCCAGAGCCTGGAAACTAGTTCTACCGCTAACCAGATCTGAGATCTTGGACAGATTACAAGCTCTCTGGATTCTCTAAACCTGTTTCCCTATCTGTCAAATGAGAAAAATATTTCCTTTCCCAAAACTTACAAGGATAGTTGTGAGGATCTAATGAGATAAAGGGGGAAAAAGATTTTGGAGAAGGTGGTTTAACTTATCTAGGTGACCTCTATTACCATAGGTGCTATTCCCAGGTCCTAAAAAAAAACACCCAATCTTTTCCTAGAGCTTTCGGTCAAGAAGTGATGAGGAAAGAGAGCATGGCTTAGAAAGAGGAAGAAAGGAAGACGAGAGAAAGCATTCACTGCATGCTCTCACTATGGGCCAGGTCCCAGTTAAGCGATGTACATATTTCATCTTGTTTTATCCTCACAACACACCTATGACTTGGTATCTCAGGCTACATTTGCAGATCAGAAAACTCAAGAAGAAAGAGCCTAAGTAACCTAAAAGAACCAGTAACCTAAGCGTGAACCCTCATTCATTCATCCATTTAGTAATAGTATTAGGTACCAGGAGTACAACTGTGAATAAAAAAGCATAAGTCCTTGCTCTCACAGATCTTACCTTTGAGGGCAACCGGGTTTGAAGGTCGCCAGCTAACAAAGGCAAAGGAGGTCTTCTCATTCAGTTATATACCAGTCAGCTTCTGGCTCTAAGCAATGGCACCCTCCTGCCCCACGTTTTTTGGACTATTAACTTGATGTCTCATATGTTGGTCCCAGAACCCTGATGTCCTTTCTCCTCCTCCCCCTGAGCCAACATTCTTGAATATCCAGTGGGAGAAGCCTCTATTAACCAGTTTTTTCCTCCCAAGGTGTGATTATCTGAGCAGAGGAAACCTCCAGGAAAACTGCGTTCCCAGATGAGCTTCAGCTGTCATCACAGTCGTTACCTAATGCTGAACTGGATGGGTTCAGGAAGCTGAAGGCAGGGAAAAAGCCAAGACTCACAGGTTTGGAACTCAAGGCCGCTGGAAGCCGGGGGCTGGCCGTGTTCCTGCAGCTGGTGCTGTTTTCACTTGTTCATTCTCTCTGGAAGGCAGGACAGGGTAGACTTCAACAGTCCAATTTTTTAAAAAAGGCTGATATTCCTGGGAAGAGGTTCCTTCTCAATCTTTCCCAATGAGTGTTTACCAAGGACAGTCGATAAAGCAGCTGATCTTCGAGGAGAGTCAAGACACAGTTGACAAAGGCAATAAATAGAACCCTTGGGTACCAGTGTTGCTGATCTTCATTGCCTTGCTTAGAAGTAGTGCTGCATAAGCTAAGTGTTACCCATCCCATGCTGTGTTTCTTAGGAAACTTCCTGGCTTGTTGTCAGCTTGTAAGAGGAGTATCTCCAGCCTCCATTTGGCAGAGACTAAGCACACAATAATCCACTGCTCGTTTGTGTAACTCTTTACTTCCTGGATGCTCAGGGCCCCCGGACCTGTTTTTTCTGGCCTCTGTTGCTGCTTCTGAACCAGCCCCGACTCTGCCCAGATATGGGCTTCCTTCCCACATCCCCTCAAGGTACTCTTGACTCAGAAGTTACTTCCAGACTCAGCTGTAAACAGACAAGTCTTCGGGTTGCCATTTCCCATCCTCAGCTTTTTGGGGTTATTATTTCCTGGTTTCTCCCTACCAACACATGAAATATACCAACCCAAATCAACTCACTTTATTTTCTCTTCCTTCTTCTCAGAATAAAATATCTGAGGAAGTCTTCCTCCATCACTCCTTATTTAGTTTTATTCCTTTCTAGACACTCAGCTTATTATTTTGAAAACTGAGAAATAAAAGGAAAGAATTAAGTCCCTGCATTCCTTATATGAACTGTACCTCAGGGTCACTGAGTAACTGAAAAGGGCAATTTTCTCTTTAGAGAAGTGTTTTGCTAATGAGTGAGGAGGAATGAGAGAATTAATAGGCTAATGGGTCTAGGTAATGTTTATCAAGGCCGCCAAAATCACAAAATAGAGACCGCCAGACATTATGTGATGGAAGTATACACCACCACTGATGTATATGAACGCAAAATCTGATTAAGCTCCTAGATCTTACTAATTTACCGGAAATACGGGGGTAGATGTCTCTACAAGAATGCAATCAGGAAAACTTGGACTTGGGGAAAGCTCCTGGACAAAAAACTCTGATTTTTAAAGAATTTCAAGAGAAAAAGAGGGGAGTGAGGAGTCTGTAGGTTAAAAGAAACTTAAAAGGCATGCCAACCAATTGCAATGTATGGACATTATTTTGATTAGAGTTCAAACAAATGCACTATGAAAAAATTTAAGACAAGTGGGGAAAACGTAGACATTAACTCTATTTTTAATGATATTAATGAATTATTGTTAATTTTGTAGTGGGATAATAGTATTATGGTTATTTCTTTTTAAAAAGAAACCTTATATTTTAGAAATGTTATATTTTAGAAATATGTTAGGTGTTATGATATCTTGAATTTCTTTCAATATAGTCCAGAGGATCATGGGGGAAATGGGTGCAATTGTAAATAATACAAGATTAGATAACTGTTTAAGCTGGGTGATAGGTATGTAGGAATTCATTATACTCTTTACTTTTGTACATAACTGAAAATTTCCACAACAAAATTATAAAAAAATGTAAGATAAACCACTGGAAGAACGGACATAGAATGTATAACTCCCAACCATTAGAGGAGAGAAAAAATGAATAAGAAAACAATCAATTAAAAGACAGGAAAAGGGAAAAAAGGAGGGGGGGAATCTAAAAAGCATTTCAAGGAGAAAACACGAAACAAGATGGCAGAAATATATCCAAATGTGCCAGTAAATGATAATAGATGGGATCAGATAATTAATCTATTAAAAGATGGTTTTGGGGGGCTTCCCTGGTGGCGCAGTGGTTGAGAGTCCGCCTGCCGACGCAGGGGACGCGGGTTCGTGCCCCGGTCCGGGAGGATCCCACGTGCCGCGGAGCGGCTGGGCCCGTGAGCCATGGCTGCTGCGCCTGCGCGTCCGGAGCCTGTGCTCCGCAATGGGAGAGGCCACAACAGTGAGAGGCCCGCGTACCGCAAAAATAAAAATTTTTTTAAAAATGAACCATTCAGGCTTCCCTGGTGGCGCAGTGGTTGAGAGTCCGCCTGCCGACGCAGGGGACGCGGGTTCGTGCCCCGGTCCGGGAAGATCCCACGTGCCGCGGAGCTGCTGGGCCCGTGAGCCATGGCCGCTGCGCCTGCGCGTCCGGAGCCTGCGCTCTGCAACCGGAGAGGCCACAACAGTGAGAGGCCCGCGTACGGCAAAAAAAAAAAAAAGATGGATTGGGGACTTCCCCGGTGGTCCAGTGGTTAGGAGTCCATGCTTCCACTGCAGGGGGCCCCTGTTCGATCCCTGGTCGGGGAACTAAGATCCTGCAAGCTGTGCAGAGCGGGCCCCGCCTCCCCAGCCAAAAAAAAAACCAAAAAAAACAAAACAAAGATTGGGTTAAAATAAATTCAGCCATATATATATATATACATATATATATATACGTATATATATATACATATATATATATGTATATATATACAAAAGAAACCCCTAAAAAAATACAAAGGAGGAAAACGAAGAGGTAGAAAACTATCTACTAGACTAAACAAGTGATAAGACACTGAAATTAGGTCAAACAGTTCAATAAGATAAGAATGAAACGTATTGAATGGAATGACTGTAGTAGAAAAGTGACCATTGGTGACCATGACAAGAACGGTTGGGGTCACAGTGGGGACCCCAACCAGATTGCATGTGACATGTGGTGAGCAACTGATGTGATGAAGCCAGAAGAGAGAGCCAAGTAGAAGGAATGGGAGAGAGGGGGAAAAGCAATCGTGGGGAGGAGAGAAGCCTGCAGATGATAAAATCCAGAGTACCACGGGAGACTTTAGCAGCGACAAGAAGAAAACACCTTCTATTTGATTTTATTTCTAATTTATTAATTTGTCATTACACAAACAATACATGAATGCATACTCAAAAACATCAGACATTGCAGGTAAAGCTAATGCACTCCACCAAACTACTGTGAACAGTTTGGTTAGTACCCTTCCAGAGCTTCTCTGTACATTTTTATAATACACAATTAGGTACTTAAGATGTACACTATACAGTATTTGTGTATGTGAATGGATGTGGTATGTTTTTTAACATCAATGGTATCTTGTGGATTTCATGTATTGTCCTTCCATTTTCCCCTAAACTTTAAAAAAATTTAACATTGTATCTTAGAGATCATCTCATGTCAGTGCATGTAGGACTTGTCCTTTTTCACTGATGCCTAGTGTTTTATAACATGTACCATGCTCCGTCCCCTTGATGCATATTTTGGTTTTTTCAATTTTATATTATTACAACCAAAGGTACAACAGTCATCATTATACAAGCCACCTTGTGAACAAAAATGTGTAAAGTGTGTTTCATTAAAAATTGGAATTATTGGGTCACAGGGCATGTGAATTTAAAATTGTAATGGATACCACTCAGCTGCCTTAAAAAGTGGCCATGCTAATTTATATGCTCACCAGCAATGTAGGATTCCTGTTTCCCCACATTCTTGATTCATATTTATTTTAAATACTTGCCAATTGCATCTGAGATAGTCTCTTGTGTTTTAATGTGCATTTCCCTTATTTTGCTAAAGTTGGGCATCTCTTCATAACTTATTTGTAAAACTTTTTGCTCACGTGCGTTTTCACAAGGATATTTCTAAAAGGAGTATGTGACCAAAAAGCATAAGGCTCACTGCTAGTCTGGCTGGAATTTAATTTTTGCTAGAGATCTAAAATTGTTTTTCCCAAATGGTTATGTGGTCTTAATACTATTTGTTGAATAACCCATTCTTCCCTTATTGGTTTGAAATGTCATTTTCATCATTTACTCAATATATATTTGTGTTTGTTTCTGGATTCTCAGCTTTATCAGATTTAATTTTGGCATCAGGTACCTGAGTTATTCTTAATTTGGTTCATTGAACGGTAGCTGATTTTATCAGCCAAGATAATGAATGTATTCTTTATGAGACAGTCGATGATGTAATTCATAACACACAAATTCTATTCAATTAAATCAGTTCTGTTATCTACAGAGTATTAAGAGATGTGTAAACTTCTCTTTCAGATTACTTCTTTTTTTTTAAGGAACATCTCACAGGCTAAATATAGAGATGGAATCCTTTTTACCAGCTCCCCTCTTTCTAGAAGTATTTGATATTAAAGCTTTTTGGTGATTTAAAGTTTTTTCCTGGCAATGTCAAATGGTATCACGTGGCATGGCAATATTACTGTTCATTTATAAGAACCTTTCATTCAACAAATGATCTGAGGTCCACAAACTGTGACATATACTTTGAAAAAAACAATGTGACACTAGCTTCTACTTTTACATTGGACCATGAGCTCCTGGAGTGCACAAATCATGTCTCATTCATCTCTCTATCCCCAAACATCCAGTACTGGGTGCAGCACCTAAACTGAAATAGAATTGAATTGCATTTCAACAATGTTTCTATAAAATAAAAAACTCAAGCTTCTCAAAAACAAAACCTTTACTTCAGGGGCATCAGAAAATTATACACATTTTTTTCTGTCCATCTGCCATCTGATTAAATTATATATATATATATATTTTTTTTTTTTCATTTTTAAAAGTAGGAACGCTAGATTTAGACACTGACCTGATATTTCATGTCCAAGTGTGAGAAAAATGTTCCCTTGCTGTTCGTGGACTTCCTTATGTATAGATATGTTGCTTGCCTGTTAAATGACAGAAATGTGATCTGGAAAACATTTTGGATTGCAGTGGGCAAGCATACTTTACAGTTGTTATACAGAAATATCTCAGACATGCAAAAGAAGGAAATAAGGAAGGTAAACTCAACTTTTTTTATAGGAAAGTACAAGTGTGACATTTGCCGTATTTTAAAATTCAGTTATTTTTATGATCTGAGTTAGCACACCTTTTCCTTCCTTCTTTCAAAGGGGTAGCTTTGGCTTTCATGGGGAATGCCTTAGCCCATAAACTTCACTGCTCTGTTTTACAGCTCAACACAAGACATCAGATTATGGGAAAATTCCCCAAACTGCTTAAAACTATCAGTTCCCCTGGTGAGGAGAAGGAAAAATAAAGCTAACTCACCACCCAAGTATGTTGAACAAATTCTATGACTAAGTAAATCGTGCCAGTGCAAAATACCAGCTCCTTACAATTACCAATCCTGAAAGACAGTCTTACTTTTATTTTTGATGATTCTCTTAAAGAAAAAGGATGTCTCTGACCTTTAACTTACTTTGTATAGTGCCTCACTTAGCATTTTTATTTGTGAACACAGCATGTCAACCTAATTGTAGACCACTAAGGAAATCATTAAACTACACTTTACAGTAATCTCTCTACTGACGAAAGGAATACTTGCATTTAAAGAACAGATTTTACTATTAAAAATTCTGTGAACTGTAGAGAAAAATGAAACAGGAATGCATACTGGAATGTCAAAAAGGGAAAAATTGGATGCAAATACACATCACTAAATAATACACTATTAGTATTGCTAGAAAATAAAAACATGGATTACTAGGCAGGAGGAGGCGGGAGAAATGGTCCAGTTTTGCTTACGCAGGGGGCTTATAGGACAGAAAGAAACCTTCTGAATTGTGTCAAAGAATGAAAGGTTAAAGCCTAGCAAAACCTGTTCTGACGGGCTGTCAATATCTGCAGTGGGTCTAGAACCCCTTTTATCCTTTCTTGGGAGGAAGGGCTAGCTCTAAGTGGCAGACTTTGAATTCATGCTTCTGGGCCATTCTAATCCTAGTCCAGTATAAAAAGACTAAATTTGGTTTACCTTTAGGGCTGGATTTACACAGAGGCATAAAGGGACAGCTAAGGCTTCTCTACTCCGCCCTACCCCTTTGCTAAATTCTTGAAATTCCTTTAACAAGAAACAAAGTCTTTCGTCTCATAGAGATATATGGCTGTTGGAAGGAAAAGTCTTAAAACTTTCTAAGACTTGGAGCTCTATGATCTTTCCTTGGAGCAAGAAATAACAGGCACCTGATGCTGGGAATGGACTGTTCACTGTGGAGAGAAAAATGGTACAGAACTCAAGACAAACTTCCTTCATGAACCAAGATTGCCTATATAATTTTGCCTATCCATCATTTCTGTTCTGGATTATTATTGTCTCTCCTAAATTATTTGTTTCTAGTTTTAGCTCTCCAACTACCTCTCATGTGCCACTGGAACGATTAATTTTTCTGAAATGCAATTCTGATTACAATCCCATTGCTTAAAATCATTCAATAAATCATTCCTGTTTTCCGAATTGATGCCAAACTACTCAGGTGAGGCAGTCGTTGCCTGCGTGCCTCCTGTGGAACAGTTCTGTGTTTTCTCAAGGAGCTTTGCTTATGCTCTCCTTTAAGCCTTTGAGCACTGTTTTACTTTTGTGACCTTCAAGACTCAGGTGTCACCTCCTTGAAGAAACCTTCCCTAACAAAGCCATCCTTGACTGTGTATAACAAGTCTTTATTATTGCATCATATCTATTAGTTTGTCTATATCCTTAAACTCTGAAACTTGAGGGCTGGGCATTGTCCTTTTAAAGGATTATTGAAGAGCATTGAGTCATGTCACTAAGTGCCTGCCACTGAGCTATAAAGCTTCCTTTAAAATGTGACTTCAGATCATCTTAAAAATTTGTTTCCAGAAAATCAGGTGATATTTCTGGTTCTACAAGGATGAATTCTCATGAACAGGTATTTTGGTTACTCTAATTGGAAGGATACTGCGCCCACCCTCCCCACTTCCCGTTTTTTTAAACGTCCAGAAGTGACTATGGTTTGGAATTTGGAGAAATACCCTAATCTCTGACCTGAGACAATTCTTTGTGAATAATGGCAGTTTTAATTACCCATCGCTGAGGGCTTGATGGTAAAGCGCTTATTCCTGTTTTTATACTTATTTATGCTTAGCTCAGAACATTGGAAATATCCAGCTAATATTTTTGAACGAAAAATTACGAGTTAGAGTAACCATATATTTAATATCTCACAATCCCTCTATTTCTTGGGGGGAGGGAGGTATATATCAAACTATAAAATCACATTGTAGCTACTTGAAATGATTTTTCTTTGGGGAAAATTAGGTTTGTACTGAAGACATTGCCATATCAGAAACATTTTCTACCTATGATTTTGTGGTTGGTTGAAGTAAACCAACAGAACACGTATGTGGCACCTTGATCTATGAGCATTTCGAGAAAATTACAGATGGCATTCATACAAGACTGTGCTCCCAAATTGGCATCTCAATAAATTAATACTCCAGCTAACTAGAGACCCTAAATATCTGAGGAAAAACTGAAATTTACTTGAGATCCTAAACTAATAATTTGGAGGAATGCTTGATGTTGTTTTCAAATATACAGTGTATCTGATGCTGAAAAGCACATAGCTTTCCCACCCTTAAGTTTGTCTCTGACTTTGGATTGGGGGCATGCCTCATGAGAGTAAGTTTGGATGTACAGGTTTCCTTTCACAGCTATTTCTGGGGTTGTACGGGGGGGATGGGTCATACAAGAGAAGGGGGGGGGAGAGTTGGGAAAGCAGTGGACAGGCACTACTATAGTTTTGCATTTTTTGAACATGGCACCAGTAGTTGAGTATCTTCTCATGTCATTAAGTTGAAAAGTTTATTATTTAAGGCTCGATACATTTTGCCATCTTACTTTCTAGAAGTTCACAGGAAGTTTGCCTTTCTACATTAGGTCCTGCTATTTAAAGGACAAATAATCTGTTAAATATTAACTTGCATTTCTTAGGTTACTAGAGGGTGAACCTTTAGAAACTGCCGTTTATTTCTTCTGTGAACTATTCATGCTCTCTCTTCTATCGTGATTTTTTTAATGTAGTAGTAATAATTGCTTTTAATTACCATTTAAAGCATTATTAATCATTTCCTTTGTGACTATTACTTTAGCATTTATAATGTGTTTTTCTACCCTCAACACCAAAATTTATATTTTCACATAAAGCCCAACCTTTTCTAATACTTTTTTTCCACCTGTATTAAATATCACACTGTTCGCACGTGAGGGGTGCACCCGGTGAGACTTTTGGTTAACATTCCAACGTGGAAGTTTCACTTTCTAGCTCACCTGGGATGGCTCTATTAAAAAATCTTACTTCATATCTTTAGGTTGCTTCAAGCCTAAGTACTTAGTTCCTTTAGTTATTTCTATTAACATTAAAATTGTGTTTTTAGTGAATATATCCTGCAGCATAACTAGAATATAAAATAATTGGAAATCCCATGTACACTCTGATTTTATGCATTTAGTTTGTGACTTAAGTTTTAATTTTAGACAGATAAAGAACACTTATCTTCTTTTAATGCAAAGGCCTAACTATTGATTCTTATTAACTCCTGATTAGCTAGTTGGCTATGGATACAGAGCATGTTAATTTCTACAGGCACCTTTCTGAATTCAAGTAAAAGTTCTGGTAGACAAGGATTTCCTACTTAAATGTCATTGACATAATATGAATATTGAGTACAAATATTGCTCACCATTCTTGCATTCTTTAAATTATTTTACTTTGAAAATTTAAGAACCATCATTAAGTCATTAATAACATAGGTTTTCATTGAAGGAATATTTGGAACTCTGAAAATACAAATCTAATCAAATTAAATTTTGAACACATATAGAGCCAAATATTTCAACAAAACTGCAGTTTAATTTCAGAAAATGTGTTAAAATATATATTTATACATCAATTTCTGACATATACTTAATGTGTTAGTATACACAAAATGATGCTTTCTCTTGAAACTGTATTTATGAAATGTACATTTTAATTTAAATACTCAGTATACACTGCACTTAATCTGCATGTTGCATTTATTAAATACATTAAAATCTGCAATGTAACAAAACGTTTTCTGCATACGAAATTCAAAACACCATTTTAAATGAACAAAAAGATGGCTCACTTCATTTTTTTTTTTTTTTTTTTTTTTTTACAACTAGTGTATAGTACACTAGCTCAGCTCCACCATACTACCTGTTCGTTCTTTTTTATTTGACATTGTTCACAGACTAGTACATATTACAATAAGAGTGCTGGATAAAAACATGAGGTACGAAAGTGGTTCAAAGATTATAGGTCATGCAGATCATGCTAGACAGCAAAGAAAATTGTGACCGAGAGAACACTAAATAAAAATACATAAAGAATGTGCATTATAAAAACAAAAAAACAAAAACAACTCCATTACACAGCTTTGCTTCTTTGGTTACAAAGTAGGTTGAACAATTTCACAGCTTTTTATTCCCACCCGAAAAAAAAGTCATACGAAATGTCAAAAAGCAGAGGAATCGTGGCAATTTCTCTATTAGAAAGTAGAAACAAATGAACAAAGTTTTCTTCATCAAAATAGCCCAATTATTTATTATATCACAATAACTGGTGACTACCTGTACAGTTGCACTATGTTCTTCATACTTACACTATACAAAATTTACATTCAAGCTGGGTCTTGACTACTGAAAATAAATACCGAAGGTAAATTGCCATTAGTGTTAGAAATATGCCAGGATTCTTTTGTTCAATTATTGCCTAAACGTTTCGTCTATTAAATGCAATCCTGTCTTTCAATTCCTTTACTGATACTTATAATTATTCAAAAAAATTAAAAAAGTTCTGTGACATTGTTCATGTACATTATGAAAATAGCAGCCCTGTAATAAATAAAACACAAATAAATGAAAACTTATGTAGGCAAATGTTACTGATATTGAAAGAAAAGTGGCTCTTTAGATGAACTGTTATTTATAATGCGATAGGAAGGCTCAGGGTAAATCCATGGATAATAGGAAACATGGGAGAGCCACCAAAGCTCTTCAAAGACCCCACTCGTGTGCACCAGGTTAAAATGCTAACTTTGCTCTCTTGAATACACCCCATCTATTATTCTCCTTGTGTACTGATGACATACACTGGACATCAACAGCACTGCATGACATCTTAAAGAGAGGAAAAGCTCTTGTAGAATGATTGTCTAATACTGAAAAGGCCAAACACACAACTGAAGCATGGCTACTTGCTTTCGTATAAAGTGGAAGGAACACCAGTGGCACACAAGGGTAGATTGCTTTCAGTTTTTTTCTTAATGAGGCAAGAAAGCTTTATGCTGAGGACACATTCGGCTGCTGCGGAGGCTGCGTTGGCTGCGGAGGCTGTGCTATCACTGCTTGCTGTTGAGAAGTGCTACCAGCATTGGCCTGTTGGGCTGGGAGTTGGGACAACTGATCATTGTTTGAAAGAGATTTTAACAGTGCATTTTCTCGTTCAAGTAAAGAGTTTCTTTCAACTAATTCTTTTATTTGTTCCTTTAGAACTTCCACTTCTTCTCTTACTGCATACATCAAATGGCTTTTCACCAGATCCTGTGAAGAACAAAAATTAGGAATGTCAAAAAGAGTGAAAGGGAAAGGAGTTGCCTATTTGGTTCTAGCCTACCTGATACCTTATAAACATTAGGCAGTTTTATATTTATATAGTTTTATATAGTTTATATTTATACTATAAATATAAATACAGTTTATTTAAACTACATTTATATAGCTTTCCTACTCTTGCTTTTAATGTTTCTACTGTTTCTTGACTGACACTAAGGAAGATGGGGTGGAAAAAATCTAGTTCCCAACTAGGGCGGCAAGCCCACGGGATTTTATTTTCAAAGTTTGGAGTGATTTCAAAAAATACCAGCTCCTTAAACTGTCAATTAATATAAGCTTAGAATTTAAAAAAAAGTTTAAAATCATATATTTAGATGTCAGACGAAGAGAACAAAGGATATTAAACTGTCTGATAATAAACTAGTTATAGTAGTACTGCTTTAAGAGATGAAGTAACCTGCAATTTCCAACTTTAAAACCTCAGGATTAAAAAAAATATAGTTTGAGACCAATGGCCTTTATTTATAATCTATCTATGGTTTTAATAACTTGAATCAAAATATTTTAAATAATACGAGTAGAATTTTTTTTGTGTGTGATACGCGGGCCTCTCCCTGTTGTGGCCTCTCCCGTTGCGGAGCACAGGCTCCGGACGCGCAGGCCCAGAGGCCACGGCTCACGGGCCCAGCCGCTCCGCGGCACGTGGGATCTTCCCGGACCGGGGCACGAGCCCGCGTCCCCTGCGTCGGCAGGCGGACTCTCAACCACTGCACCACCAGGGAAGCCCCGACTAGAATATTTTTAAGAAAACCAAAAAATTGATAGTGATAGCAGAAATCAGAATCAACAGAAACAAGTCTATTAATTAAAGCTGAGTAAAACAGTCACTGTAAATAACCAAAGGATGGGAAAGATTTCCAACTGAAGTTTTCATTTTAATAGTCTTTTGTCTCTAAACTATTTTTGATGCTGAGATATTTAGAGGATCAAATGCATGTTGATTATGTATATTCCCCAAAATGGCATGAAATGTAACATGTTAAAGTAGGGGAAATATCTATTCCACTGGTATTTCTAGACTAAAAAATTCTCAACATTCTAGCATTTTCAACCAAATCTCCTTATCAAAAAATACACTTTGGTCATCTTGGTTTAAGAAATTAGGTATTTGTTTTTTAGAATTGATAAAACCCAACAATCTCTGAAATGAGAGGACTATAAATTTTTACTTACCATTGCTTGTTCTATTTTGTTGTCAATGGCTACACCACCTCCCCCAGATGCACTGGAAAAAATTAGAATATTTCATTAAATTATTCTAAAAAATGTAAGCTCCCTTCCAACTCTTAAAATAATTAAAAACAATTGTGTTTCACTTAAAACCAAAAACAGTAATTTAAAATAGATTAGTCGTCTATTCTCACAATTTCATACTCAGAGCTCTCGTTTTGAAAATGATCTCAATAAACAGATGGCTTGTAAAAATCTTTGTAGCTTCAATATTTCTAATTTGCCAATGACATATACATGCTACTTTAAAAAGGAACTCCCAATTCTTTTCAGGAGTTCTCAGTTCAGTGAACTTAAGATACATTTCGAATGAACAAGTACCCTCTCCACATCTCTTCATTTACCAACTATATATTCTAATTGCCTTTCATGTAGAAATTCCAGTGATTACTTATTGCATTAAATTCAGATGATGATTTTTCTACTATAGATTTTATATTTTAATGTCTGGTTTTTAAATTTTAAAAACTGGCTTGTAAAAATGATTCAGAGGGCTTTTGGGCAAGCAGTACTTGCAGGGTTGGTTAACAAGGAACTCAACATTCTGGCAGACCTGTATGCTTTGACTGTAGTTTACTAGTTGGCAAAAACCACCTACTAAGGTATGTGGTTTAGACCAATTTTTCCTAGAAATAATTGGAAATAGTCTAGCTGGTAAGTACATCCCAAGTTTAAATATCACCTTAGCATTTCTGTGATAATGACACGGGAGGCTGAATAATTGTTCTCTTTGGCAGTTTATATTTTCCCATGTATGTAGCGAGGATCTATATCCTTTTCTTGGTGTTTTTGTAAACTTTAAAGAATAGTTATTAGATTTTCTTGTAAATATAAATCGGATATGTTAATCTACTGTATCAATACAAAAAGAGGTCTTTAAACCATCTTTATACAAAACTTCGACTACATACTCTTCATTTAGTATGTAGTGCTAAATCTAGGTGCTAATATATCTGAAGACTATTTTGCTTTAGATGATGTGGACCCTCAATGTTCTATCAGACTGAGCCTCAGAAATATCCCGTCTGATATAGTGGTGCCTTTTTTATTATGATCCAAGTAGATCTGGTTGTAACCCTGGTTCTGCTACTCACTACCTATATGACCACCAGTAATCAACTATTTAACCTCCCTGGACCTCAGTTTCCTCATCTGTAAAATGAAGGGCCTGGTGTCAATGCCTCAGTGGACTATGAACTTTTAAATCCTGAGTCAATGCGTGGAAAACACTCAGCTTGTTTATCTGAGCATTAACCACATTAATTACAGCATACTACTTCACTTCTTGTTGCCAAGATGAAAAGGGGCTTCTGCATACCTAATAACTGGAAAGGATATATAGATCATTAATAAATACTTATATATGTTAGGCTTTAAATGCTTGTAGAGGGCAAAGTATGGCTCCATGGAACTATGAACTACAGAACTATATAAACTTTAAAGTTCAGTTCAGATACCATATTGATAAAATTCACCAAACACTGGTCATAATTTGGCAAAAATGATAGTGACAGGCATTTAGATTAGAATTTGCCTGAGAATCCTAGATTATACTTTATTTTTTACTTCTATGTCAAGGAAAAAATGAAATAGTTTTAGTCATTTCATGACTTAAATACATTCAATTCTTTTAACACATCAGTTTTAAATAGAATATCTTAAATGCTAACTTTAACACCAGTTTTACATATTAATGAGCAAACAAAACAAAAAACCCAAATAAACCTCAAAAACCTTAAAAAAAAGGTTTATTTCTTCTTCTTCCTTTCTGATAATTAAAACAAAACCTTGCCAGTTTCCAAACCATTCCCTCAGCTAAGGAACAATAATTAGCGTCCTATTCTTTGCTGATATAATAACCTCTAGTCCTGACTCAGATCTCTTTTACTGCTAAGGAGGAACAGGTTTGCAAAGTATAAATGGATTATGTTGAAGATAGGTGTCCCTTAAACGGTATTACTATTCCAATTTTGTTAAACACTGTACTTTAACAGAATCAAATCAGTCACAGATACAACTACTATCACTATAGTCACCTGTGGCCACTCTGAAGGCTGTTATCAAGAATCCTACAACCTACTGCAGAGGTTTCTCAAACTTTAGCATGTACCAGAGTCATCTAGGTGTTTTATTAAAACACAGATTGCTGGGCTCCGCCTTTCAGATTCAGTAGGTCTGGGGTCGGGCCCAGGAACTTGCATTTCTAACAAGTTTCCAGGTGATGCCAATTCTGTTGCCAGACAAATCATACTTTGAGAACCACTGGCTTAGAGATGAAAGTTAGAAGAGTAGTAATAAAAAAAACCTAACTCTACTTAAAAAATGTCTTAGCCTTGTATACAAAACCCTTTACGACCTTGACCTCAGCCTTCTACGGTCTCCTCTCCTCTCGTACCCGAGCTGGCATATTGTGTGACGGGCTCACAGAGCTATCTGCAGGCTGTGGAACATATGTTCTCTCAAGTTTCCCTGGCTTTGCAGAAACTGCTCCCTCAGCTGGAAGTGCTCACAGTCCCAAGTCACCTGGCTACCTTGAACTTGTTCCGTAAGATGCTCAGTGCCACCTCTTCTGCCACACCTTCTGCTTTCCTAAGCTAGAACCAGATATGCCATCCCTTTGGTGGCCCACGAAAATCATCACAAACTTTTCATAGTGCGTAACCAGGACATTCTGGCTCCTCCATACACTCACTGTGAATTCCAGGAAATTATTGAACCTCTCTAGACCTCGTTTTTGTTTGTTTGTTTGTTTTTTGTTTTTACCTAAAATAAGGATTATATACCCCAATCCACAAAACTCCTGTGAAGATTAAGTGAGTTTAAATAATACTACCACTGTTAACTCGATTGGACTGAGCTCCTTGAGGGAGGTGGATTATCTTCTTCACCTCTGTGAGGAAGTGAACAGTGCTTGGCACATAGGAGCTCAAATGCATACTGAAAGAGTCAATATGATAGTAATTGGATTAGAAACGATTACTGGTTCATGTTAGGAAGCCATTACATGTTTTTGAGTTTGAATAAATCGGTAGCTCTCCACGTGTGGTCCCTGGACTAGGAGCCATCAGCATCATGTGGGTACCTGTTAGAAATGTAAATATTCGGGTCCACTCAGACCTACTGAATTAGATACTTTTGAGGTGGGACCCAAGAAATCGATTTTAGTAACTCCTCCAGGTGGTTTGAAAGAAACTGAAGTTTGAGAGCCACTGCCTTAAATAGCCTGATTTTTAATAAAGATACCAACATGGCAGTTTTAAATATAAACAAATAAGAGTGTATTCTATTTCAAGATCCCAGAACATGGTTTAAGAATATTGTTTCAATGAGGGAAACAAGTTTTCCATTGTGTTCAAAGTCAACATAGTGGTTTGGGCTTTAAGCTTTTTAAAATGAGAATGATCAGCCGAAGCAGAATGAATAATTTCCTTTCATTTGTTTCCCTGACCTAATGTTACAGTATTAGGCCTTGCTTTCTTTCTTATTCGATTCACCACACTATTAACTAGATGATTAACCAGTTTACGAACTTAAGTTCCTTAAGGGAAGGCTTCCTAAGACTTTGTAACTATTCTGTTAAACTACAGAGTGCTATATAAAAAGGGATAATTTTTAAAAAGAAAGAAACTTTCTGTTACTATGGGTCTCTCTTTTAGAATAAAATCGTAACTGGATTAGCATTTACTAGATGAATAGAAAACTGTGGCTATGGAGGGAACGGACAGAAATACAGAACTATGGGGAGAAAAGAACGACTAAATGACTTTTTATATAATGAATTTTCATTTACTGGAACCGCGGCTCCCAAAAGAACCAAATGAGGTTGAATTTAGTGATTAAATAAAGTAAATTACAATCACCTTCATAAGAAGAGTAAAACTTAACAGTGTCAATGGTACACCAAGCTAGACTGGATTTCCATGCTGTTCATCTTTTAGTTCATCCCAACTGGCTCCCCACCACAGCTTTGCTTCCCAGGCCTGCTTACTCTTATCACAATAGATTACTTGCAATCTCACTGAGAAGACAAGAGGCCAGATAGGAACCTCTGCTCCGGCATCACAAGTTCTTACATGTGCATCCTTCTTAATAGGCTAACTGTTTCATCCATGCTCTCAGCTCAGTGACTCTGCAAATCATCCCGTCTTGCCTCTCTAAAAATTAAAACCAGTGAGGGCACAGTTAGGCTAACTTGATCTCACATTTAAGAAAAATTTTTTATGAGAAATCAACTTTTTTCTTTATTAACGTGGACAGAGATGATCATGGCTACTGTTTAAGATAGAAATAGTGCAAATTTCTTCTTTACTACATTTTGGCTACATTGTCTTTCTTCTCCTTTCTCCTGAATACACATGCTTATTAAAAAAAATTATTTATTTATTGGCCACAACCACACAGCATGTGGGATCTTAGTTCCCTGACCAGGGATCCAACCTGTGCCCCCCTGCCGTGGAAGCGCTGAGTCTTAACCACTGGACCGCCAGGGAAGTCCCACAAGTGCTTATTAACAAAGCAACAGGGTAGAGAAAAAGAACACAAATGACTGCCCACCTCATGGCAGCGCACACTGCTTGAGTGAGTCCTTACTACAAGCCTGAGCAACACTCTCACTTGACAGGTGAGGAAACTGAAGCCAAGTAACTTATTCAGACACAACCCTAGGGAGAGGATTAAAACCTAACCTAATTAATGTCAAAACATATACTTTTCCTATCGTAACAGTCAGATTGTGAAAGGAAGAAAGCAACTATCTATAATGACCTAAAAGAAATCCAGCGTTGTGTACATTGTGAAAAGTGCTTTAACCAAGCACCAAATGTTAGTTGTCAAACTGTAACCGTGGATCCAAAGATTAAACTATGTTCATAATATGCCATTTATCTTATCTAGCATATTCCTAGAAGAGGTTCAGCTCTGAAAACAAGGGAGGTCACTTCTTAGAAAAAGGACTTGCTCAGTGATCTTTAGACAGCCAGTATAGTTCACCTATTTGCTAAGGACTAAAACGTTCTTTTGGTTTGTTAGAAAGATGAAGATATCTTAAGATTATATGGATCTATATGCAGAATATTATTAAAAAATTTACCTTGCCTTACTCCAAGACCCTCCTAACTTTCTCTGTTGAATCACAACACAATTAAAAATCCACTACAGGAATCCCCCAAATTACAAAATAAAATGTTTTGTGATGAGAACTTATTTGAGCTGGCAAATCTCATATATCAATACTTATGTTAAAGCCCCCTTACCCAAACCAGGTAAAATCAATTCTTCTTAAACTTGCAAGTTGGAGCTACAGTCTTTCTTGGAGGCCAGTCCTCAGGAATCAGGTACTGTTTTCCAGTAAATCATCTACAACCTTAACCCCCTTGCCCCACTGCAATAAGCTCTATAACATCAGTAGTGCTAAAAATGCTTTAATTCTCATCTGGGCAACATTTTGCCTCTTCTCTAAGAAATGTATGTTTTGCTTTTTAGAAAGAAACTGTTAAGTCACTGATTGCAAAAAAATAAATCTAATGAATCTACAGCTCAGCAAGCCTATAAAGGTTAAAAAGAAAAAAAAAATTCCATCACCCTTCTGTAAGACAAATTTAAAAAACATTTACACTTTAACACAATTTAAGAGCAAATAACAATCCTCCTTCCAAAAAAGAGCCTAAATAGATTAAATTCATGTAGACAATCTCTGGCCAAATGCAAACCTCTGTGGTTAAGAATAAAACTATTAGACAAAGTTAACAGTAAATTAAGCTAAGAACTCAAAATTGTACATATTCTAATTATTAACCATAAGTTCTACCAATGTAAAAACAACCTGTTTAATTTCATGATTTAAAAAATGCACAAAAAGGCCCCATGGAGATTTTTATTATCCGTAACACAAAATCAGTGATTTTTGTGGATGATAAAAGCTATTATTCATGCTAAACAAGCAGGGAAAATGGCTACTCACAAAACTAAATGTTATTATTTTCTCAAGTAACAAATCTTACTGTGAAAAAAGCTATTACCAAGGAACTACTGAAAACTGAGCTAAATACTTCTATGAAGATTGATATTTGTTTTTATCATCGATAAAAACTTTGCTCACCAATGCCCTCAGCATATTTTCACATTCATCTAATTAATTTCAGGTCAAAATCCTGACCAGAAAAGAATATTTAAAAAGAGGAAAAAAGGACACATGCTGCGGATTATACCAATGTCAATTTCCTGGCTTCAGGTATTATACTATAGCCATGCAAGATGTTATCACTGGGGAAGAACTGGGTAAAGGGGTACATGAGACCTCCCTGCACTTTTTTTTGTTTTGCAACTTATTAATCTATAATTACTCAAAATAAAAGTTTTAAAAAATATACATGGTAAAGAATAAATCCAGAGAGTATACACAAAAAAGTGTACCATCAATACAAAGTCCCTCTCCTACCTCAGACCCCCTTTGTCCAGAGTCAACCATATCATCTGTATTAATGACCTTTAAAAAGCCTACTTAGGAAGAATTTCTTTACTATTTTGGAGAGGAGTAGGAGAGGACTTTCTAACTATATACCTCAAAATATTTTTTTAAAAAAAAGCTTCTTTAATAATTTCCCTAAAATATAAAGTACTTCTAGGAATCTGTAAGACAAGAAGCCCAAATGGAAACATGGGTAGAATTCACACGAACATTCACAAGACATGAAAAAATACTCAACATCTCATTCATAATAAAAATAGAGATTAAAACTATAATGTGATATTATTTCCCTAAACAGACTGGCAAACATACTAAAATTTAATACACAGTTATTGAGGCTGTGGGAAAATGGGCCTTCTCTTACAGTGCTGGTGCAAAGTGGTATAATGGTATAACCCTTATAGAGAGCAATTTGGTTATATCTAATAAATTTTACACACAACACACCGTTCACTCTTTGAACTAGCAATCCTACAAGTGGGAATTTATCCTATAGATACTTTTGCATACATAGGAAATAATGTATTTACAAAACTACTCATTACAACACTTTGTAACAGCAGGCTTTTGATTAGCAATGGGGAAGGGGTTAAATAAATCACAGTATAGTCATCCATTCAATTTAATACTAGCTGTTTATTAAAAAAAAACCCACAAGGATGCTTTTCTGTGTACTGAGATGGAAACAATGTATCTTGAAGATCCTTAAAGGTAAAGGTACAGATGTGTGTATATTATCATTTGTATGAAGAAGGAGATAATATACATTATATTTGCTTGTATATACAATAAAGAGACTAGAAGGACACACACACACACACACACACACACACACACACACACACACTAAGAAAGTGCTTATCTGTTTAGTTAAGTGCTTATCTGGAAGGCAGGCCGAAGGGGAACAGGGATAGAAGACTACTTTCTCTACACTTTGAAGAATACTGAAAAACACATTCCAAAATGAAAATGACTCATGAAGGAGTTATTTCCCTGTACAGTGTAAACTCAAGACATGAACAAATGGCAGACAGGTAAATTAAAACCACTTAAAAATATGGTGTAAATAATGTTTATAACTCCCAGTATAGTTATTTCTGTTCAAAGTGATGCTAGTAAGTACACAGTAAAAGTCTCTCCAAAAAATATCTAAGATACAATAGGCTACATAACCTTACACAATGTTGCATTAAAAATGAATTCCAAAGAAGGTACAGATAAGATTAATACTAACTTTACCTTCTTCTTCCAGATCTCTTTACACTTCGAAGTTATGATATTTTGGCAGAATTATTTTAGTATTTGGTGGTAAAATTCTGATATAATTATGTTGTGTTTTTTTTTTTTCTTGAAGAGCCACTCTAAGGAAACAACTTAAAAACTAGCCAAACTAAACATTTTTTTTCTGTTAAAACAGTCAAGATGGAAGATGTAAAAATTTAGTCTGGAAAAACTGGAGACTTATACAAAAGTAAACTAGCACAGCAATTTTACCATTACAGGCCAAACAGTCCAATAAACTAAGGAAGTTTGTCTAATATTCTATTATCTCAAGTTAAATACTTAAATGTAATAAGAACATGGAATCATATCTACTTAAATGAGCTTATACACTAGTTAGTTATTTCTTATTAGACTAACATTAGACAAGGTTTGACACAACGAAAAAGTTATTTCCTTCCTCTGAGTCAGAGTGAAAAACAAAACGGTGTGAGAAAGGGGTAGGAGGAGGGTGGCATTTTCCCCAATGTTGGAGTGCTTACATTTAGAGCAGACTCTCTTGAAAGAGATTTCATTTTACTGTTTACATAGCAGCAACAGGTAATTTGATGATAGCATAATTATGGGGGAGTGAAGGATACATAACCAAGGGGCTTAAGTCCAAATTAAAAATTTGAAACTATAGTCTTGGCTACTTTAATTTACTTCCTGGAGACTGGGAAAACAGTATTATGATTGACAATTATCTAGACTGAGATGTACACTGGTACCTGAGAGTACAAAAAAGGAGAGGGATTAGAAAGGAATTTTGCCAACTGACGTCTAGTTCAGAATAGCTGACAAAGACCTAAATAACATAGTTATACTGAAAAGTAACAGTGGATGTACTGATAGTTTCATATATTCATTCTAGATATTCTAAAACCACTCCTTTAGTCTGCTGGGATAGAAGCTGATGGTTAACCAACTTCTAAAAACATCAGAATTTACTGGACCTCCCCTGATGGTACAGTGGTTAAGACTCCACCCTTCCAATGCAGCGGGGGCGAGGGTTCGATTCCTGGTCAGGGAATTAAGAACTCACATGCCACGCAGCACAGCCATAAAATAAAATTTAAAATAAATAAATAAAAACATCAGAATTTCGTGATTAAAGTACTGTATACTTTAGTAAAAGATCTATGGTTTTCAATACTGATTTTAAGGACTATCTGTCCTACAAAGTACAAAAGTTTAATAGAAGAGAAAAATTCAATGAAAATCCTTAATATGAATGAAGACATTAAAAACACATGAGTTCAAATTTCTCCAGCTGTGTTAGGAAAAGGATAAAGATTAAGAAAAAGCCTTCCAGGGAAAGGACTATGTCTAACAGCCATTTTGTAGTTAAGATCAGTTCTCCTTTAAAAGGTTAACAATATAGTATTCCTTCCCTTTGACTATGAGGAAATCACAGCACTTTCACCACCTAAGGAAATGTTCATGGTGTAAGTATATGAAAATGAACAAAACTGGAGAAAGAACATAATAAAAAAGAATGTCAAGGGACACCAAGGGGGGAAAGCAGCGGGGGGTGGGGGGTGTGGTGTGATGAATTGGGCGATTGTGATTGACATGTATACACTGATGTGTATGAAATGGATGACTAATAAGAACCTGCTGTATAAAAAAATAAGTAAAATAAAATTCAAAAAGAATGTCAAGGGAAATAAAAACAAAAACGTAAAGCTCTTAAGATTTGCATTTCATTTTAGAGACCAACAAGCATTGAATAAATTTTCACTTGGCAGTGGGCCTATTATAAAAACAACCTATGTAGCTACATTCATCTAACATTTCTAAAGTAACTCAGAATTCTTCAGCAATGACATACAAATGGGCCAAAGGGGGGAAAATCAGGAACTAGTTTTGTATACATTTCTAATGCTAACCTTTACATTATCCCACCCCACTACCCCCAGTTCCAAATGCCTGCTCAACTTTTGAACTGGATAGCCTAAACTCCTTTAAGACCCTCCATGGTTTACTTTTACTCTCTTTGTTCATACTGTTCCTCACTCTCTAAGTACTTCTGTGGAAACCCTACCATTCTTCTATAGATTTCAGTTCAAATATTTCCTCTTTTGTAAAGGCTTCCCTAACCCTTCCAGAAGTAGTATAGTAAGTCATGCTCCACACTACACTTACAGCACTAACCACATAGGCTATGTTTTAACGTTGCATCTATCTCCTACCAGACGAAGCTCTACTGGCTGTACAAAAATCTGCCATGAGGCTGGCAGCCATTTAATAAAGAATGCCACAGATACTTGGACTCAAAAACTGTATACTTGGAATTTGAGTCCTAAATATATCACTTGCTACTGCTACTCTGGGCGCCCCCCCCCCTTTTTTTAGCTGTAACATGAGGTAGCTGTACTAGATCAAAGCCACTTCCTACACTTAATGGTAAAACTGACTTTTTCCAAGCACTTCTTGGTATTTAATAAACATGGGTAATGCTATTACTTTAACTAAACTCAAAAAATTGGGGAAACATTCCCTAATTTCATTTTCAGTCTGAAACTATACTTGCCATATGTTCTTGCTGCCTAATATTAACATCTAATCCATATACCTAGGTAATCCAAATTCCTTTGGAGGTAACAGGTCATAAATCCTGAACAAACTTTTGCCTCTTATTTCCTAATAGCCAAATCTCAGTAACATTTACCTTTCTAGGTGACACTTTTGTTAAAAAAAAAAAAAAGTTCCAATCTGTCGCCTCTCCACACGCCCAATACTCAACAAATACTGGGTGGAAGAACATGAAGTTAGATAGTGTCCAGCAGTGGGAAGATCACTAGATGTGGAGTTAGCAAAGACACACTGCAACTTGGCCTCACCTCAGATTTGCTGTGACTGGAGGTAAGTTATTCTCATTGGGCTTTTTTTCTTTCATCATTAGTTTTAGAGACTTTTTATGAAACTTACTGTAACCACTCAAATGTGGTGTTTCGTGTATGTGTGTGTATGTGTGGGGGGGGCAGGGTTAGTGAGAAGGAAGGATAGTAACACTCAAGACAGGTCTTTAAAAAGTTACCTAAGCAAGCAAAGGGGAATAAGGGATAGCAGGACGCTGCCAAATGCTTGGTCACAGGGATTAAGCAAGGGAAAGTGAAAGTTTTTATAACTGAAGCACAGAGAGTCTGTGAGAAATCAGAGGGGTGATAAATGAAAGAGACTCATCTATAACAGAGAAAATGCCAAGGACGACGGCAGTTTTTAGCACGGAGCAACTAAGGAGTGGGGAAATAGTTAACGTGTCACAGGAAGATGGTTAGATTTTTTTGAGGGATGCAGGAATGAGTGGCAGAGAAACCTGAGATGAAAATGAGAAATTTGAAGTTACATTTGAGACTTTTGAATTTTGAGACACCTGAGATATAGATCGTGGTGGATAAATAAAGAAAGAAGGTTGAGAAATAAGGAAAGGTTGCTAGAAATAGGCATCTAGAACTCTGGAGTAATCTCTGGCGACGCGTCTAGATTTGAGAGTTATCAGAATGTGTAGGTAGCTCAAATTGTGAGAGATGGGTTTGGTTAAAGAGTGAAGACAAATAAGGGCCAAAACACTGGAGGAGACTAGCAGGTAAAGAGTTGCAGAAGATGGGATGGGATGAAACTACCCTTTCTTGGGAAAGCTAATTATTTCTTTTGCGGAATGGCCTCACATTTGCCTCTTCTTTCTCAAGCATTCCACGTACTACTTTTTTTCAACTCAGCAGCTATTCTTGGACAAATCCTCTCAATCCCATTTCCACGATGAGGCCTAACCAAATGAGTCAAGATGAGACTATCCCTTTGAATATTAAATGCCAAATACCAGTGAAGAGCACACAGATAATTTTTGCTCATGTTATAGCTAATCTCTTTATTTATATCCATTTCTTGAAGATGCAGAGATATTATTTAAAATAGCTTTACAGAAAAAACATAATTCTATGGACAATGTATTTGACAAAGCAAAATTAGCCACTAGAGTTATCTGACTAAAACCCAGCTTTTGTTCCTAGGTTAATAATTAATCTTTCTTTGCCACCTTATGTCCCTTCCTAATCTGTCCCCAAAGTCCAAGGATAGTAATAAATGAAAATGGAGGTTATCAAGGAACTGTTTCAAAATAGGGATAAACCCAGAAGAATAAAAGTATCATGAAGTTTTTAAAAGAGAGAGTTGCTTCATTAAGGGACAGCACCAAAGCATGGTCATTACCCTTCAATAAGATGAAGAGAATATTCTATCAGGGAAAAAATCTGGTCTATCTTACTTTTAATAAATCAATGAATGTTTTGCATTTGTGATGTTTTAAAAATTTAGGTTGCTTTGGGTTTGAGCAAAGAATTAAATTGCTGATCTTCAACAAATACAAGAAAAGTACTGTGAAGAAATGCCCTAAAGAGTTAAAACTGTCTAGGTTATCACTTTACTACCACTTGGCCTAACTGTCTAGGTTATCACTTTACTACCACTTGGCCTAACTCTCTTTTGCTCTCTACTTCACTGTGGGGGGTGAGACAGCTTACCTCTCAGCAGCTGCCAAAACAAAACGCTGAATTCTCAAAGAGTAATAAAGTGGTTTAAGAATACAGGCTTTAGAATTAGACAAGCTGGTTTTAAAATCCCAACTCCACTACTTAATAATGAGGTGATCCTACCAAGTTAACATACTGAAACCAGTTTCCTCATCTGTAAAATTTGTACTACCTTAAAAGACTACTGTGAGGATTATATGAGACTTTTCACAATAGTGGACACTTAAAAAATTTTTGTTCCTTCTATTTTTTGGATCAATTTGGATTTTGACACTATATAAGGTCTACCATCCCAGTGTATCTTGGATTACAAATGAAGCAGTGACGTACAAATAAAAATTATGATCAATATTAAGAAATAACCTTTGTATTTATGTCTCACCCAAATAAAGAAATAATCCTAGTTATGCTTTAAATTTACTTGATTTCTTTGTACTCAATCAAATGTTAAAGATTCAATGCAGTCACAAAATATACGCTAATAAAAATGGTTTGACTTGAGATTTAAACTTACATCAATATTTATTAAGCACAGCATTCTGTGGATTGAACATTAGTAAAATTCTTATTGATCCTCGATAGAATCTCAAAATTTCATTGTTCAGAATATAAATAATCTTAAATTACTGGGGGAAATTTTTCCAAAGCCCACTGAGATATAACTGAATTGGTTTAATTCAACATAAAAACTTCCAAAACACTGTTTAGCTAAAACTATCTCATGCCTTTCTTTAGTGTTACATGACGTTACAACAATAAATATTACTAAAAACAATTCAAAGGAGTGGGATAAAGTGTTGTTTTGCTTCTAAACCACATTTACTCTAGTTGAGAATCACTGCTTTAGAATCACCTAACTCAAAAAGGGATTCTGGTATAAGACAATAAAGAAAAGTATAAAGTAGCAGTATTATAAAATCTAAAGGGTTATAAGGTTTTTTTACTCAAGGAGAACTGTACTCAGATACGTATATTTTCAGTGGCAAAAAGTTTTTAACAGCTAACTACTTTTTCTCACTTCTTTCTTTCTTTTTTTTTTGGCTGCTTGGCTTGAGGGATCCAGGGATTGAACCCGGGCCCCGCAGTGAAAGCACCAAGTCCTAACTACTGGACCACCAAAGAATTCCCTACTTTTTCTCATTTCAATCTAGATCCACATCCTTGAATTATTCTAGGCAATAACAATTCTGTAAGATAGACATGGTTAATGGCAGAACTTTACAATAGTTTGTAGGCATCAATTTATGTAAAAATTTTATGATGATTTCTAGACTTACATCGTGACTTGAAATTTGTTAAATCAATTTAGATTCTAGCGATAAGAATGAAATGAAATGGGATGCTTTACCAACATAATCTTTGCTCTCTTCCTTTCTTGCCAATAGGCCCCATCCCTCTGACTCCTCCATAAATAATTCTGCTTTTGTTGTTTTCACTGAATGTTCTTCTCCCTTGAATTAAACCTTAAAGGCAGGAATTGTGTCCATCTCAAGGGTCTACTTATTGCAACACTCTGCATATAATTGATACTGAACATTTAATTGAAGAAAAAGATGGAATAAAACATACAGTATTTAATATATTATCTAATTATATTTTGTAAATTCAACATGAACTTATGTCAAGTTGAGCTTACTGTGCCAGGAAAAAGTTCAGAAATTAACCGGCTACTTAAACTATTAGAAACTAATTAAGGGTATCACTGGAACATAGTGAAAATGGAAAGACCTCCTGAGAATTTGTTTCTTTTCTCTCCCTGACAAACTCAGCTTAAATAAAAAGCCAATAAACCTTTTTGTGATGAAAGCATCTGATTGATTGTTTCTCACTGAGAAGGAAGAAAGTATAACATTTTTTAATATAATATAGGCAACTGAAGTAAGTAGAGAAACTGTCTAAGTTTGAGGAAAAGACAAGTCAGAGCTCTATGGATTTTCAGGTTACTTCTGACAAAATTATGCCACTGAAAACTTAGCAGTTCCATGTATGGAACATGGTGATGACAAAGTCATAGGAGACTTTGTGGAAAATAAAGCAGACTTTAAAAACTCAATGATCTTTTGGATAAAAATCTTGACAAACGTCTTTTTACATCAGAATCATGGATTCAGGGGAAAATCTTTTTGTAAATCTAGTGAAGGCTTAATTGTATAATCACACTTAATAAATATCCAGCTATGGGGTATTCCCCAATATCATTCTCTATAGACAGACAGAACTGAATCTAAAGGGAAAAAGTAAAAGAAACCAACAGCTATCCTGAAAGTGGAAAGAGGAGGCCAAAGACTTGCTGGTTTGGTCAAGTCAGAGAAAGAAGACAACTCAAACTGTCATGGCTTTAAGCAAGTGTCATGAACAAGTAAAAGTTCTAAGTGAACTAGATCCAGGATTCTGAAGAAATTCAGATGTACTTCACTCTTTTTACACTGGTGGATCAAAGCACATATAAAGGAGTCCGAATTTCGAAGAGGGGAAACATCCTTGTGACCTCTAAGATGTTAAGCAATGTCTCCTTATCCATTTTGAAAAAGAGCTTTAGAAATAAAACCGATGACTTAAGGCCATGAACTAGAACCCATATTCTTGATTATAGCAGATAAGAAAACTAACAGAACTAACTAGAGAATATGCTCGGTTCAATGTTTTCATAGACTGTACTGCAGCTTACATTTTTACATGAACCTCATCGCTTTCCTAAATCTTTAAGTGATGGCAAGATATTTTTCTGCTTCACATTTTAGATTCTCTGCTGTACAGGAAGGATTTATAAAAGGTTTAAACATGAAATGGAAAAAGAAAGAAGACCAGGATGCTAAGGTAAACATCACTGGAGGTGTTCAAAGGGTAGATGACAACTTGGAAGGTGTGTTGCAGACACGATTCAAGTATGAGACAAGTGGTTGGAATAAATGACCATTAAATTCCCCTCCAACTCAGATTTATAATTCTAGACTCAGAAGATAAACTCGGAGGTGGTATCAAAGAAAAGGGCTTTGGCTCTGGAGTCATACCCAGGTTTGAATCCCAACTCCATGATTTTTATGATATGACTTCACACAAGTTATTTAGCCTCTCCAAAGGATAATAATAGGACCAGATGCTAGGATTCAGTGACATAACACAGGAATGTCTGGCACATGGTAAGCACTTAATACGTTAACTGTGTAATCTGTATTAGTAAGGTATAGTGGCCTAAATCTAAATGTCATAAAATACTCAAGGAATATTGACTTAGGAGTTAGGTGATTTAATTTTTACAGCTGACTCTTGCTTTTTAAGGAAATACACTATCAAATAAACATAATCCCAGAGTTTACAATTTAATGAAAGAGACAGACAAGTTAGAGGTGTGATAAATGCTCAGACAGGGCAAGATTATAGAGGGTGTTGTGGGAGCATATAATCAAGATCTAGGGTCAAGGAAAAATATTTAGTAGAGGAAGTGCCACAGTTAGGTGGAGAAGAAAAGGATACACACACACAAATGTTCCAAGTAAAAAGAACAGCAGGTACAGTTAGCCACCTTAGAAAACTCAAATAATGAACGTCAGTTAGAAGTTTGTTGCAATTCCAATTAAGAAAGGACTGTGCCCTGAATAGATGATGAGAGAGATGAACATGCTGAAGAAATACTCAGGAGGTAGACATGGCAGCACTTTGTCATTAACTGGTTATGAAAGATCAGATAGCTATGAAAGTTGGCTGTTGAAAAATCAGGGAAATTTGAATGTAAGGACAGATGCACAGGTAATGAGTTTGAGTGCCAAGTGCATATACATGGCTTCCTACAGCATATAGAGGACATCCAAAGCCATCTATATGCTCTTAGCATGATGAAGAATGTGAAGAGTGGGTCTGGACGTCATCCTGAGTACACCAATAATACTTAAAGGCACAAAAAGAAAGGAAAAGTCTGCCAAGGGGACTGAGAAGAAACAACCAGAGAGATAGGAAGAAAAACTGGAAAGGATGGTTTCACAGATGTCGAAATATCAGTCCAAAATTCAAAACTTATATATATCAGTATAAGCTTTGTACAAATGGACAAATATTTGGAACACTAAAAACTATTTAAAAGCTACTTAACCATGATTGCAACTATTAATATCCATGAATATGTGCTCAAAGTCTGGAAGGGAATATGTAAACATTGAGATAGCAATTGTGTTAAAAAAAAAAAAACATGGATTAGGTGTAATTGTTCTTATTCTATTTCCCAAACTTCCATAGCTTAATTTTGAAAGGGTACATATATTACTACTAAAAAAGCTGGCGTACAAATATATTATCTGAAAGGGGACTTTTAATATAGGGTTCTCATATTCTGATGACCTATTACGTTGTTTGTATATTTTCAATCAAGTTTATACTTGACCTGCAGTCTATTTCAATTCAACTGAAGAAAAAAAATTCTTACAGTTTTTGTTTTAAGCAGTACTATTATTGTAGACTTACCTTTAAGCCATATTTAGACTCAGGAACTTTATTATAAACACTTAAGGTTATAAGGTTTGGAGCTCATTGAGGATAAAATTAAACCAATGAAAAGGATTTGCACAAAGCAGGTGCTCAATAAAAAAATCCATTTCCCCTCCCCAAATAAATTTTGCTGCAAAAATGTTTTAAAAGTAGACATAAAAGAGGTTTCTTTATAGAATTATTCACAACTAAGGGCAAATGTGATGTGGCTTAGTAGGGGGTTTTACATGTGATTCATGTCCCTATCCCAAGAAACATTCACAGCTTGAAGTAGCTTTTTAAACTGCTTCCAGTGTTTGCTATTTATAAATCCCAAATATTAAAGGGTGAATTCCTTAATGGTTACACTTAGTACAATACTATTCTAGTAAGTACTAAAACTTTTCTAATACATATATAGTTGCTTATAAGTATAAGCATTAAATTTGAATGGAGGTTATTTTACAATACAATAAATGATTTTGGATAGTCAGCAACTTACCAAATTTATTTTTGGCAAGTGCTTTAAAAGATGGTTTTATAATGAGGATGACCCATTGCCATTAATACTTAAGTTCAAAGGAAATCAAATTTATGTATTCACATCTTCATACAACATGAAATTTTCCCTTACCTTATCCTTCAAGTTTTCCAGGGTTACTCTCCATACCTGCATACCAATTGAGAGCCCAGGGTCCACTTAGAAAGCTAGATTTGAATCCTAGTTCTACCACTTAATGGCTATGTGACCCGAAAAAGTTGCTTAATCTCTCTAGGCTTTCAATTTTCTTCTCTATAAACTGAGGCTATTGATAGTATCTATACAACTGCTGTGAACACTAAATGAGATAACATGTCAAAAAATACTTACTATGGTATCACGCTAAGTATTTTTACTTAGCAGTCCCTGACACACAGTAACCACTAAGTAGCAAAAAAAAGCAACTACTCTGTGGAGAAATCCAATCAACACTTGAGCACAGAGACGGACAGAATGCAATTTCTAAACTAAAAGCAATTAGGCTCTGATTTGTTCTATCAGTCTAATCGTCACTTATAATAAACTAGCCTTGGAAAAATATCAGTAGGAGTTAACAGATCAGTGTATTCATTAAAAACTTTCTTCATAAGTCACACACTTGGGTGTCTAACGAGGCTTGTCCCTTAGACACTAACATTCACTAGCAATTGTTACTCAGCTGTTTTTGAAAACCTGGCAAATGCTCTGAACTTTTCACTGAAAACATACATAAAGTTCTATCCAAAATTCCACAGGCTTCAGGATCCCCTGAAGGCCACCCACTGACTACTAAATATGGATATCCTACTAAAGAAATTAGAATGTATTTGCCTAACTACCAAAGTTATACAGATATACTGTAGAAAATAAAAAAATAAAAATGAAAAATATATATAGAATAAGGGACAACAGTTTTGTTGTATTTCCTTCCAGACTACCATTGATTGTTATTACTGGTTTAAGAACCTTAAGTTTATATACAGAATATGATCAACATGAAGTCATGGAATAGTATTATCTGAAACAATTTAGAATATTATTCAAAAGACAGAATGGGTATGTGTGTGTATAAGAGAATATCATATCTCTGGTTAAGAATAAGGTCAGAAATAGATATTGTAGCCTATTTAGATGATACTTTCAAATAACTTTGATAGACTTATAGGATATGTGCACCATATTTTAATGAAAATATTAATTCTAATATTTTCTGTATAACCTTGGAAGTATAACTTAACCCAGATTCTTTTTCTTCATACACAAAATATGATCATCATGAGGTTGAAGATTATGATATCCGAATCTAAATAGTATTATCCTAATCTAAACTGTATTATTTTGAGTCCCCCTACAAAATACAGCTGTGTAAAACAAAGCAAAATAAGAAGGTATACTAAACAAATTTGAAAATTTTTGCTTTCTAAGCAGAATACAGTTCTGAAAGGAAATGTTTTTTCAGGGCACACAAAAAGTGTACATTGACTTCAAATATATCATTTTCATTTGATATTGTCATCTTAGGTGTTCTCAACTAGGAACTGAGAAAATTTCTTTGGCTTTTAGTTTTAGAGACGGCAGGAAAAATGCCTTTTATTGAGAAAAATAAAATTCCACAAGTAATAGAACTATTTAAATTATATTTCGTGGAGAAAATGGATGAAAATTTTTTTATAAAAATAAAAGATTAATATATTATTTCTCAAATATCTCTTGGGATATTAACTAGACGGTATATGGGGCCCCTAACTATATTGTAAGCATCTACAGCAGATGCAATAGCAATATTTAAATAATCTTACTATAATATAGGATGTCACTTTATTTTTTAAACTGATTATTAAACACCACTGCAAAGACAGGGTCTTGAGCCTCATGAGACTCTGAAAGAATTACATACTCCAAGTATTTAAAATTCCAAATTTTAACTTATAATATTTAATACTATACTCTTAAGTTATACAATGTGCTCAGTTTGTTCATAAATATTCATCTCAATACAATAACATCAGGTATAATACATAAAATCTAATCCATTAAGTCTTACCAATTTATGACCTGATGAGACACTCTTGTGGACAACATTCAGTCCTTAGAAGCTAGAATAACCCTCCAACCATGTGAGGGCATCACAACTTTTAAACTTTCGGCTTTCGATCATTATTATGTCACATTCCTCCTCCGATGCTGAATTCTAAAAAAAATTCTAGCAAAGAGTTTAAGTAAATAAGTGTTTTAATCAAATAGCCTTTAGAAATCTTTTATAGCAAAGTTGTATGTTTTACCATGATTACACAACTGATATTTTGTACTTAAGTATTTTTTAATGTAAAATAATTTCATATTTGATATGGATACTTCAAACTTTAAATAACATGGACTTTCAGGCCATCAGAATACTTGTTAGTAAACGAGTCAAGTAGAAATGGAACCAATCAAAGGTTTAAGATCATGATCCAGAAATTAAGATTTAACACCATAACTTGGTACAGAGAGCTTTGTAGTCCTGCAGAATGGCACTTGAGTTCTATGGTTTGGTCCACATCCATATATGAATTTCTAGACTTACACAGCATAGGTGGCTGGATCAGTAATAATCTATATCATTCATTTAAATGCTCAAGACAGCATTCAATTTTTGTACCTAAATCCTAGTCTATCTCTATCATCCCCAATTTTAAAATTGGAGAACATGATGGAAAGAATGAAATGTTATTATGTGTTTTATATAATAGATATAACAATGCATCCTATTCAGGAGTAACCCTACTGCTCATCTGCGTATGGGCATGGAAGGAAATTGGGGGCAGGAGGATTTAATAATGGTAAAACTTACTTCCTTAAGAATATAATCTTACATTTATTAAATTTTTTAAAAAGGCTTTCAATTGGGCACCTATTTTAATCGCTGGAAGGTAATATTAATAACATTTTCTGTTTGATAAAAATGCTGATTTGTATTTTTAGTTGCCAGTAATCCACAGAAAAGGCAACCCACATATTTATGGGCATATTTTTACCTACATTAACCCCCTAAATAAAATGGCATAATGGGGTAAGGGGGAGGGGGAAAGGAGGAGGCCCTTATTCAAGAAGATTAATACATGCAAACCGATAGAAAACTCAAAGACAGCACTGTAAAGGAAACTCTGCAGCCATCTCTCCAGAGATATTTGACCCAAATACAGGGGGATGGAGTTACGTTGTTATAATAGATTTTAACTTTTAATGGAAATTTTCTATTAAACACACACAGTCATTTAAAAGTCTTCTATATAATCTGAAGATCTATTAGAATTTTTCCAATTTACAAATATAATCTTTCCAAATGTAATCTCACAACACATTTGACTTCAATAAAACCACACAACTACATTATAAGGCTGTGCTTTGAAAAGACAGTAATCACCTGGTGAAGGCAAAAATCCATATTTATTTGGATAAATAATAGTTTAAGGTTGTGGTCATTTCATCAACATTATTACCAAAATGTTTTTAGAAAGTTTTCATGCAACTCTTGTCTCCTATCAACCAAAATACTACCATAATTTAAAAAACAAAAGAAGATACTTTAATGATTTACTCTTTTGAAGGACAAGTCTCATGAGAAGATACAATACTTATTTAGCAAAGTAAACGCTTCCTGAGATATATCTATCAGTAATGCTGGTAATTTGCTTGTCTGTAAGGCTTTGATGAACTGGTCATTTAAAGGGCAGATTACTGGGTCCTTTGTTAAAGGAACTGCCAACAACAATCACTGTTATGATAAATGCCTGGAAAAAAAAATCTTTGGAAGACAGAATTAAACCAGCCATATAAAGCAGACTTCGTTATTTTACTGTGAAGCTTATGAAAAAGATAATTTTAAGGGTGTGTGCACCATACAAGTGTATAGGAAATTTAGGACGTAAGAGCTGTATACACTGAAAGTATGTAAAACTTCTGTATCAAATTTTTCCCGAGCATGCATTTTCAAAATTAGCTGTTACCGAGTAAAAGGCTCACAACTGAAGAGTTTCAATCACTAAATTCCAACATGTAGGAAATCCTTATTAAAAATCTGAAATAAAACTGAGTAACTGAAGTGCTTGTGGATGAGTAACAGAGTTAAGATTAATTAGATATCATTTAAAATTTAACTTAAAATTAGAATTCTCCTAAAAATGAATATTTATTTAGAAAGCTGTTCTAATATATCAATCATAATCTTGAATCTCTGGCAAGATTGCTATCAAAAACAAATCTTGAACACTTCCTATAGATATCATTTCATTCTTCTTTAATTGAGAGGAAAAAAATCCCATTTAACCGAGAACGTGCTACTGAAAGTTCTTATAGTATAGTCCAGCAAGAACTAGGCTTAAGTTTACCATTATTTAGCTTATTTTATGGCAAAATTATATTAATAGAACAAAAGAGTGGGCACAGGGGCAAAGAGGTAGATGACATGCAATTTCCAAGTCATTATTTGAAAACTGATATGTGAAATCAGACAAACCTATACCTAAGAGTTCCTAAAGGAACTTGCTATTTGAATGAATGCGCTTAGCTTCTTTTGGTACAAAATTTCACTTTCAAAGTGTAAAACACATTCCTTTAAAAAGTTTACTACACTGTTTTGAGAATTCTTAGACATTATATAGATCAATGCTTGCTTCTGTAAAGGTCAGAAATGCTTATTTTTTAATGGTGAAAAGGGGAAAATGGGGCAACTCTGCATGCCCCTGATAATTACATATAGTCTTTCCATATGTATTGGAGAAATTAGACTAGAAATATCAAAGATAAACTTATGGAAAAAAAATTAGCCCACACGTACCTAACAGAATAAGAACACTGACACACAGTGTTCCAAGAAACTCACATATAGAAAGACATACACAATTATAGGAAACTTGTACCTGTGGTTGAGCCAAGATATAATTTAAGACAATGATCAGTTATGTTAAAAACTTAAAAAAAAGGTTTTTAGCATTTTATGTATTGTATCAAATGCACCTACTGGTGCAAGATACGCAAGAATTTCATTAATGCAGCTTTGAAAAGGAGCTCTAACAAGATAGTGATCGATATTTTTAACAGATCATGCTTATTCACAAAGGATTCATACTCTTCTTTCTTTCAAAAGGAGTAGAAACAGCTTATAGAGAGGATACCAAAAAAAAAAAAAAAAAAGGAAATTGAAATTGGGGGTGGGAGAAGATAAAAATGGAAAAAACAAAGTAAGCGGAAGCAAGTTGTGTGTTACTCAAATATATGCAATAAGGTCCTGCAGGCTTTGTTAACACAGAGCTATATATTTGACTTCGAGCTCTTGTTAATTACAGTTAACATAAAAGAAATATAAATGTTCTTAAAATTTAAAATATCATCACAGGGCTTCCCTGGTGGCGCAGTGGTTGAGAATCCGCCTGCCGATTCAGGGGACGCGGGTTCGTGCCCCGGTCCGGGAAGATCCCACATGCCGCGGAGCGGCTGGGCCCGTGAGCCATGGCCACTGAGCCTGCGCGTCCGGAGCCCGTGCTCCACAACGGGAGAGGCCACAACAGTGAGAGGCCCGCGTACCACAAAAAAAAAAAAAAAAAAAAAAATATCATCACATGTTACGCCTAAGAGTTAACGTCTAATTTCTTGAAACAAACTGTTATGACTATCCCAGACATACATTTAGCAACATTTTCTGGACTAAGTTAGCAATATCTAAGAAACAGCTGCTGTAAATAAAGACAGAAATTTTCTGAAGATTAATGGTTAATAGTCACTGTGAACATGAGTGGGATTAGTCAGAAACAACTCTTTTTCCCTTCCTGTTCTCCTTCTAATAGTATGTAGATCTAGAAAGGGAATACCTTCTTTATCTTGTTATTACCACTAGCAGACATGTATTTATAGAAAGATGTTTTGGGCTTCCAGAACACAGGTTACAGCACCACTATTTCTGGGCCAAATATCACAATTAAAAACCGAAAAAAATACAATGAGCATCGTCCAAATTTTTTAGTATTTACCACCGGGGATCTTCAAACTCTGACAATAACCAGGAAACAAAACAGCATAAAAATGCTACTTCTTGAGGATATTTATCAATGAATACACATTCTAAATTATTACCACCTATTTAAATTTACTTGTCAAATGTGGAAAATATTTTAGAAGTTGTCAAGTGAAGCCTAAACACAGAAGCTAATTTCTGGTAAGCAAATGCATTTAAATGCTCTATATCCATCACAAAAATCTAATACATTTCCTGATTTGTGTGATTTAGAATATTAGTACAAGTGCACGCACACACACAAAGAATGTCAGCTAGAATAGAGTCAGTCATTTCTCTCATCTAACTACCTACCAACCCAAATCTTAATGAAAACAAAATATTAAAATAATTCCACTTAACATTTCTTTCTTCTCAATAGGCTGCCAAAACTATCTGCAGGTTTAAATACATAGAAGAGGTATGAGTTCATACTTTTAAATTGCTGAAGAACTAGAATGGAAAAAACCCCCAAACAGATGTTATATGTTTGTTCTGGTTCAATAATTTCAGGCTATATTTAAATTTCCTTCTCATCTGAACAAGTTCAGTAACAGTCTTTTCTTAAAAAGCTTTACTACAGAGTTCTACATTCTTCAGGAAAAAAATAAGATGGGTTTAGCAAATTATACACACACTTTTCTGTTCTGTTCAAAGCCTTGGTTTACTTAAAACCCATCTGATGAAAAGTTAAAATACAACAATAACAAAGAGACCTTACCAACTATTTCTGAGTTTTTTAATTGTTTCTCAAATTTCACGCTGAAAATAATTATCAAGACCTCTCAGAGTAGGTACGCTGTGGTGACTTACGTAGAGAAAATTAACTAACTAAAGAAGAAGGTGGTAGACACATGAACAGAAGCATGTAACAGTGGATGAGCAGTTAATAATTTCTCATCACCAATTCTGAAGCCCAGTCATGTGCTGAAAATAATATCAGCATGTCAGGTGTCCCATTTCAGCTAGCCACAGAAAAGCTAAGAGGAGAAGAAATGCTTAGGATCCACTGAAACACCACTTCAAACAATGAGATACAGATCTATGGTTAAAAATCTGGCAGCAGACAATCCACCTTAGGCCAACTATCACAATAAAACTAGGAAGATACAACAGACCATAAAGGATAGCAGTCACATACTTTGTGAACCCAAGTGGTGAGTAAAAATGTCTTCAAATTATACTATTTTTTCTCAACTCAAGATAATTAAAATCCCAATTTAATACATATGTATAAAAATCACAGTACAGAAAAAACTAGTGTAAGAATATACCTCAATTTCTGTTCTAAGGGATATACCCACATTGATATCCACATGTTCTTCTCTTGCCACCCCCTACTAAACTTTGAGAAATAAAAGACTCCTCTTAAAAATTTCTCTAATCCCAGTAGTTGTTTTAGCTGGATTTTAGGCAGTACTCCCTTTCCTCTCTCTTCTCCCCAGCCCCTGTAATACTGTACTAGTTAAGCAGATGCATTTTTTCCCAGTATTTCATCCAGAACATTAGCACTTCCTTTTTTGGTGAATATTTAAACAATCTTAAAGGAGGCTAATAGATGTGAAGTACTTATTTATTTATATAAAACAGGAGGAAAAAAGACAGGTGTTTCATAATTAAATGTTATCTGTGATCTTGTTTAGGCTCTTGGATCAGGTAAAAAATGGTCATGAATGACATTATTGGGACAACTGGCAAAAATGTGAAAATGAACTGTATGTTACATATTAGATAATAGTGTAACAAATCTGAATTTGGTAATTATACTATTTTTTACATAATAGGAAACATGCTAAAGTATTTTGGGGTTAATAGACATGCTATCTGCAAGTTACTCTTAAATGGCTCCTAAATAATATGTTAGGATGATAAAGCAAGTATGACTAAATGTTCACAAATGTTGAACTTGGTAAGATTATTGAAAATTAAAAATTTTTTCAAAACAGAGATTCAAAGATTTTCCCTTCTTTTTGGTTAGGAAATAATATTCTTAGAATCTTCTAGTCTCTAAGACCACTATCTTCTTCAAAGTTTCTGTTGTTCTCTAAATGTAGGTAGTGCTGCCCAAGGTCCTGGCTGGATTCTTTTCCCCTACTCTGTTCCTAGGAAATGTTAGCCTTTCCTAAAGCTTGAACTCTAAAATAAAATAATATAAACAAAGAAACAAATAAATAAAAGATTATTCAATCTCTTCTAGCCTTAACTTCTCTACCAAGCTGCAAGTCTGCAGCGAAAGCTGAACCCTGAGTACTTACTTCCACGTTGACTTTCCACTGGCTCTTCGACTCGAAACAAAAATCTCATCACTGTTTTCTCCTTCCCAAACCAACTATTTCACTAATACTTCCTAATGGTACCACCATTCCCTCAATCAGGTCTGACACGTTGGAGTCAAATTTGACTGCTTCCCTATCATATCTAATCAGTAGCAAAATTATTCAATTCTAACCTTCTGATAACCATTCTTTCCTCATCTCCATTGCCTAATTCAGGCCTTCATTACCTTTCTAATATCTCTGATCTCTATCCAATCCACCATTTCTTCTCTGTTGTCTTCACATGTTTTATGCACCAATCAAATTTAACCATCCTTATCACATATGCCCTGTACTTCCACAGTGGTTCACAGTATTTCCTCTAACTGGAAGGTACCTTTTCCCTCAGTCCTTTCACTCTGCGTGACCGAATTCTACCCAATCATTGGTTTCCCAATTTGTGGCCACCACTTAATTGTCTCTGACATGGGAATTCTTTCCTAATAGACAATAGTTTGCTAGCCTTCCATTCCTTAAGCAAACTCACAGCTCTTTGAGGTTCTCTTAAAATCATGGGCAACAAAGACAAAACAGAAGTAAAGGAGATCAATTTCAAAACTTTTCTTACCTCTTTTCTTTTTTCCTTTAGAATTAAGTGGTGGGCCAATAAAACTCCACACAGGTAAGGATTTTGAAAGTAATTGGCTCTAAACCTCAAAGTCAAACATTCCTGATTAATAGGATGACAGCTTTATTATTTCTGGTGATTGGCAAGACTATTTCCCTGGGGGCCCATCTCCTTTCAGAAAGTAAGCTCAAGCCGGTCTGTTGAAACACCCACCTGGCTGTCCAGGTGGAATATAAAGAAAGTAGATTTTCTAGTTAGCTTTGTATTTAGAGTAACTATCATATAGAAATGGAGTACAATAGGTCTGTCACCATCTTTTCCTATTCATTCTAGTTAGATAAATATTGCCTCAAATTACATTAGCTTTTGTAGCAGGCTTGTCACTTGCTAACCAATTACTGTAAAATGCAGCCAACTAGTATCTAGGTACTTTTTACTCTACCTATTCAACTTAAGTTTCAACCTCCCTGAATTTACATACACGTTCTTTCACTTTCTCAATTGCCGCATACTGTAGACTGTTAAATTCACAAATACTATCATCCAATGATAGCTATGACTTCCTGCTTTAACATCATCTGGACATTTTATAAGCATGTTCTTAGGTTTTCATCTAAATCTGAGATCCAGTCCTAAAAAGATGACAGGCCATTAAAAACTTTTCCTCTAAATTTTAGCATCCCTGATTATCCTCTACTAGATATCCTTAACTGAAACTGGTCAAAATATAATCAGATAATAAATTATGTAAGTACTAGGTACAAATTATTAGGAAATATATTTGGTGTGGTTACATAACAGTTTGGGCTTACATCCTCAAGGTACTTAGAGTATAATTATTAGGAGAGAACATTTAACCAGTAACAATCTCTAACAAGTAACCCACCGTGGTGATTCTTTAAAATTATGTAGTTCAGATCCACTATGCAGAAACATATAGATGAACCTCAAACATAATACTGGATAAAAGAGGACAGACACAAAATACATAGTGTATGATTCCACTTACTGCAAGTTAAGATAGAGGAGGGAAATAATAGGAAGGGGACACGAAGCGGTCATGAAGAGCTTATACTACTGTACCTTGATCTGGGTGCTGCTAGTCATGCAGATATGTTCAGTTTGAGCTGTACATTTATGAATGGTGGACTTTTCTGATACAAAATATACTTCAATAAAAAGATTTTTAAAAAGTCATTAGCACCGAGCATTCAAAAACTACATTATCCAAATTCTGAAACCTGAGTTTTTACCATGTGGGTTAACAAGTGGGTGTTAATGATGTATCCAAGCTTCCTGGAGTATAAGTGAAACAAAACAAATTGTGTCATAGGAGTAGTTTAGTTCTGATTTACTCCTAACTTCAAAAATGAAATCTCACAATGACAGGAAATATTGGATGCCTTGTCTAGCACAAAATAACTTGAGGTTATTTAACAAGAACATTTTAATACAACAATTGTGAAACTAGATGTAAACAGATGTAAGTAATCACTATAAAGACTTAATTTAACGGCAATCATCAAGTATCTAGAAAAAGACATAAGCAAAGACATAAGCTTACTCATTCATTTTAAGTTAATAATTCATGTTTATTACTTTCCTTATTCATTTCTCTTTAAATATTGGTGCTATCATGAGGAAGGACAAGCTGACTCAAGGGGATGGTGCACCTAGCAACTGTTACTCTCATTTGTTAACTACATTTAAGTATTTTCTTCATTGAGGCAGAAACACTTTTAAGTGTTTATCAGTAAGGATAAATCCTTACAAGCTACCTGATTTCTTCCTTTAGTCAACCTGAGGTAAAGTTTCTTCCCTCTAGTACTCCCCTTCACCTTACTGACCTGATATTTACAAAGAGGGTAAAGTTGTTTGCTATAAATTCTTACCCTTAGCTTTTACAAAGGACTCCCAATGAGAGCCTGCTCCCCAGTGATCATCAGAATAGGTTTCTAAACTAATTCTGTCGATGTAACAAAGTAATGCCAATAATGATTAAGTCTGGGAAGCTGTTTTTTAAAGAAGAAAAAACAGGAAGTCAAATTTTCAAGTTACTATTCTGAAATGCCAATAGGCTAGGCTATCACTAAAAATTGGCACAGGGCTTAAAAGCTTCCTGGAGAGTAAGATAATCTCCATAAAGCTACATTATTCATTTTAATAAACAGTCAATGCAAATAATCTGGGCTCCCTGTATTATTTTAGCTATCAGTGTCTATTATTCTTATATTTGGTGATGATTTCAGCTGACTGATTCCCTGATGACTCTGCAAATGACAAATGCAGAAGACAGAAAATGATGGCACCTACAGGAAAAGGGAAAGGAAGGCCTGACAGGAGCTTCGACTTTAGTATAATAACTGAATAAAACATTGGGTATCAATGGAAAGAGAATATCTAAATATAGGCAGAAGCAGACTGAGGGAAAGCTTCCCAACTTGCTAACTCTAATTTAAATAGTGGAGAAAACAAAGGGGCCATTAGAGAGCTCTGAGTCAATGTGAGGAAGGTATATTAGTTACTTATATTTTGATTAAAAGATAGTCTGCTGAAAGAATTCTGGGGAAGAAAAGATACCAGTCTTTCAAGTAAGACAAAAACCAAGAATCTTCACATATCTACGGCAGGTTTAATAAAAACTGACACAGGGCTTTAAAGCTGCCCCTACTGAAAATGATTTCTAAGATTTCATAAACAGGAGCCTGAAATATGGTATATATCCACATTGCTAGGCAAATTTATACCTCTTAAGTAGATAATGTAAGAAATTTATAGTCCCTTAAATCTCTGAATGGTTCTATTTAATAGAATCATCCTTGAAAAATACTGATAATTGCCAAATTATTAATAATATTTTAAAAATCTTAAATTTATAATAGTCAAAAATGAACAAGGCAGCTTGGTGAGATATTTTTCAAAGCTTAACACACATTAATCTTCAACCCCTGTCTACGAAGAAAACGAATGAACAGTCCCACAATACTTTATTAGCTCATAACCTATGAAAAAGTTTGCAGATACCTGCCAACTGAAGTTGTACATGGTTAGAACTAATAAGGCCAGCCACTACTGCTCTTCTCAACTGAAAATTAATTAAGCTAGTTGAAAAGCTAAAAGGAAGCCACTAGTCAGTTTCTACTGCATTGGGCTTGTCACCTTGGTACCAACATGCCAACTTACAGTGAAGAATGGCTGATAGAGAATATAAGTTTTGATTATATTTTGGCACTAACACACTATAGACAAGTATCCAAGTATCTGTTAAAATTCTTTGGTTCTGGACAAGAGGCTCCAAGGAGAAGAGAAAATATTTTCAACCCATGAGAAACTATAGATAAAGCAGCTAGCCTGATTTCTGATACCTTAAACGTTTCTGGCATCTAAAAAAGAAAACAGATAAGGAGTATTTAGTTGTAACAAATGATGAACAGGCAATGTCTATGGCTGCTTTATAATGAAAAGAAATTTTAAATAGATCCAAATTATAAAAAATAAAGCTCAAAACTTTCTACATTGTTTTGATGAAAATAATAGATATTATTCATACTGATGTCATGGTAGCTCGTGAAAGTTAGCTATTTGAAATAAATTACCATATGTCTGAAAACTATTTTATAACATTTCTAAAGAGTACTATTTTTCCTTTTTCTAAGGGAAAAGTATAAAGTACACCCCAAAAGTACTCACCCTGGCTACATCTGGTAAGCCATCTGAATGATTAAAACTTCATGCTTGTTTCATGCCACAATTTGCATTTATGTCTCAATTTATATTGCTACAAATTCAAATTCAATTTAAAAATTGAATTTATAAACATAGCACTATACATTTTAAAACTTCTTGTTCTACAAGTAACCATTTAAAAACATTTTTAAGTAAGGAACACATCACCAAAAAGACAGTTTGTTAGAAAATTTCTTGAGTGATACAGTAAGTCAAGCCTAAGAATTACTGTTATCATTCCTCATTCCTGAGCAATGTAGACCATGTCTTCACATGACACGTACATGCACATAGCAATACTCTATTCTAATGAAAGAGATGCAGTTGAGTCTAGGAGTGTTATCCAACATATGCCAAAGGACACAAATGCGCTGCCAGGCAGAGTTAAAAGAATCTAACAAAGCTTTGTGTGAGTTTTAAAAACATTGTTTGCACTCAACTTCTATTAATTAGACACAGAATGATGGAGTGCTAATAAATATTCAGCAAAATAAGTGAACAGAGCATATACTACTTAAAATGTGTATTAAGCAGAAAGATAAACCAAAGTATCTGCTGCCATACATGAACTCCAAGACTTCAGTCTATATTTTAAAAAGTTAAAAATAAAATTTATACAACATTTCTGTGAGAAAACAAACTGCTTTAGGGGTTTATAAAACAGCAATGCAGATCTGGTGAATTCTAGCAAACAAGCTTAAGGTTAAATTTTCTTGCCGAGAATTAAACAATGACTACTACTTTGATACCTTAGTCCTTTCCCTCCTCCAATTTCTTAATATAAAAAAACATTTTGCTTTGAGTCACTACGACTTTTACAGAGAAATCATATAAAATGGCGCAAAATTAAAATAACTGTAGGTAGTTTATTTTATAAAATGTTTTTACATTAAATACACATGGGTAAGGGGATATTTCATGTAATAAAATCCAATAGAAAAAGTCCTTCAAAAAATACACTTTTAAGTGCAGTAAAAAGGAAAGTATGTCTGTATTCTATTTAAAATACAGTTTGTCCTTTTGGTTTATTTTGCTGCTTTGTCCCATGCTGGATACCATGTGATTCTCCCCCCCAAATAATAAAGATAAGCTTTAACGATGAGAAACCATTACAGTGCAAAGCAGTTCATGCATACACTTTTGCATGTATGCATTCCATATGAAAGTATTCATACCTATCCCAGAGGTTCTTTGATTCCTGAATCGTGTTCAAATGGAACGCTTGGAAGAAAGCAGTTGAAGGATTCCTGTGAGATCCAAGAATCAAATGGAAATGAAGTTGAGAAAGTACAGTAAAATCACTTACTTTTCAAAACAAGATGGAAAACTAATGAGAACCTACTGTATAGCACAGGGAACTCTACTCAATGACCTAAACGGGAAGGAAATCCAAAAGAGGGGATATATGCATACGTATCGCTGATTCACTTTGCTGTACGGTAGAAACTAACACAACATTGTAAAGCAACTATACTCCAATAAAAATTTAAAAAATTAAATAAACTCATTTCCCAAAAAATTTTTAAAAGATTTTAGATTTCTAATACAATGCAACTGCTTTAATAAAAAGAAAAAAAACCCACATAAGCTTGATTAAAAACATTTTGAAAGAAATTTAAAAACCGGACAAAATCCAGCAGACCCTAACAACAATTCAGGATCACACTTCTAAAAAAAAGGCGTAATACAGATAAAATGAAATACTAACTAGCACCCAGTTGTGTGTGTATATACATTTACATACATATGAATGTGACCAGTTCATAGCCTAAATCAACAACTACTCTGTATCAGATGCCTTTATAAATCCCTACACATTTAACAGTTTAACAGAACTGTTCTCAGATACAGTATTCATGTAAAATTAGTTAAACAATAGCTTCATGATATGAAAATTCTTCATAGGACCTATTTGACAGGATTTGATGGTGACCAATGAGTCCTTTTCTGGGTTGGACTTGACACAATTTCCACCTTCAGAATTCATTTATTTATGGGTGGTTTCTCTGGGTTAAGGCAAAAAATGGTGCTGCAATTGGAGGGCAGCCTTCTAACTTCCTCCATTTGTACAGTGCCCCTTTTAAGGGGTAAGAGCTTATACACCATTATCACCATCCATTTCTACTATTCCCTGGAGACACATTCCCTAGGGCTGTAACTATGGAATCTTAATGGGGCAAGCTCTCAGCATGCTGGTTTCACCTCACATCTCAGAAGTTCTCAGGAGACTAACCTTTGGACAAACTTGCTCTCTAACAGTTCTGTCTCCACCTCAGAATATTTCCATGGTCTCCAGCCACTCCCAACCCATACAATAGGGAGCCAACAAAAACTTGCCACATCATTTCTAAAATTCCTGACTGGTGTTGTAGCAGATTAACAGTAGCAAGCTAAGAATATAAGTGCTTACTGTATACCAGACACTATTCTAAGTGCTTTACATTTATTAAACTCAAGACTACAACAGCCCTAAGGGCTAGGTGCTACTATTATTACCATCTCACAGATAAGGAAACTGGGTCAGACAGAAGTAACTTGCCCAATGTCACAGAGCTAGTTAAGTGGCAATCTGGTCCCAGGGTTTATGCTCTTAAACCACTATGCTAAGCATATAACAGAGTTAAATTTTAACCTCTCTAGGTCTGTCTCCATCAGTTAGATGGTGATATTACCATCTAGCCTTGCAGGGTAATAGGTAACTAGTGCTCCTGGCATTTAGTCAATGCTCAATAAATGACAGTTATTATCTTTATCGTCAAAATGAGGTTCAGATACAACATGGCAATTCTGAGACACTAACTAGTGCCTTAGGAGAGTCTGTAGTATTATTAGTACAATAAGAAAACTATTTCCAACTTCTACTGGAATAGCAATCAAATATCAATGATCATCAAATAAAATACTCACTCAATAGAATTCCATTTCAAAACTCATAGGACATGAAGACATATATTATCAGGACTTCCCTGGTGGTGCAGTGCTTAAGAATCCGCCTGCCAACGCAGGGGACATGGGTTCAAGTCCTGGTCCTGGAAGATCCCACATGCCGCGGAGCAACTAAGCCCGTGCGCCACAACTACTGAGCCTGCGCTCTAGAGCCCACAGCCACAACTACTGAGCCCTGAAGCCCACGCGCCTAGAGACCATGCTCAGCAACAAGAGAAGACACTGCAATGAGAAAGCCATGCACCGCAATGAAGAGTAGCCCTGGCTCGCTGCAACTAGACAAAGCTCGTGCACAGGAATGAAGACACAACACAGCCAAAAATAAATAAACAAACAAAACAAAACTGAAAAGACACATACTGGGGACTTCCCTGGTGGTGCAGTGGTTAGAATCCACCTGCCAATGCAGGGGACACGGGTTCGAGCCCTGGTCTGGGAAGATCCCACATGTCATGGAGCAACGAAGCCCATGCACCACAACTACTGAAGCCTGCATGCCTAGAGCCTGTGCTCAGCAACAAAGAGTAGCTCCCACTCGCCACAACTAGAGAAAGCCTGCATGGAGCAATGAAGACCCAACGCAGCCAAAAATAAATAAATAAATAAATTTTTAAGAAGACCTATATTTATCTACTGAATTGTAAAAAAAAATATTTTCTAGAAGGCATTTTATATTTTAACCAGTAGGGTAATCTGTTAGATGATCCAAATCTGGGAAAGGCAGATAGACACTAGATGCCAGTATGTCACCAAAGCAACTGTTTGACTAATTAGGAGTCTTCAGTGTGTGTACTTCTTTTTGCTTCCCCTACTTCAACTCCTTTCTGTTCTTTTAACTGTTTCTCTACTTTTCTCCTGACTAGGTCTAAGGCAATTAAAGGCACTGATTGGACCTACTAATATCAAGAAAGAATTAACAGGTTGATAACTACTGTTTAGTTAACAGCTTGTATCCTCTCAAGATATATTTGCTAGGCCCCTTTTTTTTCACTGTACTTAGAAAATCAGTCTGCCAAATTAAATGAAAGCCAACTAAACCAACTGAAAACTCAATTTGGCTTTTTTACCAGGCTCACCCAAGACCATATGGGAATAAGTCTGCTATTCACACAGGTCTGTTTGGAGACTTTGGGTTTAAAATAAACAGAGTGACATGACACAAAGAGGAAGGTAGTAAATACAAGAAAATAACAAAGAGTAAACTTGGAAGTTATTCTGCAAGTCGGGAATTCAAAATTCATTAAAGAACATTTACAATATATTTTTAAGGAAGATATTCTTTAGAAGAACTTCAGATCCCCTGATTCTGGAAAAATATATACATATATATTTAATCTGAATCAAATTCAAATGCCAAATAAATTGGTTTTAAATAAAGTCACATGACTTTAGTTATGAAATTCCAGAATTTTTACAGCACAGACACTAATAACGAAATGTTTCTCATAGGTCAAATGTAGAAGTGAAAAAAGAACATATCTGCAGTTAGTTGTATATCTTGGGGGCGAGAAAAATAACTGTGAAATAAAATACAGTACTATATATGGACTTAAAGTCTTTAGAACATGTCAACAAATACACTTAGGTTGCAAAAGCTGGCAGTTAACAATTCCTTTTTACATATATATTCAAAATGAATAAGCCATATGGAGTTATACAATCTATGTAGTGTAAAAAATTTTAAATACTTGAGATTCCAAGGATAAACATTTAGTCTTATAAAATATGAAATATCTGATTTCTGGAATACTTAAGCTGGGATGTTATCCATAAACTGATTTTTCGCAAATAGCAACAATTAGTCTCAAAACATTGATTAGCAGCACAGATTAAAGGAGTCATGTCTGTGAAACCTAGTTGATCAAGAACTTCAAAAGAGCCATCTGTAAATACTGAATGGCCTGATCAAAGACGTCCCTGTTTTGGAATGGCATAAAATTGAGGAAATTAAGAGTTTATGGAAAACACTGTTAATGGGGATCATTTCAAGTTTACAGCCTATGAAATCTGAAGGCACCAAGAGGCAAATGATATTAAAAATGTGTTAGAAATATTGAATTTTATGCAGCTTTGGTCACAAATTCTCTTCTGCTCAAGAAATAAAATTTGAAAACTGTTCTCTAACAACATATTTGATGTCAATGTAAGCTACTAAACTTAATATAAAGCCAATCAAGCACTTCTTAGGAAGACTCACCTAAAACAGTTTTCCTATTTGTAGAAAATTTTCAAAACCAACGAACAAAATACTTCTTTTCTCTCTGACTTTATATACTGAACAGTCTGTCATGATAATCACCAAGTACATAAAGTAGTACATGAGAAAGTAACTTAAATGTGACATATGTCTACCTATTAAACTCAGGTACTATCTTTGTAGGGTAACTATAATAGCGAGGAAAAACATACGTATATATTCTACCTCAAAACTAAGCTAAAAGACTCTTTTAGCTTAAGGAATGAGGTACATGAGCCCTCTCCTCAGCAAATACCTTCTCCTTCTCTTATGTCAAAACTCAACTTCAGAAATCTCTAAATAGAAACCGGGCAAATACAGTAAGCTGAGGAACAACAAGAGCCATCTCCAACATTATCATCTAGGGATTTTAAATGATTTTTAAAATATCCTTTAGGTAAAGGGTTACAACACAACAGATCAGGGCAACAGAAGCTTTTCCTTCATCCTATCTTATAGTCAGGAAAGTAATAAAACAGAACTAACTCTGGGAATATCCAAGAGCACTGGCTTTGGCGTCAGAAGGCCTGAATCTGACCTTATGCCTTGTGTGACTTAATAGCTGTGTGACTCAAATCCTCAGCACCTCGGTTTCCTTAATCCATAAAAAAGGGGAGAAAAACTCATTACAGTTACTGAAAAGATAAAATGAAATTATATATACATACAGTCTGAAACAATTAAGCCTGGTCTATGTTTAACATAGGATTATGATTTCCAAATATGCTGTATAAAGATCAACTTTTGGTACAGTATCTTAAACATATACCAAATATTTCATCATTATTAAGGTACTACTGAGGCAAACAGAACACTTAAGGCAAACAATTCATAAACTTAGAGCCAAGTATAACAAGCTATTGAGTATATTCCATTGGAGAATTCCACCTCTGGGATTCAGAGCTCCCCCAGGATTTCCTTATACACAACTTCACCACAAGATTTTAATTAAAAATACAATAATCACTAAAAAGCACATTGAAATGGTTCCAAGATACATACTTTAACAATAAAAGCCTCAAGAAACACCTTAACAGCAACCATAGACTTAATAATAATTTCCATTTCTCTCCATGACATTTAAACCCTTCACTCTGATTACCGTCAAATTAATCACATCATGTTCCAAATCTGACATATTCTCACTCTTCCATATTGTTACACAAAACTGCCTTCTCCTTCTACTTGGAAAATCATCTGCTTCTCTCCTCAGTGACCTAATCTGAATGACTCTTAAGATTCAACTCTAGAGTTAGCTTCAGAAGAAAGCAAAAGTAATAATGGGTTGCTTCTGAGGACAGAAATTGGGTGGCTGGAGGACAGAGGTAGCAGAATGGCTTTCGATTTATATTCATATATTTTGAATTTTGAACTGTATAAATGTATTGCCTATTGCAGAGAATAAGTTAATTTTAAACAGAGATCAGTTAACTACTTCCTCCCCACACAAATCTGACTTGATGTCCTAAATTGTTCCCATTAATAACTTAAATTTCCTCCATCACAGCCTATAACGTATATCAAAGTATGCAACTTCATATCGTAATTACTTTCATATAGCCTGAGATCTTGGAAGGTAGGATAGTTTTATTTCTGTATCCCAGTACTTACTACTCAGAAACCACAAAGAAAGTTGAATGATTCACATATTGCCACTTTGAATGTTTTCCTGGGCATTCAACCTACTTAAGGAGTATTTGCAAACTTCATTTTTTGCCACACAATAGTCTGGGGGCAGGAAAAGGGTTTGACCAAGAGGAAGGTTTACTTTGGCAGCTCTCTCATGAAACATGTCTATGTATGGACTCATACTCAAGGGAATCTTAAAATCTGACCAAAGGCTCAAATTCTAATTTTACCAATGAGGAAAACCAAGAAAGTTAAATGACTTGACCAAAGAAATCAGCTAAATGGTGGAAGAGCCAGGATTAGAACACAACTTGCTGTACCACTTAACTACATCATGCGTTTTCTGGCCTGAAACAATGTCTCCTTTTCTCTGATTATATCCATACCATCCAATTACATTTTTGGATCAAAACCAAACATTCTTGGTATGGTTTGTAGCATGTCAAGAGTTGATCTGGGAAAACAGTGTAGACACTGAAACACTGATGTTTCTGTGATGTATGTTTGCCATACATACTGTTTCAGGTTATGCATGATTGTTCACAAATCACTTGCATACCTCATTTAATCCTCTCAAACTCTCCAAGGTAGGTATTATCCCCATTTTTCATTTGGAAAAACAAGGCTTAGAGGGCTAAACAACTAGCTCAAGGTCAAATGTCTCAAGTATGCAGCACAGCTGAATTTCAGCCCAGGCATGCCTGACTCCATTGTCTATAATGGTTACTCATATGATATGCTATAGTACATAATTAAACACACTACTGATTTGATGAGGAGCCCCCCTCTCCTTTTTTTGCTTTTGTTTTGTTTTCAAAAGTTAGGTAGACCATATAACATGGATTTGTTTTGGTTTAACTTACAAAACCTGTCAGTAAAACTGAATTCTAATTCTACTTAAGAAATTAGTCGGCCTTAAACTTTGTTTTGGGTATTCTTCATGAACAGATTAAACAATTTACTTGTATAATAATGAAGATGGATAGCCTAAACCTTTACAAAGAACATTTAAAACGCACCAGCATTATTTATAATAATTGACACATTAATCGTAGTTTCTCTTCTATACATCAATACTCTTTAGTCAAAGTACAGTGAGAACTTACAGGAAAGGAGGCTTTAAGTAATTTAACATTCAGACTTCACTTGTCTTGCCTACTCTGATGAGTATAAATTATCAAGACATTTACTAATCGTCTATGTCTGAGGTGAACACTATTAAATTATTAATTCAATCTACAGAATTTTCATATAACTGTCATATATAAACATACAACTTAAAGAATGTGAGTTCATTCTTTTTAACAAAGGGTAGCTTGAGTATAAAGATATAAAACTAAATACTTTAATCTGATTTGGTGCTTTAAATTTGAGAGATAAGCAATCCAGAGTAGCATATATGAAATTTAATTCACCTGATTTAAAAGTAGAAATTATGCACATACTTTTTAGAGGTAAAGCAGATAATCAATATACCTTTAATATTACCAGCCAAATGTGAAGTGTATAAATATTATGAAAGTCACCTAATGATGTATAGGAATGATACAAATTGGTTACTGTTCCTAAATCTTTATGGAGGAGTCCCAGTTTTTACCCTAAGCAATGCCAGAATAAGAATATAATAAATAGAGTAATCTCAATCTGGTATGTTCAAGAATTGCTGTGGGAGAGCTTGCTTGGTGGTGCAGTGGTTGGGAGTTCGCCTGCCAATGCAGGGGACGCAGGTTCTTGCCCTGGTCTGGGAAGATCCCACATGCCGCGGAGCTGCTAGGCCCGTGCTCCACAGCTGCTGAGCCTGCGCTCTGGAGCCCTCAGGCCACAGCTACTGAGTCCGTGTGTCGCAACTGCTGAGGTCCACGCACCTGGAGCCTGTGCTCCGTGATGGGAGAGGCCGCCGTGGAGCACGGTGATGAGGAGGCGTGAGGAGTGGCCTCTGCTAGCAGCAGCTGGAGACAAACCCAGCGCAGCAAGGAAGACCCAATGCAGCCAAACAAACACAACAGAATTGCTGTGGGAAAGGCCTAAATTATACCAATGATTCAGGCATGCATATTCTTTGTGATGCGGTAATTCCTATTACACCATTTAAATCACAAGCTTCAAATCACAAGTCTACTGGTTTAGTATAAAGAAAAAACAAACTTAAAGGATTTATTCCAATTCAGGAAATTTGCTACACAGACCCCTTAAATACTGTCATCAATTAAGATTTCTTATTAAAAATCTGATCTTCCCAATAATAAAAAATTACTTAGAAATATCATAGTTCAGGCTACATTTAACCAGACATAACCTGTTTTTGTAAAGCCTCTCTTGTATTTCAAGAGTAATTCAATTAAGAAATAAACGGTATCTGTTTGGAAGAGGAAATACATACTGGTCTAAAACCATTATTAAAGAAGGAATTAGACCACTATTCCTCACTATTAACACGTGTTCCTATTCCTTCTGAGACCATTATTTCATGTCATTTCACTACCTTTACTTCCGTGTTGGTTACCTGCCATTACTTCCTACTCCCACAACGCCCCAGCTTCGACCATTTCGGGAGAGAAACATCAAGCTCCTTTTATACTCCCCTATCAACCATTCCTCAGGGAAGAAATTCACTGGTTTCTTTAGCATCTGATTGGTGGGGCTGCTCTTTGTTACTAGAGGACTCTATAGAGCATGACTGCTTCCAACCTCTTTTGGTGCTGAGAAAGACTAAACTCTATTCTAAATTACCAAGTACCAGATCCATAAATCCAGTATCATGTTTTATCATTTCCAAATCAGTGCTATCAGAATTCTCAAAGAACAAATACATTGGTATTACATTTATTCTCATAAAGGAGAAAGCATATATCCCACTACCAGTACTATGAAAAAACAAAAATGATTTCTCATAGACAATTTAGTTCAAGATACCCTCCATCCCTTACAAGAAAAAGACAGTGTTAATAAATTAGTTACCTGGAGTGTCTTATCCACACACATAAAAACCCTTATATATCCTAAAAAGTTAACCAATGTTCAGCCTACACAATTTAGTTCACACAAAATTTTAAACAATGGTGTATCACTGTGAATAAAAAAGGCCATGCTCCCCCTTATACAACTCTTGGTTTTAGGAATTTCAGGCACTTTTGGATCATCGGCCTTTCTGGAAATCTATGATAATTTCCTTAACTTAGAGCCAGGTTTATGACTAAAGCATATCAACATGGCACTCTGATGAATGCATCAGTATCATTTTTATACTAAATAATGATGTCACTCATACACAGGAAATAACTACTTTGATTACAAAATCCTTACTTACTTAGATAGGCCTAAGATAGTACCTGGCATGTGATTTAAACATCAACTGTAAAGCTGCAAGACAAAATTACCTTCACACTTCAATACTGATAAAGAACCATAAGCTCCCAAAGAAATACAGATTCAAGTTAAGGAGCTTTCATTTTTAAAGACTAAATGCAGTAAGACTTTTTCAGAGTTCTAAGAAGTTCCCTATAGATTTTTGAAACAAAGAGTAGTTCTGCCTCCTGATATACATTTACATAATCCTCTCTTAAACATCACGTTAAAAAAAAAAAAAACTCCATTAAAAGAAGTGTGTATATATGTATATCTCATAAATACATCTATATAGATACATATGAAGTGTATGAACAAAATCTATATTTATAGCACATACCAGGACATACCATTTAACACTCACAATTTATAATATTTTATCAGCAGTCATTAGCAAACTACACAAATAAAACTATTAACAAGATATAAAGATATCTGCCACTACAGGATCCTTACAATCAGGTTTTCAACAGTCTTTTGGTTGCAGTTGACAGTTCACAATTGCAGCCATTCATAAGATTTCCTGGCATGTGGCCTACAGAGTTCACACTGGTCAGCTATCTATGGAAAATGATCTGTACCATGTTCCTTTTCCAAAAGGGCCAGTAATATTTTGCACCTCCCCCTATTTACCAAATAGGAGTCTGTTAAGCGTGTAGGTAGTTTAAACAAATTTTGTAATGTTCACTGTAAAAGTGTCTATGCATTTTTATGAATTATATTTTCAACCATTATTATATCCTCCAGTTTACACAAAATCAATTTGAAGAATCTCAACAACTGACCATAATGATATATCAACTTCATGCTAATTAATACCACATGGTCAATCAGCAATGTTAACTCACAAATTTAACAGTTTTCTTATTTTGTATATACAACCATCAGCCCTTTTAAAGGTGTGATAGTATATAAGGTCTGATTCTTTAAAATAAATGGTCTCAGAATGACCCAATACAGATCCTTGTATTAAGTAGCGCAAACAAAATCACAAGACAGGGTGCTTAATATATCAACTTAAACCACCTGATCTTTTTGTTAATCTTCCATTTTCCTTCCTTTTCTCAACGAGATAGACTGTGTTTACTAATGTCTTAATGGTTTTTTAAAAGGCAAACATCTTTTTTTACAAATATTTTCTAAGGATCTGAAATTTGTCAACCTATTAATAATTACTCAAGACCTCTCACTCCAATGTTTTATTTTACATCTGAATGACTGCAAATAAAATTGTACGAAGATTTTAATTTAAGAAGGCAACCTAAAAAAAAAAAAAAAAAGGCAACCTAAAATCACATTAAAATCACGATTTAGTTAGTACTATCTCCTCAAAAGTAGTCATCTCAGTAATTTAAACATATGTCTGGAAAAACTGTTACTTAATTTCAAGAATACAACTTTAAAAATGCCCTTTCTTTTACAAAGGCTTTCCATTAAAAAACAAATTTAAAAAGACACCCAAACTATTTCTACTGAATGGATTTATTCCTTCACCAGGTGTGTTCGTGCAGTGACAAAAACAGTCAAATGTGTAAGATTACATCTTGGAAACTGGCATGTTAAATTAGAAACCAATGAAAAGGCTATAACAAAAATTAGAAATGCACATTTGATAAGCAATGAAGATTTTAAAAGACTGGGTGGGGAAGGGAAGCGCCACATTTAAGATAGGACTATACACAAATGTAAACCCCTGCACTGGATTAACTGTTACAATTGATAAGAACACTGATACAATCGTATCTGTAGTTCAAATAGTCACAAGTTTGGAAATGAGATTCTTGAAATTCAACTCTTTTAATAAAGTAAGAAAAGAAATAAATGCATCTTTGAGGTCATACCCTAAAGAATACATCCCAAAGTTGCCATTTATCAACAGATCTCTCTGCTTCATACCATATCGTCACCAAAAAGTTCTGGGGGATGTTAATTACAAATGCTGTAAACTGAGAGGTGTGAAGAGGAGAGAAAACACATTTTTCATTCATAGGTGTGCATGTGTTTTTGGGGAGTGAGGGGTTGAGAAAACCAGTCATCATTTCTTGAAGAGATACAGTGTACAGCAGGAACAGAGAGGTAGTAAGCAAATGGTTATTTACCAACCCATCACAAAAAACTGGCTTCTGGCAGCTAAAAAAGGGAAGATGCCTGTTGACTATTACCAAAGGTGAACAAATAAACTCAAGTGGCATTTCAGGTGTACCCCTACGTGTGAAAAGTGAAATATAGCAGAAAATGTAAAGAGGGATTTTTGAGTGGCTTGTGGAATCAGTGTCTTTACTTGGTAGTCCCATCCATATAAAATTTCTCCATGACTAGCTAGCTGAGCTCACTCATGGACACGTGGTACTCTCTAAGAGTTCTCAAATGGAAGAAAGACTCCCCACAATCAAGTCACCTACAAAAAAAAGATGAACTTTGAATTACAAAAAGCAAACAAGATGAATTTCAGTGAGCATTTTTCAAACCAAAAGAAGTATATAACAAAAACACAAAACTTACTCGAAATGAAAAAGAAAAGAATGTGAAGGGACTCAGAAGAAAATAGAAAGAAAAAGCTTTAACAGCTCTCATTGTAGTCCACACACCAATTATTCAAGAAATCTATAAAAATAGTTCTGCTCTTTCAACCCATCTAAAATTAACCTCTCTCAAAACAAAAACCTCAGAAAATAAATTTCTAAATGTAAAGTACCTGAAACTTTCCCTGTAATCTTTAAATGTAATATCTGGTAATGTCAGTTTTTAAACATCTGCATTATACACACTACATCAAATTTTCATGTGACATTTCCTCAAAACCACTTAAAATCCTCATTAAACCATAACCAAACATCAATTGCAGTAGAATTGGTAGAGTAATACACCAATTTTCCCTTAAAACTATTTAAAAGCATCCTCCCTAAATACAGGGAGCCAACTGTTAACATACTTTTACTATAAAGTTACTCTAATTTAAAGAACTACAGCTTTCACTACTGTCAAGAGTCTCCTACCTCCCCTGCCTGTAGTAAAAAGATTGATGGAAGATAAGAACATCTTTCCAATACACTTTTTGCTTAAAAAAAAAAAAAAAAAGCAGCAGCAGCATCTTAAAGAAGTCACTGGGAAGCCTCCTGACCTTCTATCCTCTTTTATTAAAGGGCTGAGAAAGATATGATCTTCAAAGCCGGATTTGACATTTCACCATTATCTCTCCAGCCTTTCCAGATACACTGAAGGAGATACCTTACGTGGTTCTTTCTCTACTAGAGGGCTTTCTGGTTTTCCAGAATGGGACATGTTTACCTAATTTTACCTCTCAGTCTCAAAACTCACACTGACAAAACACTCTGCCATTAAGTGTTCAAGTGTGATTGATATCTAATAAAGAGACACTCCTCCTACACGGCATAACCTACTAGCCACCACTTCTAAATTGAGAGGATTAAACTAAAATCCGCCCTTCTGAATCAACAATATTGCATTCCTATCCAATTTAGTGCTTCTAAACAACGGTGACACCAATTCTCTTCTTACACATCTTTTTTAACATCAGTAATCTAAAATTAATGTCTTTTCAAGAACCGATGAATCAATTTTACTAAACACAAACTAACTTTTATGTTTAGAAACATTAAGGGCCTCAAATTGAGAAAAGAACCTCCCACAGTTGCATCCTAAACTACAATGTCCGGTCAAGTCAAGCATTCCCATCAAATATTCCAAATAAGATTTCCATACCTGTCTTCATCACCATCAACAGGAATAGCTATGCTGAATACAGAGGTGGAGAGACTGTTCATAGGTGTTAACTGAAGAGGGTTTGCCAGGACATCTGCAACAGGAGGCTTCACAACAGGCTTAGTTTCAGCAATGAGAGAAAGTGGTGGTTGAGGTAGGGGTTCGGATTTTCTTCTAGTATCGTCAATTTGCCCGACTAAAGGCTGGGTCTGAGTCTGAAACTGGCTTAGGTCAGACTGCGGCAGACTCGTCGGTGCGCTGGCCGCTCCTGGCGCTAAGGGCAGCCCCACGTGCTGGATGATGCTGCCGCTCCTGCTGACCGGAGGATGGCTGCTCAGCTGCTGCGCCTGGGCCAAGGGCGCGGGTACATTTGGCATAGTAACAGAAGTGGTAGACACACTAGGCACGCTGGGAGCGGGCGCGGCGGCAGGCACGTTCGTAACTCCGGGCACCACGGCGTGAGGGCCGCCGGGCACTGCCGATGGCGCGCCGCTGCCACCCATCTGCGGCGGAGGCGCGGGCTGCGGCTGCCCGGCCCCGGCGGGAACCAGGCCCGATGGCGCCGCGCCTCCCACGGCAGCCGGGGGCACTCCGGCCGGCTGACCGGGCGCGGCGGGTCCGCCCTGCGCAGGGCCCGGCCCCGGAGCCACGGCTTCGCCAGGCAGGGAGGCCGCGCCCATCATCTGCGCGCCCGTGGAGGCGGCGTTCTGGCCGGGGCCCCCGGGGAGGCCGACCGCCGCGGCGGGGCCCGCTCCGGCGCCCGCGGACGAGGGCTGCGCCGGGCTGTGCGGCTGCAGGTACTCACTCTGGCCGGCGGGCTGGACGGGCAGCAGATGGCCCGGCGGAATCTGAGCCTGGGGATACGCGAACTGCTGGGGCGTCGGCGCGGCAGAAGCGCCCACGGCCGGGCCGGGCTGCGGAGGCAGGACCAGGCCGGGCTGCGCCAGGCTTACATTCGTCAGCGGCAGGCCCTGTCCGTTGGGCCCCGGGGGGACGGAGCCAGGCGCGGCGCCCTGGGGCTGGCTGGGCGGCGGGGCTGCCATCATCTGCGGCGGCCCGGCCGCGGCTCCCGGGAACGGCGGCAGCGGAGCCGAGCTCGGAGCCACAGCCCCACCTACGGGCGGCAGCTGCGGCTGCGGCTGCCCAACGCCAAAACTCTGCGGCGGGGCCGGGGCGGGCTGGCTCATTTTCTCCGACGGCAGTAGCTGTGACACAGCAGTCAAGGAGCTGTCAGTTCCCGAGTCGGGCCCGTGCGCCCCCGGCATGGAGGCCACCACCACCACCACGGACCCTCCGGTGGCGCCCAGGCCGCTGTCCCGATCCGCAGTCTGGTCAAAAGTACTGCTGTGCCGAATGCAATCCCCGGACCGGGTCAGGACGCTGCTGTCGGAATCACGCTCATAGTATTCCATGCACGTCCATCGGCCGCGTCTATACGGCTCCCCGCTGCCGTGGTCCAGCTTGATCACGCGGAAACGGGAACTACATGTGGTGGGGGGCTGCGAGGGGGCGGCAGTCCCTGGCCCGGCGGAGGGGCCCGCGACCGGGGGGGCTCCGGGGGCCCCCGAGGAGGGGGCCGGGGTGGCGGCCGCCGCTAAGGTACTGGCCAGCGCCCCAGCCACGCTGCGGGCCGAAGCGGCTCCTCCTCCGTTGGCGGGAGTGGCCGCCGCGGCCGCCAGCTGCCCGTCCAGGACGAGGTTGGGGGAGACGGTACCGGGAGTCTCCGCATCCCCAACATTGTTGAGCGTCTCTTCGGAGGAGCTGCGCTCGCAGACCTCCTCGGGGCCGTAATCCGTGGCCCGAGAAACGTCGAATATCTCGGAGGAGACGTCCTCTGTGCGTGACTCGTCCGGATCGTCCAGGCTCTCGGTGTCCTCGGTGATGCTAGTGGCCACCTGGGCCGTGGTGACACTGGTGATCTGGAAGCAGCTCTTCTTCTTGGCCGGCATCTTGGACATGGTGAGGAAGGCTGGAGGGCAGAGAGGCACGCCGGCTCCTCTGCGATCTTGCCGGAAACCAGGAAGGGCAGAGCAGGGCCCCCAAAGACAAAGTCCGCGTCCGCGCTGGGGTCTGAGGCCCGCCGCTGTAAGAGTCACGGGTTGATCCGTGCGTCGGTCGCTCCGCGAGACATCCTCCTCCCGTTTCCTTCTCCGTGTCGGTCTCTTCGGCTCTGCCCCCGTCTCACTCGCGCGGCGGCTCCTCCTTCCTTCTCGCCTCCCAAAGTCGCGGCGCCTCAATTCAATACCCCCAGTGGCGGCGAAAGCGCGATCCCAGGGGCGGGCCGGCTGCTTCCTCCTCGCGTCGCCGGGCCGCCGTGGTCAGTCCAGCTCGGCGCTCCGCGCGGTCAGCAGGCCTAGGCTGGGGGTGGGAGTGGGAGGGCGAAGGGGAGGAGGCGGCGGCGGCGTGAGGGGCGGTGCTGTCCCACTCCTCGAGCCAGTGCCGGCGTCAGCTCCGGGCTCTCGGACGCCGAGAGGGAAGAAGGAGGAGTGGCGAGTCCGGAACCGGGGATTCCTGATTCAGCCAGGAGCCGCGGGCGGCGGAGCTTCGGTGCGGCCGGGCGGCCCTCCCTCCCCGGCTCTAGCCGGAGCTCAGCCCCAGGGACATGTCGACTGTCTCTAGCGGAAACCCACTCCGGGGGAGGGGAAAGCCGGCTCGGTCCTCCCCTTACAGGGGGAGCAACCCCCGCGGGCGGGCGGCGGCGGCGGTCTCGGCCTCCCCTCGCGGCTCTTGAGAGAATGAGGGGCGGCGGCCGGCAAGCGGCGGCGCTCTGGGTGTGTGAGGTAGCGGCGGTAGCTTCTTCGGCTCCTCCTCGGTGCGACCGGTTCGCAGGCTCTGGAGAAACTGAAATTCAAACTGCTGAAGCGGCGGCTGCAGCTCCCTCCCCTCAGCCAAGATGGGGCTGAAATGGCCGCGCCAGGGATGCTGGGAGGAACAGCAGCCCGGCTACCGCCGCCGCTGCCGACTAAAATGCCGCCGCTGCCGCAGCCACCGCCAGCGCCGCAGCCGCCGCCGTTCCGTGACGCACCGGCGTCGTGACGTCAACCGTCCCGCCCCCTCCGGTTTCCTGCGGAGTTTCGCGTGGAGGCTGGGGGGGCGATGGGCGGGGCTAAAGGTTATAAAAGGGGAGCGGTTTTTTTTTTTTTAATTTAAAAATTTTTTTAATTTAAATTTTGCGCTATAGGTCTTTAAGAGTTGAAGAACTAAAGACTCTTAAATTCCAAGCCTAGAAAAACTTACAGCCGCGCCAATCGAATGTTTTTATATCGGTTTATTCCGAGACACTGGAAGACTGGAGGTCATGTGCTTGCTGTGTCTAATGTTTAGCAAAATCTTAGTGAAACAAGGCGATAGGAATGGGGGTTGGGGGCGTTTAGCTAGGATAAGGAGGGAGACGGCTGGAGGAACCGAATCACTTAAAAAAGTCTTTCCTGATAATAATTGTTATCCACTATAGTCAGAGGAGTGAAACGTTGAGAGAAATGGGGATGATTAACCAAGAATAGCAAGCCAGATTGAGTCAGAAAAAGGATCTTATAGCCAGAAATTCTGTCTCCAACAATGGCATCAGGAGATGGTTTCTTGCCCAGGGTGAGGTCAGTTTAAAAAAAGATTGGAGGTTACCAACATATTCCTAATTTTCCTGAGTTTGTTGTGATTCCAGCATCGAAGAGTTCATTTAAACATCTTGAGATTGTTTTTACTTTCAGCATGAAATCAGCTTATGGGCTCCATAAATGTAGAACCTACTGCGTTAAATAGTTGTAGCTCTTTCTTTTGTTTATTCTAAAACTCCTAGTTGGAGCCAGAGTGTTAGATGTTTTGGATTGGGCCATGAACAATCAGAACAAGTTAGAAAGCACCCTTTCCTGTCCAGAAAGCAGCTATGACAGTACTGGAGAATTTATCACTTAGTTGCCTTCTGGCGAAAGAAAATGGTAAGGCCATTCTTTTAAATAGTTTAAAAAAAAAAAAAAGAGGAAGGCGGCTCTTGAACTTTGACATACTAATACATCATTTAGGTAAAAGCTAAAATGTCTTGATGGAATTCAAAATTTCATATCTATTACAGCTTTAGCAGTCATACCATAATGACTGACATAAATCAGTTAATCACTGTACTCAGTTCTCTAATCTTTGAAGAATAGAAATACTTTTTATCCCAAAGGATGTTTTGGTAATTAAAATTTACAGAGAAGTTTTTAGGTCCTTAGTTGTAAATAATATACAGAGATTTGTCGTTTAACTTTAGTAGAACCCATGTCCTCCATACCCAAGTGACTGAGGTCAGGATGTGAAATAAGACCACAATAACATCCCTGTTTCTTAAGCGGGTGGGAGAGAGTAAAGTAACAAAGTGTAACATTATGCTGCTATTGTGGCAGAGACAGCTAATGGAATATTTCAGTTCTAAATCTGTAATTTCAGTAATTGTGAGAGAGTTTTCCATCAGTAAGTTAGATCAACTGGTTACATCCAATATGAATTTATAAAAACTTAATTTCATTTTGGATTGATTTCCCAGATTGTTAAAAAGGGTGACCATTGGGTGATGTTGACTGTGCGGCTTTTGGAAAAATAAGTATTGTATGCCTGCTTGTCCCATTACATTATTTTATGACGTCAACTTCTTGATTACTTGTTATGATACTCTTAAATCACACATTTAAAGGAATCATCTTAAAGTAATCTGTAAGACCGTTTCTCCTTAAAGAACATGTAAAGAATTTATTATGAAATGAAGATGATGACAAAGATAATTTAGAAGACATCAGTAATGGGCTATATTTCTGGTAAGGATGGGGTTAAAGATGTTAAAAGACATCTAGCAAAAAAATAAGATTTATAAAGTTAAAATGTTTTATTTATCTATTTAAGGATTTGTGTGTGTTTAAACTAATAAAATAGTTCTTTTGAAAGTAAGTTTTACAAAAGCTTTAAAGGCCCTAGCTTCTTTTATACATTTGCTCTTTAAAAACGTAAGGAACTTATTGCATAAAACTTCTCTTAAGAAATGATAAGAATTCTGGTTGTTGCAGATAAGTTTGAAATCATTTTATAGAGAGCAAAAAATCATATAACTGCAAAAAGCTATGTAATTTCTGGTTGGTCCACAAAAAATTAAAAGCTGTCACGTAACTAATTAAAATGATGGGGCTTCCCTGGTGGCGCGGTGGTTGAGAGTCCGCCTGCCGATGCAGGGGACGCGGGTTGGTGCCTCTGTCCGGGAAGATCCCACGTGCCGTAGAGTGGCTGGGCCCGTGAGCCATGGCCACTGCGCCTGCGCGTCCGGAGCCTGAGCTCTGCAATGGGAGAGGCCACACAACAGTGAGAGGCCCGCGTACCGAAAAATAAAAATAAAAATAAAATGATGGAAAGCAGGATGTACATGGAAGTATGTGTGTGTGTGGAGAGTTCATAATAAGTAACTCGGTAGTCTAACACACTGGAACTGGGGAGATCCCTGGAGTTCCATACCTCAAGACTAGGGGTCTTACTGCAACTATCCTGGCTTTCTGCCTGCACCCAGAAACTTTAGGTGGAAACTGTGGGATTCCTTGGTTACTGCTCAAGGACCTCCAACTTGACTGTTCTACACTTTGTTCTTCCCTCAAAGACTTAATTTGAACCAATGTATGGGAAGCATATTTAGGAAGAACAGTGCAGGGGGAAAAATGACTTAGAAACTAAGGACTGTTTCCGCTGATTGGAAAAAGATAAAACAAAACAAAGCAAGAAACAACTATGGCAGCAAGATCTTTTCATCATTTGAGCGCATCCTATCCCCAAATTCTGCTAGGTTAGCATCTAACCATATCAGTTACCAGATGGAAAACTGTTTCATCGTCACAAGATCCTGGAATGTAAACTACAGAAATACTCAAGAAAACCTGACTTTTTTTTTTCAATGAATGCGTATCATATTTAAATTAGTAATGGTACATTAATCCAAACACTGTGGGATAGGGTAAAGACAATCATATTTTCAGTAGAAATGAAGCAACTGTCTAGGTTAAGTAACCTTTAGAATTAGTACTGTCAGTCAGACGGTGACATTTATTGAGCGTTCCCTTGTGTGCATTAGGAATTGGACAGCTTGTATCCCAGCCAACAAATTTTTCTGGGATTTAGAAATAACATGTTTATTTTCTATATTTTTATCACTAAATTGTTAGAAAAATACAAAGTGGAGGACTAGTTTTCAGGTTCCAAAAAGCGTTTGCTGGAAATATCAGTTGTCTGAACAAGTAGTACTGGACTTATTACTGTGATTTACCTGGGGTTCCATTTCTGGAACTATATCTTATTAATAACCCCCTGCAGTGAAGCCGTTGTGTAATATTATCCACAAAGGGGGAAAAAGGGTAACAAAAGAGGACTAAGGCTAATGAAATTCCATGAATAATCTTATAAAGAAACACATAATCTGATTGAGATGTACAAACTTTGAGAATGAAGTGTGTAAAATTTTCACATGTAGGAAAAGTTCTATTAGCTACTCTTCTAGAGTTCAATATAGTATCAAACAATGATGTCTTTTTTTAATAGTGAAGATTTCCTTGAATTCCAAAGGAAGTTCAGGCAAAATAGAGCAATTTGGTGGAAGAAAAGGGTGAATTTTGAACTAATAATAAATACAGTGTTCTATTTAAGCTTGTTTTCTTTTATTATGGAACTTAGAATCTAAAACATTAGCTCTGTGGTTTTGAAATCTAGCTTAAATGCTGCAGTGTAGGGCAACTTCAATAGAAAATCTATTAATGACTATATTCCTTTTTTTAAAAAAAACATTATATGTTACCGTTTGGGATAAAAGAAATCTGCGTTGCCTAATTGCAGAGAACTTGAGATCAAGAGTAAGCTCCAGTTTTGCTATGGACTTGTTTTCTGACTGCTGACAAGTCTATATTAATCCCTCAGTTTCCCCATTACTAAAAAGAAGCAACATTGTGGTAAAGAGGCGTTAAAACTACCAACCCCAGAGAAAGAATGGATGGAAAAAAATAACATGTGGCAGTGTTTTGGCATCTTTGGAGAGATAGAACTCAATGTGATGCTATTAGCAGTAATGTTTTCAATACAATTTGTTAATTAAAAAGAAAGTTATAAAGTGCACCTGATTTTAGGAAGAAGCCATATTCTATCATGGATGAACTAGTTATTTACAGACATTTAATGGCCTATCATTGGTAATGTGAAATCTTCACCATCTGTTCTGTCCTTCTTGTGTATATGAATTTGGTGTATGCACAGATGTGATTATGTATCATTTCAAATGATGACATACCTTTACTTTTAGGTTGTAACTTTAACACAAAAGAGCATTGAAAGACATTGCCAATTTCTAGACTTCTGGGTTATAGTTCCCTATGTATGTTACTATTATCATCTTACAAAGTTTTTAAAAAGTGTGTTTCAGTGTAGAAACTTGTATAAGCTTTATATGGACACGAAGGTGGTCTACGTGTTGTTCACTGATAATCTGTTGGTCATTCTAACCTGGCTAATTGGACTACTTTTAATTCATAGGAGCAAAGGGTTGAAAGGCACAGAGAATCTTGACTACTTTGTATTTGAAGTTACATTTTAATTCAAAACCAGTTCTTTCCTCACTGGAAACAAAACACTTTTAGCATTTAACTTTAGAATACTTGAAATCCTACTTTGACAGCATTCATTCTCATTAAAATCTCAACTCATGACCCATGTTTGCACAAGGATTTGGGTATTACTTAAAATGTCCGTGTAATGAGCTGCTTCTCTGCAAGTTAATACTCACTTCCCTTCCTCATCTGTTGCCTGGGATCTTTGGAAAAGAAGGAAATAAAGGAAAATACAAAATCAAGGTGAAATGTTAACCATAGGGTCGTTCCAGTTGCGGTCATCAAATCCCTAATGAATAATCATAATAGTATTACTATGACATCCATTTTGTGACACTTAGCTGTTTTTAACCTAAATTGACTAGATACAAATATATTTTCATCGTCAAATATTTAGAATTTTTTCTCCATCTTCACCCTGTCTTTTCTGGATTTTGATACTAATTTTTCTTTTTTTGCATACTGCAAATGTTTATTCACTGACTGATCTAATTCTAGATTTTTTGTTTATAAAAATTTCATTCTTACTTGTTTTATAGGTACTCCATCAATACAACGGTTCTACCCTTGAAGGAAAAAATAATCAACCCTTTCCACAGAAATGCATATTTTCAAGAAACAAATTATGTGGTAATGACTCATTCACATTATCCAAATATTCTCTACTGAATTTCTTTCAGCTTAACTACTGTGTTTAAAATAATTTTGCTTTTTAATATTTCATTTGAAATATTATATTTTGGTGAAAGAAAAAAATCTCCTAGTAGCACCAGCCTCATATTTGTAACAAACAGCTTCAAATATCTACTTGTTCCTTCATTCAAAACATATTTAGAAGCCCACTATATGTTGGCTTCTTTGCTAGACTTGGGGAAAACACTTATACCCCTTGTTCTAATAGGTCTTGTGTTTTAGTAGGGAAACAGACACCAAATAAAAAAGTTGTAATTTCAAATATTCATAAGTGTTAAGAAGAAACAAAGCAGTCATGGAAGGTGGGAGCCAGGGCACCTTAGGTGTGTGCCAGGTGGGCCCTAGGAAAGGCTTTTTGAGCCAAGGGCAAGCTCCTTGTCAATAGCCAGCATTTAAGGAGGAGAGACAGGTGCAGACAATGACCCTGAGGTAGAAACCAGTGTGTGGTGGGGAGGGAGCTGGAGGCATCTGGAGGGAGCAGGGCCAAGTGAAAAAACCTGTATTTTATTTTAAGTATAATAGGAAGCCACAGGAGGGTTATAAGGAGAGGATTAACATGATCTGACTTACATTTAAAAAGAAACCTTTTTGTTTTCTTAGTCTCTCATAGTTTAGACTATGTTGTGTATTATGTTTAGACAGATCTAAACTTCTCATTATATAGTCAGAGATAAGTTTATAGGGCTATAATTTTGTCATACCAAAGTGGTAGAACTATCTAAGAATCTACATGACAGTTCTTATATAGACATTTAATAACTTTATAGCAAAACAAAAGCTTAATACCTGTAAGAGAGAAATCCTTTTCTCAATGAAACCCTAAACTAAGTTAATGGCAGTGATTTTGATTACTCAAGAAGAACGTGCAATGCCCCATTTTTAAAAAAAAGAAAGAAAAAACAGCTCTGAACAACAGCGAAAAAAGAAACCGTTTTGCTTAAATGCAATTATTAGATAAGTGTGATAGAACCACCTGACAAGAAGAACTTCTAACAAGTAGAGCTAATTTTAGGGAGGCTCAGAGCTGAGCCTCATTTTTCCATTGAGATAGAAATATACATAGATAAATCTAGGGACACTTGGAAGCATTCAGTGAGTCGTAAAAGAGCCACAGAGGAGGAACCTTTATGGAAGAGGTAGGAGGCAAGGCCATACATTTTGGTATTGGTGGGTTAACTTTATTTTAGAGATTACTACTTCGTATTTCCCTTTAAGGGAATTTTACTCGGTTTCATGGGCTATTTCTCTGTTAGCAAGCGAACGCTAAGATAGCATTATTTAATTGAGGCTATACCCTGGTGGACTGGTGGTGACAACTGGCCTCATCACTTTCTTCACTCCTTCCTTTATTTTCTCCCAATTCCAGGCCATTGTATACTAAGGTTAAATTAGTTCTTACTGTGGTAAACTCCAAAGCAGGGCCATCAAGTCTGATAGCTTCAGCAGAGATAGATGCATAGGCCATTACTACTTTCTCTGGAGCACACCAAGTTCATTTATCTTCCTAGTTGAACATGGGAGAAGAAACACCTAGATGTTTTGTACCATAGGACTTTATGTAAATGTGAACGGACTGGTATAAATTCCAAACAAAAAGGAAAAGGTTTGCTTACCTTATCCAATACTTTTGAAATATATCGTTTATTATTTGATGGCAATTTTTGTTTTGTTTTTTAAATTTAAGGTGTAGGCCGTAACGATTTGACTTACATACTTCATGAAATGATTACCACAATAAGTTTTGTGATCATCCATCATCTCATATAGAATTTGGTGGTTTTTTTTTTTTTTAATTAATTTATTTATTTTTGGCTGCATTGGGTCTTCTTTGCTGTGTGCGGGCTTTCTCTAGTTGTGCCGAGCGGGGGCTACTCTTCATTGCGGTGCACGGGCTTCTCATTGCGGTGGCTTCTCTTGTTGCAGAGCATGGGCTCTAGGCACGTGGGCTCAGTAGTTGTGGCTCGTGGGCTTAGTTGCTTCGTGGCATGTGGGATCTCCCTGGACCGGGTTTTAAGATTTTATAAATCTAGATTTCCAAAGGACAGGATTGGAGTCTTGGTTTTGTGTGCAACAGCCAACATATAAATGGGTCCACAAAACGTTTTAGCTTTAGCTTTGGTAAGACTCAAATATGCTAGTTATTGCCTGATTCCCCCCAAGGAGCCCTCCTGCCTCAGGACCTTTGCACTTACTGTACCTGCTGCTCATTCTCTGAGATATTTGCATGCCTAATTCCCTCACTTTCTTCAAATCTTTGCTCATATGTCACCTTTTCAATGTGACTACCCTGACTACACTATTTAAAACTACAAGCTCTTCCCACACCCATCCCTCTTTCCTGCTTTGTTTTTCCTCTATCGCACTTATTACCTTCTAATATATTATGTATTTACTTCTTTTATTTGTTGTCTACCTTCCCACACTAAAATGGATTGTTCCAAAGAGGTCAAGGGCTTTTTACCTGTCTTGTTCATTCTTGTATTTCCAAGATCTGTAATAGAGCCTGGCATATTAGATTCTCAATAGATATTGTATAAATAAATGAATTTTCCATTTTTTAAAACATCTTACATTTTCATTCAATATTATGAAAGTAAAACAATAAATATGCCTAAAATCATGGAACAGTGGGAAATTCCCTGCAAAAACATGTACCTATAAAAGGAAAAAGAAAAAAAATTATTTAAATTATTAGACAAAGATTTTTAAAACATTTTTATTGAAGCAATTTTATTTTTTACAGATATTTCAGAAAATATGCAAGATGTATATTGGATCATACGCAGAAGTCCTTGAGAATACAGTATCTTTAGTATTCTGTAGAAACCATAAAATTGAAATTTTGATTAAGAATACACACTGACACTAGCCATTCTTAATCATATTTAATTCAAGGCACATTGAAATATTTTTAATATTTGGTATAATAGTCTAGTTTAAATAACACTTCCTTTACACAGGAAAATTTAATAAATAGAGCCACTCTAGGGGTTAAAAAGTCCTTATCACTTGTTTTTTTAAAATGTAGGTCTTATAGATATGTCACTATAGTAACAAACTTTGGAAAAAAGGCTCTGTTTTGAATTCACAGAGTCTAAGTGCTATGGATTAATGAATACCTAGGCTGAAAAAAATGTCTTTTATAGAATCCTCGGGCTTTGTTTTCTTCATGTTTGGTTTGGCTGCTCTCATTTACATACTTGTTCTCATTAGGGTTTGAATTTCAGAGCTGGCCTCACTCTGCAATGGGAACAAATGTCTTGCCATGTGATACCAACTTTCCATTACATCCTGAAGCACTTGCAGTCCCAGAGGCAAAGAATTTATGGTTGGTACATGAGAGATGGAACCATCACATAAAAGAAGCCAAATTTGAAAACATATTTTTTTTCTTGGTGCCAATATAGTTTCAAGATGATGAGAATTCAGAATAATCATCTAATGACTAAAAATGAATCATTGTTAAAACACTGTTTTTGGCATAAAATAGCTAATGTTTCTAGTTGGCTGATAATTTTCATAGCAACCATGGTATTTGGCATGTCCTAAACACCTTTCATTAGAAGCTTTTGGACCCCTTTGAAGCAGCTCATTATACTCTGCAACAGTTCTGAGAATAAGAGAGAATAATACACAAGTTTTGCTGATATTCTGTAGCTATATAGAGAACATCATGTAGCAAATACTGAAAATGCACTACAAGATTTCTCAGTAATTCTCTAATCAATTAGGAAATTGAATAGATGCAGCAAGAGACATTCAGAAGTACTGAAAGTCAAGCCCCAAGTTAGAGTTTGGTCAGAATTCCAAACCTCATTGTTTTATTCTTTTTTTAAAAAATTGAAGTATATTAATTGTTTTATTCTTAAAAAAGAAATAGATGAATCATGGAGGCTATTTCAATAGCAGGGTCACTATTAATATCCATAAAAATAACATGGCACCATATTTCCACGGAGTTCTGTATACTTCCCTGTTTCTCCTTATTCCTCACTATGTTTTAGAGATTTTTTGGTGGCAGGTATTATTTTAGTTTTGGCTAGAAAATCAAGGGAAAAGAGTATTGAGAATGGAAGTCAATAACTGTAAGAACTCATTATGAATCTGTTCATATCTCTGATCATAACTTACATTCATGTAACACTTCACGGTTGTCAAACTCTTGCCATGTGTCATATCATTTGACCCTTGTGTGACCCTGGACAAGTCATTCAGCCCATGGCCATGGTTCCTATTTGGTAAACTGCATTTAATAGATGCCCTTAACTAAGTCTACAGGAATGTTCCAGAATTTAAAATAGAGTAGTCCTATGCATTATGAACTCTTTAAAAGAAAGGTATTATTATAAATGTAAGATATTATTATTTATCTAACTTGGGAAACTGAAATTTAGAGAGAACAAGTGAGTTGGCCCTAAGTATTTAACCACATTGTTCCCAAGAAACACATAGAACCATGGATTAAAATGTTTATATTTTATAGCTTAGATAAAAAGCATGAGCTTTTATCACAAAGGGCAAAATATTGCCTCTTAAGTGGAGAATAGTACTTTCCAAAAAATAAAAACATATTTCTTCTGAACCATGAACCCACTAATTTTATTTAAATGTATCAATCTGAATATGATTTTATCAGTTATTGATCACCATTCAGGCTACATACATAGGACAACTAATGACAAAACCAATTTGTTTGAAAAGATACCCAATTTGGGGGTAATTAATCCCATAATTATTCTGAATTACATAAACTGAAAGGAGAAATAGGTAATATTTTTGATAAAAATATTTTCCAAATATGTATATACATAATCAGAATAATATCTCATACGTAATAGTTAACTTGGTTGGCTAATACAGCCTTACCATATAGCTTACATATTAGAATGAAACGTCCTTAAGAACATCGGATATTTTATAAGATGTCTCAGTTTGAATGACATGATATTCTCTAGCTTCTACATTATTGTTCATTTTAAAATGTATTATTACCCAAATGTACATGACTGAAAGAGTATTTGTATTTACTAACATTGCTAACCTCCCAAAAAGATCATTTTAAGTTATCTTATTAAAAACTTCTTTATAATGGAAAATTCCGATATACATGAAAGTAGAAAGAATTGTATAACAAATGACAATACTTGCATATTCAGCGGGGTTCCTTGAAAATGGAGAAGTGAGCAACAGAGAGAGGTGGAAAAGAATGAGTGTTTAACACGTGCCAGGCGGTGTGGTAGACGCTTAAATGTGTCTCCATTGAGTCTCTAGAACAACGCTATGGTATAAGGATTATCACCTCTAGTTTGGAGATGAAGACAGTCAACCTGAGAGGGACTGAGGACTTCCTCAAGAGTTTAGAATCAGAGCCATGTCAGAACTGGATCTGAGAACTCCCCAGGTCCATGTTCGCGCCCTGACTCCATCTGATAATTTATGAACCACCAAGATTAGATGTTCCCAAACTTGTGAAGAGGAACTACTTTCTGGGTTTTTGTTTTGTTTTGAGATCTCATGACAGTGGAAGGAGAGGCCAAGAGAAAGGGGTTAAACCTGTTATGGATGAATTTGAGGAGAAGGGTTGCTGTTAGTGAGGTTCTTGAGTGGGGAAGAAAGCGGGCCGGAGGTAGTTCCTTGCCGTGTGAAAGAAGCAATGAACCAGCGCAGGCTTTGCGTTACGCCAGTCAGTTAGGCTGATGTGTTGAGGACCTCTGCTGTGGTTGAATAAGGCTCCCTGGAGGACTCTCTGTGCGTTTATATTAAGGAGGAGAGCTTTTATGATACGAGATGAAGAATTTTATTTTTCTATTCTTAAACAAAACAACTGGAGGTGTTGGGTCTCTCATTCTATTTCAATTAAAATGAAGATGCATCTTTAGCTGGAATGTATGTGTAACTGTCTTGGAATTAGACTCTCTAGGGTCAGACTATCTCCACACAGCAGACAAGCAAATTCCCGGGATACCAGGCAATGCTTTCAGCAGGCTGCTGCTACTTCCTGTCCCAGAGAACAGGAGACTTTGGTTCTAATCCCAGCTGTGCAACTGGCAAATCATCTTACCTCTCTGGGCCTCTAGTTTTCCTCCTCTGAAAAATAAGTAGGCTGAACCGGATAATTCCTAGACCCCCTTCCAGCCCTTCCACTGTGTGGTTCCATGAGAAGAACAGAAATCACAGTTTATCCCTTAGGCCTTTTGGGGGAATAAAGCCAATATGGAAGGAATTACCTTCCATGGTAAAACTCTCTGTCTGCTATACAACTTTTAGTATCCAAAGATTTAAAGTCCATTAATCCTGAAGACTTGCTGGGAAGCAGGTCAGTTGACATTTCCATACACTTATTTGAATGTGTTTTAGTGAAGTTAAAAATTTTTTCTGTAAGCTGAAACTTTGCTTGAGAGTCAAATTAAAAAAAATTTTTTTAGCATTTCATTTTGAAATTTAAAGTAATTGACTTGTTTTGAGTGTCCTATTTAGGTGCTTTTAAAATCTCAAATAATTTTGTCAAACACCCCCGAAACTGCACTCTGCCCTCAGAAATTATTTTAGGAAAAATTGCTTGCTATATGAAATGGAATAGATGAAAATTTAAATGTTACATTATTTCAGTTATTCAAACATATATACATTAATGATGAGTACATGCTAAGTGGAAACATTTTACTATAAAATTACCTTGTGCTTTTGAACTACATAAAGTTCGTTAGTTCACAAACAGGTGGATAACCTTGGTGAGAAAATGAAAAGACCTGTAATTGCGTGAAAATATATTCATCTTCTTTCGGAGTTGTCGTTTGCTCTGTCCACGTGTTGAGTTCCTGCTAACTTGACAAGCGCTGCCTACTTGCTGAGGTTACAAAGATGAGTAAGATATGCTCCCTGCCCCTAGGAAATCATAGCTAGTAGATGTTTGTAGTTTGTCTGGAAAAAAAGAGAGCTAATAAAGTTTTTCTATTGCCTTACCTCAGTTGAACTGATGAGGTGGTACTATTATTTCCTTTATTTTATTCATGAGGAAACTGAGCCTCATAGAGGTTAAGTTATTGTAATGGTCAACTTGTTATTTGCTCAGTATCTGTGGTTCTATTTAACAAAGGCTGGGACCGTGTCTGTCCTTTTCACTCTGTAGCCCCAATGCCTACCACAGTACCTGAACATAATGGGTGCTCAATACACATTTGATGGATTAATAGATATTGGATTATTAGTACATCCAACAAATATTGGGTCATAGAGAAACACTAGTAACATTAGTCCTCTCACTCTTCAAGTAAGTGCTCTTTTACTATGCCTTGCTGCCTCTTTAATTATATCTGTTTAGTATTAACAGAATGAATGCTTCAGGTCTGGAAAAAGAATTATGTAACACCTAGTTTTTTAAATAAGGGAAGAGATTGCCTTTGAAAAGCAGAAGCTGAACACCATTGCAAAAATACCAGGATAAGTCCCCCAGATTTAAAACTCAACCATCAAAGTACTCTTTTCTTTATAAAGAAACAATTATGTAATATATATCAAGCTTTGCCCTTGTTTAATGGTTTGGAATCTTTTGGAATTAGCCATTAGAAGAGAAGGCAGCAAGTTTGAGGGTCTAGAAGTACCGTGTGTACTTTATTAGTAATTGGGATGATATTTATGAAGCTCAGTTTATGGCTGATGCTAAGTATCAGGGTTATTAACACTTCAGAATATAAGAATGGAATTCAAAATGACCTTGGCAGAATTGAGAGTCGATAATCCTAAATAGGAACACATGTAGGCAGGAAAGACAAATGTATGATAACTGCAATGTACAACTGTGGCAGAAAGGAATTTAGAGTACAAATTCAGGAATCACAAAGTAATTCTTGCATTACATTCTCCAGACTGTTACTGGAATACTCCTGTCAGTCTTGGGCCTACCAGTTGAAGAGATTTTTAACAAAGTGGATGAGATTCCGAGGATATAGAAAATAATTAAAGGTTAGAAATTTGGGAATGTAAAAACAGAAAACAAGTTGAATTTTAGCCATGTGAGTTCCAAAAAGTGTTTACCACTCTTACACCCATTCTCTGAAGCTCCTCCAAATGTGCTCCACCGAAATGAGACGATGAAGCAAGAGAGGAGAAGACAATGGATCGAGCATCCAGGCAAAGGGAGTTCCAGGACATAGGGAAGGGACAACCTGGGTGGCCAGTGTGCACCTGAACCAGGACCATCCATCTCGCCTGATGCAGGTAAACAAGGTTCAAGGAGAGTCTTCTTCAAGAAGGTGAAAATCAAAAAATTTCTAATGCATCTGAACACTTTCAGAAAAATGTCTCAACAAATTGATGGAGAGTTTGGGGTTCAGTTTATGATAGTACACGGAATATTGGACAAAGCAAACAAAAACCAACTGCAAGGGAACAAGTTGGAGCCAAAAAGAAAGGAAGAATTATAGCATAAAAATGGTAGAACTTACCAATGAATAACCCTTATACACCGACTGTAACATAAACACTAGGTATTAATCTAACCAAAATTATGATCTGGTGATATGGAATGATGAAAAGACAAGGAGGGGGAAGTGTGTGATGGGAAGGGAGAGGGTGGTGCAAGAAAGCTATGTATTATATTCCACAGTGAGAAGTCTTAGCATATGCCTGTACTTCAAAAAATAAAATTAGCAGTATAGGCAAATATAGCATCCTTAAAGTTCTGGGAATAAACACCCAAAACAGCAACCAACCAACTAATCAAACGAATAAAATAAAACAGCTAAGGGGCTTCCCTGGTGGCGCAGTGGTTGAGAGTCCGCCTGCCGACGCAGGGGACATGGGTTCGTGCCCTGGTCTGGGAGGATCCCACGTGCCGCGGAGCGGTTGGGCCCGTGAGCCATGGCCGCTGAGCCTGAGCGTCCGGAGCAGCTAAAAACACTGAATATGGGTGCCTTTGATGTAGGGAGAAAGGTACTGATGGGAGGCACGAGGTGCTGCTATTTGTTGCAGCAAACTGTGTAAATTGGATTCTTCAAACTATGTGCATGTATCACTTTGATTAAAACAAGCAAACAAAGAAGAAATAAAATTAACTATCAATACATAAAAATATAGTTAGGAGGTTACCTAATAATATCCAAACGTGGGGAAATTTGTCTTTTCTTATAGTGATAAGTAACTGCTTGTTGTATTGGTGAAGTCAGGATTTTGGCTAATGCTGTGTTCTAGTAAAGGTTGATCTAAAGGAGCTTCTAAACAAACGAGGTGTTTCCTTTCCGGGAGCTGCGTGGGACTAACGATCCACACTCAACAGTCTGGCATGGCTTATATGCAGCGATGGAGTAAGGCCTGAGTTGCATTGCCCTGGTGCATCTTCTGGGTTCCTTAGAACTCTGTGGGCCTCTGGCAGAGGTGTGGTGTGAAGGACAGAGCAATAATAATTCGAAACATATGATGATGGCACCTATTCAACTCGAATACAAGCAAGTATAGAATTTAAAATATATATATATATACACACAAATATTCAAATTATTATTCCTCTGCACCTGTGAGGAGATTACTACCTCCGAGGGGAAGGAACTGACATGTTTTGAATATCTGCCAAGTGCTTCACAAACATAATTTCATTTAGTCACTCAGGACTGCTATGAGGTGGGTATCACATAGCCCCATTTTACAGATGAGAAATTACAGTTCAGAGAGGTTAGGTAACTTTTCTGAGGTCACATAAGTAGCATATGACTGAGCTGGAGTTGACCTTAGGTCTGTGTGTCTACAAAGCCAGTGCTTTGCCTTTCATACTGCACCTCTGCCAGAGACCCACAGAGCAATAAGGAACCCAGAAGATGAGCCAGGGCAATGCAACTCGGGCCTTACTCCATCACTGCATATAAGCCATGCCAGACTGTTGAATGTAGATTATTAGTCCCATGTATACACACACACACACACACACACACACATGCTTGTTTTACCTTTAAAATGATGCGAAACAACCAGTTCTCCCATTCTAAATGGATATGCTTGGAAAATAACTGATTTGCTCAAATTATATAGCTTTTTTGATGTCTTGTAGATACAACTTGAGTGTTTATGTGTTACATGTGACCTGGTACCGTGGGAAGACTTCAGAAAAGCTCAAGGCCTGTAGGTGATGGAATAGTCAAAACTTGTCCCATCCAACCAATCTCCCAAATTGCTACATAACCCCTGGAGAACCTGTGAATCATAGTTTATAAACAACTATTCATAGATACAGGTATTTCCCTGAGGGTATTATTTATGTGAGGCAGCTAAAGAGCAACTTTCTTTTTTTTGCCTTGTTAAGTATTAACTCTAGCACCTGCCTCACAAGGGCAACGGGGTGGAATGGTGGAGAAGAATCCACTTGGGAAGAGAAGCTGAAAAGGCCCCTTATAGAGAGAGGATGGCAAAGAAAAGTCAGCCTTTGAAGAAAAGTCCTCCTAAGAAATAAGGACCACATGGTCCTGTGGTCCTGCTAATCCAGATGCGAAGAATAAATGATCCTGGCTGATGGAGAGCCACCTGCAACTTCCTCAGCTTTGTGATTCTGCCTGAAATGGATTTCCAGTTGCAAAATTAAACACCAACAATAACAACAACTACCTCTGTGTTGCTGTCTCTCAAATATGCTCTTAACAGGTAGTAACAGTTCACTGCCTACGACAGAAGTGCCTATTTTCACACTGCGGTTCTTTCAGTCAATAAAAATATTTTCATCTTATATACATTGTTTTAAAAAGCAGCCAGTAACCATTTTGATCTTTCCAGAACCGGTTCACAGTAAAATAGGTTTCTCACCTTTGAGCTAGGTGAAAGAGCATTGAGTTTCTACTTTGTAGTATTGCATTTGTCTCTACCTCAAACAGGAACAAAAATCCTTTCAATAATTTATCAACTAGATTCATTGGTTCCTTGAATTGAGAACCTGCTGCAATCTGGGGACACCCTGATTGTGACAGGGTAGCTGGCCCGGAGGATCACATTTTCTATTGAGGGATGTTGGTGGAGACAGAGGAACCTAGATTTGGAAACAGACAGTGATGATAAGATGACAATAAAACAGTGTACAAAGGTTAAGACAGCACAAAAACTAGTAAGACTAACCCTGGGGCTCTTCAGAAAGGCTCCCACAGACGGGGTGAAGCTCCGGCTTGGTCTTGAAAGCCTTGTGAGAGTTTGCCAGTCAGGCAAAGGGGACCTTGAAGACGTTTGTGAAGGATGACAGAAGAATGGTATATGGTAAAGGAATAGAGTTAAGAACAAAACAGTGTGTCCGGGGATGGCATGCGGCTCCATGTGGCTGGGGGAAGGAGTAAAAATGGGAGGCTGGTGGAGATAAGAAACAAGAGGTAGGACATCCTATAGGTAAGTAACATGACTGACAGGCTCCAAGATGGATTGTCAAGAAAACACTGATGGGGCTTCCCTGGTGGCGCAGTGGTTGAGAATCCGCCTGCCGATGCAGGAGACACGGGTTCGTGCCCCGGTCCGGGAAGATCCCACATGCCGCGGAGCAACTAAGCCCGTGAGCCATGGCCGCTAGGCCTGCGCGTCCGGAGCCTGTGCTCCGCAACGGGAGAGGCCACAGCAGTGAGAGGCCCGCATACCGCAAAAAAAAAAACAAAAACAAAAACAAAAAACACTGATTGCAATGAGAATGGGCTAGAGTGAGGTGCGAGAATAGGTAGTAGCCCAAGAGAGAGCTATGGAGTTCTTTAACTGTGGCAATGAGCATTTCAAGGAGGGGATGGTAAGGAATCAGAAGTCATTTAAAAATGTAAAGCACTATATCATATTATATAAAGATATTAATTATTGGAATGATTATCTGTCATAACTTGGGATGTGTTGTGACAAGCTGTCCCTAGTTAAATGAAGATTCCCTGTGGCCAGTCTAATGCACAATACCATCTACAGTAGGTACGTGCTACCATCAGACGGGTCCTCTCGCGACTCCCCAGAATTGATCGTGTCAGCAACTTGTGGAACCAGCCCGTTTTAGTCTCTTTAAACATCGTAAGATATACTTAGATTGCCCATTTAATTTTAAGTATCCTGCAGACGACAATTTACTTCTGGCGTGTACAGTCATGTCTACATAACTTTTGTGGAATTGGTAAAATGGTGACATTTAAGGATGTGAAAATTAAGGCCTGTGATTTTACAGGCTTTTCACTCAGATGAATGAATTGATAGCTTTGTCACAGCATTTCAGCATGCCAGGCTTGTGGTAGAATGGAATCCAGTTCAAGTTTCTTTTAACCTTCATTTTAAGGAACCAAGTGGCCCCTGTGATGAGATATATAAACACTGGTAAATATGCATGTTTGGATTTGACCATGATTTAACATGTTGACCAAATACCTGTGCTAAATCCATCAATGAGACAGCTGAGGAAATAATTTCTGGAAGAATTTTTACTGTTCTTCAGTGTTCCTCAGGCAGGAAGCCACAGGAAATAATGTATTGTGGGACATATTTTCCTGCAGGATTTGGTGTGTCATTCATTGTACACTATTTTGCTTTCCAGCTGCCTGTAGCTCACAGTTTTGTACTTTTTTTTTCCCTTCAGGATAATTTGATGAAGTCAGTTCCTCAGAGATAGAAAATGTCTTTTTATTTTTTTAAGGTCAGGTTTTTTTTTTTTTTTTTTCCTTCCCAATTGAGAGATAAACTTGATTAAACAGAAAAGATTTAAGTCGCCAGAATTAATTATTTTGACATATGAAATAACCATGATTGCAATTTGAAATAGTCATTAGAAAATTGTATTAATCTAATAGGATGAGTGTTCTGGGTTAAATGAAAATAAGGTCTGTCAAAATTGGAGCAGTTTAAGATGTAATAAATTAGAATCTGGGATATGGAAATAGAAACCACCCTTTTCTGAGAGAACCTCACTATTATTTTATTAGGTATGCTGCTTTTGTTTTTTGTTTTTTGTTTTTTTTTTTTTGCGGTACACGGGCCTCTCACTGTCGTGATCTCTCCCGTTGCGGAGCACAGGCTCCGGACGCGCAGGCGCAGCGGCCACGGCTCACGGGCCCAGCCCCTCCGCGGCACGTGGGATCTTCCCGGACCGGGGCACGAAGCCGTGTCCCCCGCATCGGCAGGCGGACTCTCAACCACTGCGCCACCAGGGAAGCCCTAGGTATGCTTTTTTACCTAAAAGTTTCTCTGCATTTCTTTTCTTCTCACTATCCTGTACCCTTTCTTTAATGTACAGTAAAATATTTTCCCCACTCTTAAATGGGAAGTAGTGAATAGAATGCTTTAAAATCAGAGCTAATATTCTCACATTAAGCAACCGTTTTTTAAAAAACACCTCTAGCAGTGGTTTTTCCAACCCTGCCTGTGCATTAGAATCACCTGGAGTACTTAAAAAACAAAACAAAACAAACAAAAATAACCAAGCAAACCAACCTACAAACAAAAAGCACAGACTGCACTCCAGAATTACCGATTTGCTTGGTATGGGGTTGGGCCTGGGTGTCCACATTTCTTAAAGTCTCCCAGGCTCACTCTGATGTACCGCAGGGTTGAGACCACTGACCTCTACTGTTCTCTGTACAGGTATCCCAGGGTCATTTTCAGTCTGCAAACCTCGACTTCCCTATCACCCACTCAAGGACTACTTTGGGAAAACTGACAGCCAAGTGCAGTGGTCTGGAAGGGAGAGGCCTACGATGATTTGTCAGGCTATGGGAAAAATATGAGAACTTCTATCTTTATTTTTGAATCTCATCCTCTAACGATATCTGTTTTTAAAATATTTTATGGTGCACATGCTATTTTAATACAACAGACTTTTTTTTTTTAGGTTGGGGTTGCATCATCAAAATCTTCACAACCTTTGAGATAGGCAGAACAGAAAAGACCCTTTTTTCCCATTACTTCGGTCTCTTGATTCTTTATGCTCATCAAAACAGCTCAAATGTTGGCTTTTCATTTCTACTGATTTGCTGCAGAGGTTTCTAGAGCGATGTATGAAGTCCTGCAAGATGTTTGTCCCCCATTTCACAGCCCCAGAAAGAGCAGTACTATATGAAAAACCATCAAGTACAGTCTCTTTTGCTGGATCTTTGCTGTTCCCAGGGTTCCTGCTACAGCTTCACCTCCTGGACCCTTCTCTTTGTAAAATTTGCTCTCACTCTTCTAAGGTCTTTTGAAATGCACGAGTGCTTTTGTGTACAGCAACAGGAGAGAAGACTTTAGTGTAGAAATGCCTTAAAAATATCTTCTGGTATTGGGACTTCCCTGGTGGCGCAGTGGTTAATAAGCCGCCTGCCAGTGCAGGGGATGTGGATGGGTTCTAGCCCTGGTCCGGGAAGATCCAACATGCCACGGAGCAACTAAGCCCGTGTGCCACAACTACTGAAGCCCGCGCGCCTAGAGCCCGTGCTCTGCAACAAGAGAAGCCACCGCAATGAGAAGCCTGCGCGCCACAATGGAGAGTAGCCCCCCGCATGCCGCAAGTAGAGAAAGACTGAGCGCAGCAACGAAGACCCAATGCAGCCAAAAATAAATTTAAAAAAAAAAAGAGAGAGAGAAATGAAACATCTCCTGGTATTAAGAAATTGTTTTTAAGGTATAATATTGATATTGTGGTTATTTTAAAAGAATAAAAGGAATCCTTGTTTTTTAGGGATACATAATGTAATATTTGTGGAATGTGCTTTAAACTAATATGACGGTATATTTAACCACAATAATTTTAAAAAGACCTATGTGAAGGGGGAAAATGGATGGACGTAGATGAGGCATGATTGGCTGGGTAATGATCAAATCAGAGTAATGGGTACATGAAAGTCATTATATTCTGCTTGCTTTTTTCGCATGTTCAATTTTCTATAAGAAAAAGTTTGCAAAAATCCTTTGGGTCATTTCTGGTTCATTTATTTCAAAAGAAAACTCTCTGCCCAGTGTAACAAGGGCATCTCAAACCACAGCTCTTGGGCCTGAACAATTTCAGATACGGGCCTCAGATTGTATTCTGCAGTGAATTCTGTTCCTTCTGGGGAGGTTTTCCTCCTTCCCCTCTATCCTTCCACTCTTTTCCTTTACCCCTCAAAGTCTGTCTCTCAGCCTGTTGACCATCACCTCCCTGCAGCCGGCATCCCCTCTTCCACCCTGTCATTTTCATCTGCCTTCATGGTTTTCCTATCACATCGTTTTGATCAAATTGTTTTGTTTTCTGCCTCCCACCAGAACTCCCTCGGACGTCACATGCTCGAACCTAGTCAGTGTCCTCAGGCCATTTTCCCACCTCACCACCTAGTTCTGCCAGGCAAGACTGGCCACAGCACAATCCTAGCCTACTGTGTTTCTGTTCTGGGGGGCGGGGGTGCCAGCAGAGCCAAAAAAGCAGCTTCCCTTGCTTCTTTTGTGAGCAGATTCTTCACCTCCTGGCTCTGGCCTGAAGTCTCTTCCTGTGTGCTCTGATATCACAGTTCTCAGTGGGGGGATTTCAGGTGTTTGCAGATTGAGAGGAGGCGACCTTTCTGTTCCTTTCTCTGAGGCACAGTGGAAACCACCATACCTCGTTGTCTCTGTGAAATGGAAAGTCTAGATGCAGCTTTCAGAGTTTCTGTTGGGGGAATTTCTGGGATGCCTATTTATTTTCCTGAGATTTTACACTCTTTTTAAATATATGAGTTGCTCTGAAAGTCCCTAAAGCATTTATCTTCATCATTGTAGTGAATCCCTGATATTTGGAGAATTTCAGGGTTTTCAGATAACTTAGCTATATGTAATCTCACTTGTACAAGCATTTATTGGTTTTTTTTTTTTTTTTTTTTTTCCTTTTTGTAACGTGCAGGGCACCTGCTTTTGCACCTTCTGTTGCTATAGTGGGAAGGGCCACTCTCAGCCACTTGGGCACAAGCTCCGTCCCACTGTCTGCATCTTGTTTCCTTCTTAACTTTCTAGGCCCCCCACCCCTAGCATGGCCATTGGATATTGCATCACCACTTCCCTTTCCCTACTGCTCTGTGACCTACCACGTGAAAAAGTGTGGGGCCGTGTGAACAGCTAGCAGCTGCATTCATCTCGCCCTATAGCAGGGCCTGGTTTGGGGAACTGAGGGGGAGGGGCTGGAGCTGGGAGAGCGGGAAGAAACCGATAATTGTTCACTTTCTCTTATCTCTTTGCACTTCCAATTTTAGAGTGACGGAGGCAAATCTCTCACTCAGCTGGTGTTTCAAGGACACTAGGAGAACTAAGCTTAGGACCTGTCAGTCCCATTTGTACCCACAGGACTGAGACCAAACTGGGCAAGGGAAGAAAAAGAGGAGGCACCAGGGCAGAGCAAAGCTGTCCTAGGAGGATGAGAGGCCAGGGACGGAGCTGTGAGAGAAGAGACAGCAGAGGGGGAGGAGGAGGACGGTGAGGAGGCGGAAACATTTACTCTTTCATCTAGCTCTTCTGCTAAAAGGCAGCTGGATTATCCCGTGCCTTTTTGCAATAAAAATGCATCTCACTGGACCTCTGATGAGATAGTTGACATGCCCAAGTGGTAGGGGAGCTATTGATGTGCTTGGATTTTATGGGCAAAATGAGGCAATTTCTCAGATACTTCCTAAAGAGAGAAGTTCCTGACACTGAAGAGACAGTCATTTCTTGACCATGTTTATCCAAGTTTACTTCCCAGCTTCTCAATAATATATTTCATATAATACATATTTCCCATCAGGTTGATGTTTTTACTCAATTTTCCAGGCCATTAATGGCAGTTGCTTAAAACTCCTGCTTTTGCCTATCTAGATAAAGCCTATGTGTTGATAAATTTGGCTTATTCTTTTTGTATAAATCCTGGCAGGAGTGTACAGAGGACACTTATTTTTTTTTTTTATTGCAATGGTGATATGTTCACTTAAGGAAATCCAGAAAAAGTACCAAAAATAAAAATAAGCGGACCAACACTTAGAGAGAATTGCTTATTTGGTGCTTATCCATCCAATCAGCCACTATCCACGCATGCATTTTCTTCCTTTCTCTTTTGCCCCCAGTAGGGACCATGGTTTTATTCTACTCTGCACCCTTCTTTTTATTTAACACTATGCCATGGACCCGTTCCTATGTACACAGCAGGATTTTTAAAGTATAAATTTTATTGCAGTATAACATCCAGAAAATGCACAAATTCTAAGTGTGCAGCTTGATGAAGGTTCACGAAGTGAACACACCCATGTAACCAAGAAAACACAACAGGCACCCCAGAAACAAAACATACCGGCACCCCAAAGCCTCCCTCTTGCCCCCTTCCATGTACTGTGCTCCATCTCAAGGGTTACCACTGTCCTGACTTCTAAACCGTAGATTCCTCTGTCACCCCAGCCCGGTTTTGAGCTTTATACAATAAGGTATTTATGAAAACTGCAGTATGTAGGGGTTTTTTTGTTTTCATCTAGCTTTTCTCATCATTATGATTGTGAGATTCATTCCATTTTTGTGTATGGCTGTAGTTGGTTGTGTAGTATTCCATTGTGTGCCTACACCACAATTTATTGAACCATTCAATTTTTGATGGGCATTTGTGTCCTTTGCCCCTCCCAAGCTGTTATAAATAGTGCTGCTTTGAACATCTTTGTGCATACCTGTTGGTTGACATATGCCTCTTTTCTCTCCAAAAAATGGATCGTCGGCTTATAGGCGAGACATATGTTTACCTTTACTAGATAATGCCAACAGTTTTCCAAAGTGGCTCTTCCAATTTTACTCTCTCACCAGTCATGTCTAAGAGGACCACTTGTTTCATATCCTTGCTAATACTTGGTATTTTAAATGTAAAAATTCCAGGCCATTGAATGTAATTTCTGGAGACTCTTCTTTTGCCTAGACAGATAAGGCCCATGTATTTGTTCTTTTTGTATAAATTCTCCAGAAGCACATGCATAATAAGTATCTTTTTTTTTTAAATTACAATGGTGATATGTTCACTTAAAATAAATCCAAGAAAACTTTTGTCACTTGGATGGGTGGATAGTAATATTGTATTGTGGTTTTAATTTCTATTTCATATGTTTACCAGCCATTTGAATATTCTGTTTTATGAAATGATTGTTCCACTCTTTTGCCTATTTCTCTGAGTTGTCTGTTTTTTCATACTGACTTGTAGGAGTTCCTTATATCTTTGGAAGAGTCCTTTGTTGGATATGTCCTACAAATATCTTCTCCTACTCTGTGACTTATCTTTTCTTTCTTTTTGTGTGTGTGTGTGTGTGTGGTACACGGGCCTCTCACTGCTGTGGCCTCTCCTGTTGCGGAGCACAGGCTCCGGACGCACAGGCTCAGCGGCCACGGCTCACGGGCCCAGCCGCTCCGCGGCATGTGGGATCTTCCCGGACCGGGGCACAAACCCGCGTCCCCTGCATCGGCAGGCGGACTCTCAACTACTGCGCCACCAGGGAAGCCCCTTTTTCATTCTTAATGGTGACTTTTTATGGAATAGAAGTTCTTATTTTTAATATAATCCAATTTATCAATATTTTCTTTGATGGTTAGTGCTTTCTGTGTTCTGTTTGAGAAATCTTGGCCTATTTTAAGGTCATGAAGATATTCTCATATTTTCTTCTAAAAGTCATATTAGTCTACCTTTCACATTTAGATCTATAATACATCTAAAGTTGATTTTTAAGTATAGTTTTAGGTGGAGGATCAAGACTTTTTTTTCATTTTTTATCTATGTTTCTAATCAATGCAGTGTCATTTATTGAAGATACCATTCCTTCCCTAAACAATGTGAGTTTTACATGGGTTCATGCATGCCATATGTAGATATGCTATTTAACCAGTTGAGAGAGCATTTTAATTGAGCATTTTCTTACATAGTCTTCCTTGCCTGAGTAACTTCCAAAAAAGATTACTGGAGTAAGTGCTAAAGTACTTTATTCTATAAAGAATAAATATCAAGATGCTGAAAACAGTCAAGCATTTGTTAAAATATGGTTTAAAAAAACCCCTCTTAGTTCTAATTCTGAATTGACTATTACGAACCAAATAAAAGTTAGACTTTAAAAAGTGAATTTTGACCGGAAGCTTGTATAAATCAATATTTCAGGTGGCTTGGGTTAATTCTAGCTAACAATGTACTGATCTTATTTTATTAGATGTATTTTAATCAGCTGAATAAGCTTCTCTTTTATATTTTGAAGACCAGTTTTGAGAATGTAACAACTTATTTGATATTTACCAGATGAAACTTAGTTTCAGAATAAATTATACTACTAATGTTTATTATTATTACACTATTAGCATTCATTCCCTCAGTGACTTATTTTGACGTGGAGACTTTTTATTTGAGATGACTCATAATTTTAAAGGTATTAGAAAATGGAAACTTATGAAGAGTTATTTGACAAAGATAGTGATACTAGTTAGGAAGTGGGTTCTGTGTATTCTGATGATACACAGGTGAACTTTATGATTGAAATTTAACATTTTCGGATGTTTGGAACAACCATTTTGCACAATTAGATTTACTAGAAAAAAATCTAATCCTAAAGCAAATTCAGTTTCCCAAATGGACTTTAAATATATTATAATACAGCCTGATATTGGAGGAACTTGCTTTTAGTCTTATTTTTAGCTACTGGGAGAGTGTCAGCATTGTTAATTAGCTTATGACATCGATTTCTTCCCTCTATTAAGTATCTATATTATTATGAAGTCTAATGTATTTGATTTTTAAAAATTAATCTTAAAGCGTTTAATAATTCTGCCATTTAAAACGGTTGTAATCAAAATAAGCAAGATGGGTTTGTGATGAGTAGACTTAATTTGTTTTGCGCTTGGCTGAGCAGAAATTAATTTTAATTTTAAAAGTCTAACTAAGCTGCAGTGCATAAAAAAGCATTCAAACTGGATTTTAACCTTTAGTAATTAAACTTCCTATTCTTCACAGAACATATATTAGTATATATTACACATATTTATCCTTACAAGTAATAACCATTTTTCAATTCTGTTGAAATTATTTTAAGGTGACTAAATGTAGTGAAATTTAAATTTACTGAGACTCTTGTATTCTTTACTTTCACACCTGCAAACAAACTATCTATTGTATCTTTTCAAAAATCATATCCCCTTATTTATTTACTGCTTCCACTGAACAAAATGGAGCTGGAAGCTAGAAATTACCACAGCAAGGCTTGTGGGTTGTGGAGAGTGATTTAGACCAGAGCTTCCCAAAATGTGTTTTACAGAATAATGGTCTGCAGGATTTAAGTAGTATCGTGTTAGAACAAAACAAAACAACAAAACACATACAGTGGTTAAATTAATTTGAGAAATAAAAGTTAACCAGGTTTTCCAAATGTTGAGTTATTCAGAGCCTTTAATATGCTAATGTGCATTGTGAGTGCCCAGGTGGTGGGGACATAGGGGGTGGGGAGAAGCAGTGTAAGAGGAGAAGTGTTTACCAAACTGAAACTTCAGGGTGACTCCAGGGTCTAGTCCAATGTTTCTGGAACATTCTTCAGGAAATGCTGGTTTATAGAAACCTACTTCACCCTAAGGTCACCAGTTCAGCCAGCTCCTGACCACTCCTCCCTTACCCCCCAGAAAACCCCAAGTCTAAGATGGATCTGATAATTTTGGTGCTTTTGTCTGCCTTTTGTTCCTCTACTGGAAAGTTAGTATATCCTGGTTTCTATATGGGAGTGGTTTGAGTACCCTTCACATCCTTGAACTTGATCTCAACCAATCCCTTCTTTCCTTCTACAAACATTGACAAGCTCTTACTCTTCCCTCAGCCTGGAACAATCTTACCTTTAATATACCCAGGAATGATTAGCTCCTCATCAGTTTTTTTGCTCAAATGCCACGATTAGACCACTTTATCTTATGCTGTCTTTCCCCTCCCTTCTCACTCTGTAGCACATTATGCCGTTTTATTATCTTCATAGCCCCTGTCACTATCTGAAAACATTTATGTATTTATGGTTTATTATTTTTTTTCTTTTTTTGGCCATGCTGCGCCGCTTGTGGGATCTTAGTTCCCTGAGCAGGGATCGAGCCTGTGGCCTTGGCAGTGAAAGTATGGAGTCGGCCAGAGAATTCCTTATGTTTGTTAATTGTCTGATTTCCCCCACTGGACTATGAGCCCCAAGATACTGGGAACCTTCCCTCTCTTGTTCTTTGTATTTCCAGTTCCTACAATGGTGCCTGACACACAGTGGGCTCTCCAAAAGGCCTAGCCTCTGAGGTCAGGGGATGTGCATTCTGAAGGGAAGGAAGAAGAAATATGGAATCCCACGTGCTACCAGCTGTGCTTGACGTAAACACAGGCTGCTCTGGGACCTCCGAAAAAGGAACTCTGCTCTTGGACAGCAGAGGTGAGAGTGGGCAAAGCATGTCATAGAAGACTTCCTACAGGCAACCTCTGAACTGCATCTTAAAGGCCGAGTAGGACATATAATGTTTGGGGCCAAGGAAACAGCCCATGCAAAGGGCTGAAGGTGAATCAGATGATTCAGATAAATGCAAGTGATTGAGGGAAGGCAGTTGGCAGAGTGGAGGAATAGAGGCTGGCAAAGATGGCAGGAAGAGATGGTGATGAGACTGGAAAGCTGGGCTAAGCAGTGGGGTCTTTATTCTGAATTTGAAGTGCAGCAGTAAAATTGGAAGGATTATAATCAAGTTCAAATTAGTATTTCATTTCTGGCAGCAGCAAGGTTGATGGATAGGAAGGCATGAAACTATAGGTGGGAGGTCAATTTGAAGCCTTTGAAACCAAATAGAATTAATTAGTGTTGGAGACCTTACACTTTCCCTCCTTTGCTCAGAGTTGTTGCTTTGGTGGAAAACATCTTTTCTTTCATCTCTCATGTCCTAATGCTACCTTCTGTTTAATGCCCAACTTGAACGAATGAATATGGACACTGTGGACCAAATAGAACAAAATGTATAACCCTGCATTTGTTTTTGAGGGCACATGGCAGGAGATTATCCTGATCGTTCATGCATTTGTTCTGAGCATTTAGGACTATATAGAACCATTCAATGTTTCATTGTTTCCTATATGCCAGATAGTGTGTGAAATGCTATATTTATAAGGATTATCTATTTAATCCTCACAACTACCTGTACACGAGATATTATGATTAGCTTTACATTATGGATTAATCAACTGAAACATAGTTTTGTAAATAAGGTGTCCAAAGTCACACCACTATTAGTCAAGATTATAAAAGGAATCTTGGGGCTTCCCTGGTGGCGCAGTGGTTAAGAATCTGCCTGCCAGTGCAGGGGACACGGGTTCGAGCCCTGGTCCGGGAAGATCCCACATGTTGCAGAGCAACTAAGCCCGTGCACCACAACTACTGAGCCTGCACTCGAGAGCCCGTGAGCCACAACCACTGAGCCCAGGTGCCACAACTACTGGAGCCCGTGTGCCCAGAGCCCATGCTCCGCAACAAGAGAAGCCACCGCAATGAGAAGCTCGTGCACTGCAACGAAGAGTAGCCCCCGCTCGCTGCAACTAGAGAAAGTCCGCATGCAGCAACAAAGACCTAACACAGGCAAAAATAAAAAATAAATAAATAAAATACATCTTAATAATGGAATCTTGGAAGACTGGCGCTAGAAACATAATAATTATCTTGTAAAGAGCATTAGACTAAAAGTCAGTAGAGCAGGATTATAGCTGATAATTAATAGCTACCATATATCCAGCTCAACAATCCAGTAAAACAAGTGTTATCATCCCCATGTTAATAGTAAGGATACTGTGGATTAGAGGGTTTAAATTAATTGTACAAGACCACGCGGCTTGGGATTTGAACCCAGATCCATGTGATTGCAGAGTCAGCAATTTTAACCACTTGGAAATGCTCTTCCTGGCAGCTCTGGTACTGACTCATTTGAATGATCTGTAATTTTAAACTCTGAGATCCCAGCCCTATCATGTACGAAATGGCAGAATTGGACTAGATGGCAACTAGAATTGCTTCAACTCTATGATCTGTGATCTAAGAGCATGCTGGCCCCCCCCCCATGAATTTCTTCCCCTTTCCTCACCTTTACTGTTTTGAGCTGGATTTACTCTTTGAGTAGTGAGGGAAATATGAATAAAGATGACCTGGGTAAGTAGCTTGCAAGGTGAGCGTGGGGTAGAGAGCACAAGGTAGTTTCCCAACCAATTGGAAACTAAAAATGGAATTGAGGAGATGAAAACCTGAAGCCAAGCTCCACACAGGCAAAGTATTGGAGGAGAACGCTGGAGAAATGGCTACGAAACTTCAAGGTTGCTCAGAGGCCCTGTGAAAATCATGAGGGAATAACACAAGGTACATTAGCAACTAGTGTATGTGGCAGGTGTGGTGTAGGGAGAGAGGTGAGAATGGAATTCAGTGGAGAAAAACCAGGACTTGGTGGATAGTCTGTTGAGACAACATTGTGTTGAGAATAAAGGTGGAGAAAAGCAGGTCAGTTGGGTGACACCTGATCAAGGCAGCTTGTCTAAAATGGAAAGATCACATGCCATCTGGGGACATTTCCTAGGATATGTGTTTGGAGAAAATCCGAGCTTTAGTAGATAAATTGCTGGGAAAGCTTTCAGGAGAGAAGATGCAGGTCATGTTTGTGTGGCTAATTGCATTTATTTGGGGTTTTTGAGGGATGCAATTAGCAATTTGCCTTCTTAGAGTTTTCATGTCAGGGAAACAAAAGCGTAAAAGATGAGAAAGGGTGAGGTTTTACGGGAGTGAAGAAAAAAAAAAGGCTTCATTGGCACATGATACAGAAAAAAAGTAGGAAAATAGAAACCTTTGTTGTGCAAGCCCTGTGTAATACAACTGCAATAGATCATTAGGAAGGAGGCCCCATTCCCAAGTCTTGCAGGCCTCTCTACAATTGCTTAACTGTCTCTGTCTGAAATATTGAAGCAAAGTTATAAAGAGAACAAGTTGTCATAGACCCAGAAACATTCTTGTACTGGAATGCTTTTCTGCATTATAAATTTGATGAGATTCAGTTCTTTTTAGAAGGGTCAAGCTAGTCAAACTTTCAATACTAAGGCCTGATGATTAGAGATACCCATTTCACTATCTCTTTGTCTAATTTTCTCCATATAGAATCAGGCTCATTTAAGTAAGCCGTGCTTAACGTATATTCGAAGAACTGATTACAACAGATTAATACAAAAAATAAAAATTGGAGACATTTTGACGTGTAGGTGAAGTGATGGAAAAATGTAACTTACATTTCTAGGGTCCTAAATGAAGTTCTGAAAATGTGACCTGTGATAATGACATGACCAACCAAAGTTCTGTGTCACAACTAGAAGTCTGGAAGATAAAAGTAGGAATAAAGAGGCTGTTTTAGGGTGAATGATGATATAATGGATGATAGTTCTCAAGCGGTAAATGTATTAATAATAAGGTAGAAACTTGAGACTTCACAGATGTTTAAGTGTTTAGGAAAATATGGAGCCTTCCTTAAGCAAAGTAACATAGACAACGTAGTGTCTGATACTCAGTAAGTCTTCCCTTTTCTCCTTTTCTCCGCTCTTAACTAGTGAACACGGGAAAAGAGAGACTTCCTTACTCTTCCAACACTTTTATTGAAGTGAAACCAGGTCCACGTGAAACCACTGCAGAGAAGAGAACTAGTGTCTGTAGACCCAGGACAAATTCTCTGAGAGATGAGGCAAGCAAATTAGCATATAGTATTTGTTGAGCACCTATTTCGTTCCAGGCACTTTACGATGTGCAAGTGATTTCATTTTGTGCTCACAACAGTCCATTCTCCATTTTGAAGATGAGGAACCAGAGAATCAAGAGTGTGAAAATTTGCCCCAAATCACATAGCTGCTTAGGAAGCAAAGTTGAGGATTGTCGCCAACCCCCAAATTGCACTCTTTCATAAACTATCCAACCCTTAAAATCATCATGTAATTCCTTAAAGGGTAACTTTAATGATGCAAGAGGTAGATGTTGGTACAGGAAAGTCGTCCTGGCTGATGTGCTTTAGGGATGAGTAGAGACATCCCTTGCTGTCCCACTACATGCCCTTAAGTAAAGCAACGATAGTTTTGTTTTTTTTTTTTTTTCTACTTGCAAAGATAATACAAGTTATTCACACCCACGGACAAGTAAAAAGAAGAAAATAAAAGTCACCTAAATCCTGCCACCCAGAGTTAAATAGGGTTAATATTTTTATTTTATCTCTCTAATGTTTTTTTGTATGCTTATGTACAGCCGATCCTTGGACAACTCAGGGGTTAGGGGTCCGTCCCTCTGAGCAGTTGAAAATCCACATAAAACTTTATAGTCCATCCTCCATATGGAAGGTTCTGCATCTGTGGATTCAACCAACTTGGGATTGTGTAGTACTGTCGTGTTTACTATTGAAAAAACTCTGCATATAAGTGGGCCTGCACAGTTCACACTTGTGCTGGTCAAGAGTCAACTGAATTAATAAATATTATGTTTATACAAATATATATTTTACAAAAAGTGATCATAAGGTACATACATGATTTGCAAACTGATTTTTGCTCTTTCAACGGATGGCATGTGAAAGAAGTCTCTTTACCTTAAAATTATTAGGATGGATTATTATAACAATATTTTGATCAACAATTCCATTTGCATTAATGAAAGTGTTACAACATTTATTAAATTTATTAAGAGTACCAGAGGAGAAAGAAAACGAATGAGTGTTAACGCTATTTATATCCTCTAAAATGACATTCATTATGTGAAGCATAATAGCCTAATCTCACACAAATTTGATGTCTAATGCTAATAACAGTGCTGAAAGGTCTGGGTACGGAAAGTCTAACTCTGTTTCCTTTGAAACTGGAATTTTTTATGTACCCTCAATCAGCAATAGAGAACAGCAGAGTTAACTTCTTTTCAGACATTATGAGACCTCAAATTATATTATTACATGAGTCTGGCTGAGAAAAATAATATTCAGAGAACACTAAGTAATATACTATTCAACTTCTCCTCTAAGGATACTCAAAGTTCTATCCTTGGATCAAATTATGTTTTTTTTTTTTTTTTTTTTTTTTTTTTTTAATATTATTTATTTATTTATTTTTACTGTGTTGGGTCTTCGTTTCTGTGCGAGGGCTCTGTCCAGCCGTGGCAAGCGGGGGCCACTCTTCATCGCGGTGCGCGGGCCTCTCACTATCGCGGCCTCTCTTGTTACGCAGCACAGGCTCCAGACGCGCAGGCTCAGCAGCTGTGGCTCACGGACCCAGCCGCTCTGCGGCATGTGGGATCTTCCCAGACCAGGGCTCGAACCCGTGTCCCCTGCATCGGCAGGCAGATTCTCAACCACTGCGCCACCAGGGAAGCCCTCAAATTATGTTTTTAGGCTATAATATATTTATGTATCTTGAAACCCTTCACTGACTTTAATGAGGATTCGTATAAGAAGCCTGTATGTGAAATCCAGTCCTATATTTGCTGTAGAAATGCTGTTGAGTATTGAGTACAGTCTATCACCCCCACTTGATGTCCCCAATATTAAACTCTTTGAGAGAATTTGTTTTAAATTTCAGCTCCGGGAAAAAATGTCTTGCTGAGAAACTCATATACTTCTTCCTTCCTCATAATAACAGCAATCTGAATGATTGTAATTCCTAACCTCCCCATGGCCAACCAGGAAGCTTAGAGCCAAATTTTATGCCAAATCAAATAAATTATGTTAATAATGTCAACATGTTTGCACTTTCCTCTTTTGTGGTATTGTTTTTTATTTCTATTTTATGACCCTCATTGTTATATTTGTATTTAAAGGACAGTTCTTTATTTTTTTTCTCTCTTTAGCTCAGGGAGCTAAAGCAAATATCTTTTTGTTAAAGGAATATAATATAAATATTGTGTTTTGCCACCTTACTAGTTTATTGTGTTCATTTCAATTTGCTGTGTGTATGTAGTCTCATCGGATTTTTCTCTCCTGATCCTTGGAATTTAGAAAGAATAACAGGATGTAGCTGAGTGTGGTTTTCTTTTCAATAATCTTACCTGGCTATTAGTGAACCCTCTTGACCTAAAGACTAAAACCTCTTTTACCCCAGAGAAGTTTTCTTCTCTTATTTCTTTGCTGATTGCTTCCCCTTCATCTAATCTATTCTCTCATGAAGCTAACTTTTTCTTGGAATTAAACACTTGTAAGGTGGCCAATTCATCCTGGTTTGCCTGGGACTTTGCCAGGTTTAGTGCAAACCAGGACAGTTGGTTACCCTATACTTAGCTAAGCTACTGTGTCCCTGGGGACAGTAGTTTTCAAACTATTTATAGTGACAGAGGAGATTTACATTTTTAATTTCTAATCTATTATGGACTGATTTTTTTTTTAAATAAAAATAAATACAAAAGTGAAATAAAAAACACATGCAAAATACAGGACCAATTTTAAAAATTATTATTGGATTAAAAGGCATACAATTACTGTCAAATTGCTCCAGAAGTTTCACATGCCATCTCTCAGTTTCTGTAGGTAGCTTGTAAGATCTGGTGTCACTTTGTGGACCATACTTTGAGTCACGCTGCTCTAGGGTTTCCCTAATCTGCTCTGATAATCCCTTCCATCTCCCCCACTCCACATTCCGTTCTCTCCAGCATGCACTAAATGCCTCTTTTGTGTTCAGGTACCCCATTACATTAAGCTGTGTGCTTCTTAAGGGAGAGGGATTGAATCTTATTATCTTTCTACACCCAGCATCTACCACACTGCCAGGCAAGGAGTTTGTTAGGCTGTTGTATTCATTCTTTATTGAGACTGGAAGAAATTTACCGAGTTTTAGTTATGGCTGTTTTGGGGAGGGTGAGATTGTGGGGCCTTTTCTTCTTTTTTTGTACTTTTCAGTATTTCCTCAACTTTTTCTAACACGCATCTATTACTTTTTGAATGGGAAAATTGAAGCATTATTTTAACAACTGAATTATGCAATAAGTGATACCTACCTTGCGGCTTGCGGTCAATTAAAAGTCCCTTTTCACAGAGTAGCTGGATTGTAGGACAGAAGCCAACTTGTGTTAGAGCAGAAAACAACACTAAATAATTCCTGTTATCATTGAGGAACAAGATCCTATTCTCATCCTATTTGGATTGGGGAAATCAAGAGATTGAAATGACTAATTTAGGATACAGCCAAGGAGATATTGTACAAATTTCCCCCTAAATATAGGGGATAGAAAGCGTTTCCTTTTTACATTGTGTTCCTTTTTAAATGGCCTCTGATGTGGTGAAGTTTGATAAGCACCTCATATGCATTATTCAGACACTGGAATAACTGGATGTGATCATTTAAACTATGAGTGATGGGGCCCTGACTTCCCTCATTAAACAATGGTGCTGTTTGAACTGGCAGTTAATCACAGTTTAGAAGTGACTTATCGGTAATATACAATATGACTAATTTAGTAGCTAAGCAGTTTCACTGTGATCTTGGTGTCAGTGGAATTCCTGTCACCTCTCCAACAGTTAAGTCATATTGCATAATTGTTGAGTGACATCACCGGCCTACAAGATTACTGGCTGAAGAAATGAAAAAAAAGTTTCCTGGACTGTCAGCCTTTCCGGTATCTGAACGAACAACTTGTACTGTGACTGCAGTACAGCCAGAGAGCGAAGTAAAAATGTGAGTTGAAGAGGCTGGCTTTTGGTGTGTCTTTGAAAATCAGTCTGTAGCACATGAGGAGATTCTCCGACTAACTATGAGGTCTTGTCCGTTTATGTGTACCAGTCATGATGGAGTGGAGTGAGAGGGCTGAGACCGTGGCACTCTTTTGTAATGAGGGCATTTAATTCTTCTGAGAACTTTACAGTCTTCTCTTTGGAAGGCATAGTTTAAAAAATGCAGCTCACCATCTGCTAGATGCATAGACACTGAAGAGATGGTCAGCTGGGACCAAGTTGAAAACCTTTTATGGTTAAAAGCCTGGCTTATTTCCAAGGGAACTAGTAGTTCAGGTTAATCACCACAGAATACATTAACTATTAAGTTTATTAAACTGTACAAAATATCGAGCTTTAAAATTACCCACAGACATGCATAAAAACTGGAGCTAAGGCTGATTGGAATTTATGCTAACAGTGGCTCACATTTATTGTTTACTATGCACAAGCACTACGTACTTTGCTTATGGGAATTTATTTCATCTTATGAACTAGATACTATTATTATTCCCAATTTACAGATGAGGAAATGAAGACTCTGGGATCGTGCAGCTGGTAAAGAGTAGAATGAGGATCTGAACCCGTGTCGGTCAGCACTAGAGTGCACAGCCTTAACTGCTGCCCTCCACTGCATCTTTTATAATAATAACAACAACAAAAACGACCACTACCACTACTTCCATCTACTTAATGCTTTTTATGTGATAGGCACTATATTATAACCATCATATCCTTTCATCAACTATGTGAGATAGAAACTACTATTATTATCCCCATTTGATAGATTTGGCAATTGAGGCACAGAGAAAACAAACCACACTGAGAGTAGGTAATGAAACAAGAATTCAAACTCAGATAGTCTAGATCCAGACTCTCTGCTTTTAACAACTGGGCTACACTGCTTTTCACAGCTGTTATTTATTGAGTACCTACTAATGTGTAACTTTCACAACAATCCTGTGATACCTGTAGCTGTGATCCACAATAATACCTGCATTGTAGGTATTACTATTCCCAATTTATAGATGAGGAAATTGAGGCTTCAAGAGATTGGATAACCTGTCAGCTTCTACGCAGCAGAGCTAGGAGTTTTTCAAGTCCATCGGACTCCATCATACCACACGACCCCTCAGAAATCCAAAGCTACAAGTCTGATGCAAAGTGACAGATCACATGTCAGGGAAAGGGCTGGAATTTCAGGAGTCACTGTGTGTGAGGAGCCAGAGCTTGGTCTGAGCATCCTCAAAGGGTGGGGGCTGGTAAAGAGATGCCAGAAGGGGCCTGGAAGTCAGCAGTGCTCTGAGTAAGAGGTACCCTTCCTTCAATGCACTCTCTCTCCATTTGGGGGTTCTGGGGGAAATCTCCCGAATGTGGCCAAACTCCCCTCTCTCCCTTAAATTCCCTTTCTCTTTCCATCCCCCCCCCCCGCCCCCACTGACCACCAGCATTTCCAACACTTCACTTCCCTGCCCTCCTTCCCTCAGTGCAGAGCTTTGCACATGCTCAGTTCTCTTGCCTTGTAAGTGTTTCCTCCCTACCCCCAGCCTCCTTTCATTTTGCAGCACATATTCAGTTCTCTGGAATGCGGCCACCCATAAGCATGACACATATTTTCAAAGGGCTTTAGAAATGAATGTGATTAGTGAGTTTAATTTTGTTAAAGGAGAAGCGTATCAACACTGCACATGTATAATGGTCCTGCCTTCAAGAGTCTAATAATTTGAAAAAATCTGAAATCACAACAAAAAGCAAAAATAAACAATCTAATAAACAACAGAAGATTGAAAAAGAGTTTAAATATTACAAAAATATTTACCTTAGAGTTTTCAAGAGTAAAGAGATTTTTTTAAATGTTATTCTATTAAAGGAAATCAAATATATCTATTTATTTATTTAAATAATAATGTTTGGGGGAACCAGAGAATAAAAGCATGTATAACATGTCCTGCATGTACCTAAATACTTATAAAACAAACTCAGGTGCCACAGAGTGAAACAAATTGTGAGATAGGGTTGATACAATAAGGAAGTGAACTCTCTAGATGGGAATAATCAGGGAAACTTCTTGAAGGAGCAGAAACTTGGCTGGAACTAGAACTGGTAGAATCACAATAGGTTGATATGAGAAGTTAAAGAAAGGAGAGTCCATATAGGGAACTAGCGTGACACAAAAAGACAAGGTGAAGGTATAAGTTCTTTAGGGTACACAGCTATTAAGTAATGTGAGAATCTTCTATAAAAATCTGCAGGGATGGCAGATTTTATACCAGAGATTAGGATTTAGTGGGGAAAGTGTGTCTTATACCAAAATTAGAAAAGGAAAAATTTTAACGTATTGATGTGCTATGAGTTGGCCATTTCTTGGACCCATGAATCACCTTTTAATGAAAATAGGAGAACACTCAGCATTCTAAACAACTGGACGGCACCCAGAAGGTGTGATCATCTAAAACTCACACTGGTAATTCTTAGTAGACAGGAAGTCTTTTCCTGGGTTGCCTGACCTTCTCAGTGACCTCAGGTGAATCACTGCATCTTCCCTGGTCTGAGTTCGAAAATGAACTGAAAAATGACAAGGTCTTTCTATTCAGAGAGTGGGTGAATTACTCATGGGAACCTCTCTCAAGTGCTGTTCGTGGTCCTAGTCAGTATCTGGAGATGACTTTATTATAGCCAAGACTGCCTTCAGATAAATGAGTTCATTTTGGTTCTTTGATTACTAAGCGCTTTGGGATATGGTCCAGAGGAAGTCACTTCATTCATTCATTCATTCATTCATTCATGTCCTTAGATTGAGTAAGTACTACTGTGGCTGTCAGCCACTAAGAGGGAACCCAATGATCCCTGCCTCCTGGTATGCATGACATATGTGGCACTCTTCTACATTTACCAGTGTTGTTCTCTGTGACCAACAGAATACAGCAACAGTGACGGTAGGTCACTTCTGAGACAGATTATTAAAAATACTGGGCTTGGGCTTCCCTGGTGGTGCAGCGGTTGAGAGTCCGCCTGCCGATGCAGGAGACGCGGGTTCGTGCCCCGGTCCGGGAAGATCCCACGTGCCGCGGAGCGGCTGGGCCCGTGAGCCGTGGCCGCTGCGCATGTGCGTCTGGAGCCTGTGCTCCGCGACGGGAGAGGCGGCGGCGGTGAGAGGCCTGCGTACCGCAAAAAAAAGAAAAAAAGAAAAAAAGAAAAAATATTGTGATATCTGCCTTCCTTTCTCTCTTGGGCTACTTTCTCTGGAGGAAGCCTGCTGCCATGTTATGGTGATAGTAAGTGGCCTATGGAGAGGCCCATGTGATGAGGAATTGAGGCCTTTTGTCAACAGTTTTGTGAGTCGGCTATCTTGGAAGCAGATTCAACAGCTTCAGTCAAGTCTTTGGATGACTGCAGCCCTGCCTGACACCTTGATTTTAGCCTTGTGAGATCCTAAGCCTGAACCCACCCACCTAAGCTGCTCTTGGGCTCCTGACCCTTGGAAACTGTATGATAATAATAATGAAACTGTTGCCTTAAGATGCTAATTTTTAGAGTAATTTTTTACATAGCAGTAAACAATTAATAAGCCTACCATTTGTTTGTTTCTGTGCCAGGTGCTGGGAATGAATATAGCTTAGATTTTTGCCCTCTAGAAGCTAATAGTACTCAGAAGAACAGCAGGGCAATGCCAATAACAACAACAGATGCATAAACATCTACTTACAACACAATGCAACATGCTGCAAAGGAGATCCCTTACCAAATGCCATAGGGGACAGGAGATATAACATTTACCTCTATTTGAAGAGAAAAAGAGTCCAAAAAAGCTTTCCAAACAGATATTTGGAGATTAATATACAAGAAAAAACAGGACTTTTCTAGCAAAGAAGAGGGAATAAAATATGCAAAGACCTGGAGGTGGGAGACCCTTGGCATGTCTCAGGGAGTGTGTTCAATTCCATATAGTTATGGCCAAGGATTTGTGTGAGGATTCCTTGCTAGGAAAGATGGATTTATTCAAAGATATGAGAAGCCATTGACAGGGTTTAAGCAGAAAATTGACATGATCGGATATGTGTTTTAGAAAGGCAGCTGTTGTGGATTTCATCAGGAGGGCATAGTAGGACTAGAAACAGGGAGAGATAGAGGCCATATAGAAAAAGACTGTAGTTCTTTTCAGTAGCTTCCCCTGTTAAAGATGAGTGAGCTTCTGATGGACAATATCATTTATATTGTTTTTCACTGATCCTTTAATTAGATATATATTTGTTATAATAATTTTTAATTTTTGTTTTCATTTTGAAAGTATTTCAGATTTACCAAAAAGTTGCAAAATGAATACAAGGAATTCTTATATACTCTTCATCCAGCTTCCACGATTTTTACCATTTTATATAGCCACTGTACAATTATTAAAATCAGGACATTAACATTGACCTAATACTTTTCACTAGTCTACCAACTTTATTCACATTTCACCCATTGTCTGATTAGTGTATTTTTCTTTTCTGGTTCAAAAATCACACCTTGTTTTTTGTTGTTACGTTTCCTTAGTTTCCTTTAATCTGGGGCAATTTTTCAGCCCTTCTTTGTCTTTCATGACCTTGATACTATTGAAGAATACTATCCAGTTATTTTTGTAGAATGTTTGCCAACTTGGGTTTAGCTTATCTGATGTTCCCTCATGATTAAATTTAAGTTATGCATTTTTGGCAAGAACACCACTGAAAGTGCATCATATTGGAAGTCACATGATACATCTCATTATTGATGATGTTAAAGTTGATAACTTGGTCAAGGTCGCGTTTGCTAAGTCTTTCCACTGTAAAGTTATTATCATTCCCTTTGTAATTTTAAGATGTCTTGTGAGAAGATACTTTGCAACTACACACATTTCTTGTTTGTTTGTTTGTTTGTTTGTTGTTGCACATCAAGGCTTATAGTATCTCAGTTCCCCAACCAGGAATTGAACCCCAGCCACGGCAGCGAAAACGCCGGAACCTAAACCACTTGACCACCAGAGAACTCCCTCTTGTTTGCTTTTTAAATCAAACTTTTACTCGGTTATTTTAACATTCATTGATGCCTGAAATAACAATTACTTTGGTACTTGCCAAATGGTGAAAGTCAAGAGATTTAAAATTGTGTTGTGTGGTGGTTTTAAAACATGTCCACAAGTTCTTTGGCATTTCATCCTTTAAGAAATGGAGCCTGCTTCGCCTCTCCTTGTAAATAAGCTATTCTTAGTGTCTCTCTTCTAATGAATACAAAATGGCAGAAGTGACTTCAAGACCATTTCATAAAAGGCCTTGTGATTTCCTCTTTGCTCTCCCTCTCTCAGATCACTCACTTTGGGGGAAGTGAGCTGCTATGTTATGAAGACGCTCGAGCAGCCCTATGGAGGCTCTATGAGGAGAGGAACTGAGGTACTCTGCTAATGGCCTTCACTAACTTGCAAGGAATATGAGTGAGCACCTTACAAGTGAGTCCTCCTGTCCCAGAGGAGCCTTCAGATGACTGCAGCCCTGGTAGACACCTTGACTACAACCACAGGAGAGACCCTAAGCCAGAGCCACCCAGCTAAGGCACTCCTGGATTCCTGAGCTACACAAGTGAGTGTGTGAGATAAAGTTTATTGTTTTAAGCCAATAATTTTGGGTATGACTTGCTACACAGGAACAGATAATGAATTCATGCTAGTAGATAGGAAAGAAATCATCAGAAAATGCTAAGGAAGAGCAAATACTAGGAAAGAAAATGTACCCCCCAAATGGGGTAGGAATGCATGTTAAAATGATGGTGAGAGCCTACTTCTCTCCAGATCAGCTAAAATTTTAAAGTCTGACAATTCCAGGCATTGGGAATTCTTTGCATTTTGTAAGGTCCAGCTGTCATTACTGGAGTGAGGTAGGCCATGAGGTATCCTTTGAACTCATATATAGTGGGAAAGAGAGGAAACCAGCTCTGTAGCAGGAGACCTGGTCCAGCAGTAGGGCTGGTCCTTAAAGGAATGTAACTTGTAATCCAATATTGAATATCCAAAGGGCATTGACTGGAGCTGGTGTCACTATTCAAGAGTTTCTAAGCCCAGAGGTCAAACACTCTTGGTCAGAAAGCAAATTCATAATCATTTCAGAAGGTAGTTTGATATCATCTAAAAAGGTGAAGATGCACCTACCACCAGATAAGTTATCATAATCCTACTCCTAGACATATATGCAATAGATATAGGTGCACATGGACACTGAAAGACACGTACGTGAATGTTCATAGCAGTATAACTCATAATAGCCTGAAACTGGAAACAAACCAAGTATCCCTCCACAGTAGAATATATAAACAAATTATGGAACATTCATTCACTAGAATACTACATTTAAATAGAAATCAAAAACTATAGCTACAGGCAATAATGTGAATGAATCCTAAAAACAATGTCAAGTGGAAGAGATCCCTTACAAAGTAACATATGTTATATGATTCTCTTTATGGAGCGTTCAAAAGCAGATAAAATTAAACTGCTTTTAAGAGATGCATATTTAAGTGATAAATCCATTAAGAAAAGCAAGAAAAGCGAATACCATAAAAGTCAGAGTAATGGTTTCTTTAGGGAAGAATGTAAGAGTTGTGATTAGAAAGGGACTATGGGTGGGGACTATCTGAGGTGTTTACAATATATTATTTCATTTTGTTTTTCCTTTAAACATTCTTATTGAGGTTTAACTCACATTTAATAAAATTAATGTAACACTTTACATATGCAGAATGTATATATATGTATGTAATGTATAATGTAAAACGTATGCTACCTATGCAGATGTTGACTTTATAATAACCCATTAAACTGTACACTTGTGTTCTATGCAAACAATGTGCTATATTTTACAGTTTAAAAAGGTAAAAATAGAGTTTGAGTACAGCAGAGGATCTTGGGAATCAGGCCGCATCCAAGGTGAACATGAACTAGCAACTAGGGCTCTGTTAAAAACAATGAACACATGTAGGAAAATAAGAGTGAAGTAGACAAGAAATTCTTCTGGCTTATGTGTGGCAGCGTCAGATGCCCAATTGCCAAGGCAGATCCTAAACTTGGGCATTATGACATATGAGCTTTTCCCCTTGAGAGCAGAAAGCAGACGAGCCCAGGAGAAGGTAGGCTTGACTCCAACAAAACTGCGGAGAAGATGAAGCCTTACACACTTTATCCCATGTGTGCTTGTCAACCGCTTGTGCTCTGCTTCTCCACAACTTCTTTGGACGCTCGGCAGCCTGTGTACTTATCCCCCTTCCTGTCATATACCCATATCCAAAGTCAAGGCAGGTCTAAAGACCAGCTTTGTTGACTCCTGGTCTAGTCAGTGGCGTTTCTATCGTATCACAGTGACCAAAGTTATTTGTATCTTAACATTTATCTCTGATTATGAATGAAAGGTTTTGTATCCTATGAAAGAAATTTCTGTCACCAGTGACTGGTTGTAGGAGGTGTATTTTGGGTGGAGTGGGCCTTCCTGCCCCTGAAATAGCACACTGTAAGCTCTGATAGAGAAGAAGCTCTGGAGAGAAGGTGTCAGGTAACTTAAAAAAATCACCCCAGGTGATTCAGATATGACAATCTGTATCTTGTATGACAACATACCTTCTCTCCGCACCCCAACCCTTCCTGAGAACCACCCACTTCCAGGAAGGCCACTCACTGAGCAGATATAATATCTATCCATCCATTCATTCATTCATTCATTCAACAACTATTTCTTAAGCTCTAACATGTGTCTGGCCCTGGGCTAGCACTGATGATTCAGGGCTGAATGAAAACAGGCATGGACCCTGCCTTCTTGGAATGGTTTAGTACAAGACACACATTAATGAAATCAAGCAGATAAATGTAAACTCACCGGTCAGGTAAGTGTTATAAATCTAGATTTACTCATCAAGAAGAGAGGTGAACTGAGAAGTAGCTTAATAATTATAATTTTCAAATATAAGATGAGGAAATTATATGGCGATTAGCTAGCTAATTTACATGAGAAAATACGTAAAAATGATGTTAAAAAGGAGGTTTGATGTAGCATAAATAATTTAATGTAATAACTATCATTATCAGAGGGCCTGCTCTGTGCCTGGCACGGTGTTAAGTGATGCATAGATAAATATATGCATATATATAAACGTATATATACATTTATATATATATAGATATCACTTAAAATAGTGATTATATATGTATATGTATGCATAAATATGAGTGATTATATATCAATATTTATTAAACTTATATATATATTAATAAACCCTCACAGAACCCTAATGAAATAAGAAATTAAGACTGAGAGATTAGGACTTCCCTGTTGGTCTAGTGGCTAAGACTCCACCCTCCCAATACCAGGGGCTCTTGTTCTATCCCTGGTCAGGGAGCTAGATCCCACATGCCACAACTAAGAGTTCACATGCCTCAACTAAAAGATCCCACAAGCTGCAACTAAGACCCAGCACAGCCAAATAAATAAATACATATTTTTTAAAAAAACCTCAGAGGTTATATCACCTAAGGTCATATAGCTAATATATATAGTTTATTAACACTTTATTGATATATAATTCACACAGGATAAAATTCACCTTTCTAAAGTGCACAATTCAGTAGTTTTTAGTATATTTGCAGAGTCACAAACTCCTACTATCTAACTTTAGATCCTTTCCATCATCCCAGAAAGAAACCCTGTACACAGTAGCTTTCACCCCTTATTCCTCCTTGTCCCAGCCAATCTGTACTTTCTTTCCATATGGATTTGCCTATTCTGGACGTTTCATATAAATGGGATCATACAATATGCAGCCTTTTTGTGTCTGGCTTCTTTGCATATTATTTTCAAGAGCTATTCGTGTTATAGCATATATCAGTACTTCATTTCTTTTTATTGTGAAAAAAATATTCCTTTATATGGATATACCACATTTTAGTTAAACATTTATCAGTTTGACGGTCCAATTGATGGACATTTGGGTTGTTTCCACCTTTTGGCTATTGTGAATAATGCTGCTATGAGCATTTGTGTACAAGTTTTGTGTGGACATATGTTTTGATTTCTCTTCAGTACAGCTTAGAGGTGGAATTTCTGCATCAGGTGACAACTCTACTTCAACCCTTCAAGGAACTGTTAGAATATTTTCTACAGTGGATGTACCACTGTACCTTCCCACCAGCAGCATATAAGGGTTCTAACTTCTCTGCATCCATAATAGTATGTACTTTTTTTTTTTTTTTTCCGGTACGCGGGCCTCTCACTGCTGTGGCCTCTCCCGTTGCGGAGCACAGGCTCCGGACGCGCAGGCGCAGCGGCCATGGCTCACGGGCCCAGCCGCTCCGCGGCACGTGGGATCCTCCCGGACCGGGGCACGAACCCGTGTCCCTGCATCGGCAGGCTGACTCTCAACCACTGCGCCACCCGGAAAGCCTGAATGCTTCATTTAAAAAAATTTTTTTTTTTGCGGTACGCGGGCCTCTCACTGCTGTGGCCTCTCCCATTCCGGAGCACAGGCTCCGGACGCGCAGGCCCAGCGGCCATGGCTCACGGGCCCAGCTGCTCCGCGGCACGTGGGATCCTCCCGGACCGGCGCACGAACCCGTGTCCGCTGCATCGGCAGGCGGACTCTCAACCACTGCACCACCAGGAAAGCCCAGTATGTACTATTTTTGGTGATAGCCATTCTTGTGAGTGTGAAGTGGTATTTCACTGTGATTTTGATTTGCATTTTCTTAATGGCTAATGATGCTGAATATCTTTTCACGTGCCTATTGACAGAATACTATGTATGATATGATAGCTTTTTTTAAATGTAAGATACCAATGCTCATAAACAATTACATAAAAAGCACAAGACAACTGGGCACCAGACTGTTAGTGTGGGTATAGCAGAAGAATAGGATCATGGGAGATGTTCACTTCTTAAGTTCTATATTCTACATTGTTAATTTTTATAGCAACAGACATAGATTTCCTTTATAATTAGAACAAAACACAGTTAATAAACAAACAAACAAATGAACAGCAAACAGAGAGAGACAGACCACCTCTAACCCTGAGGTGCCAGAAGCAATTCTCAGCCACTATGCTCCTTTCTTCTTGTGTTCCAAAGTGCAGGAAAGTGGGGAGGGAGGATGGTTAAATGATTTCCTGAGCTGTGTTTTGGAATTCATTTCCCATGGTAACAATGTTATAAATCATGGTGAATTTCCAAGGCTAGCCTATTATGTTGTAGGTTAGATATAGGCTTCTAAGGCTATCTTGTGTACCTACCTACCAAATTTAATATTGATCCCAAGAGTGTGTGTATATATGTATGTTTACATATATATATATATTCCAGTGTCCAAATGCCCAGCTTTGGGGATGCATCCTTCCCATCAGTAGAGAACTGCCTAGACAAGTAAATCTTGAATAGACACAAGATTTTGACTGTGAATGTGGCATGTTATGGCAGTATGGTCAATGTTTTTCATTTTCTTTCACCATAGAATGTTTCTTTGATTTCTCACTTGCTACCAGTGTAGCTCAAGAAGGCAATTATATTTCCATTTTAGTATCACGGGAAAATTGACAACAGAATGCATAAACCTTCTGAATGTATAATACTTTCTTATTTTTGTACACACCAATTTTTTAGAATATGAAGAAGATAAACAGTTCTTTTGCGAATGGACTTTTTTTCCCCCAGGTGTTTATCCTGAAGTGAGTATTTATGGTCTAGATAGAATCCCTTGAAAATAGAAATGTTGTCACATTCTTGTTTATATGTGACACTTTTTAAAAATTACAAATGGCAGGAAATGCTAATTTAAAACTAACTCTGAAAAATAAGTTCAGAGAAGCTTAGTTTAGAATTTATTTATAGCTTGAAAACTTTGAGGGAATATTTCGGTCCATTTATTATTCACTGAGACTGTTGAAAATTTATATGATGATTATTTTGATTCCATCTCTAGGTAGAAGTTTACTTTGAATGGAAAAAAACCCCAACAATATCTAAGGTTATTAAAAGGCCATGCATATAAACATCCAGGCTCCATTTTCAATTTGCATATGTACATGGGGTATGATGTGTGTGCACGTGCACACACACACACTACTTAAAATTACACTGATTATTAACAAATAATATCTTTCCCTTTCCCTTCCATGTTAGTGCAGTAATATTAGTCAGGTAGATAGATGGTCATTCTGTGAGACTCTGCAAGCATCTTGCTAATGACTAGTTTTATATCCTGACTCCACAGTTTGGGGCCCACATTCAGACAGTGAGCTAGTGACAGGCTCTATGGAGAACAGAGTAGCTCTCTGTCCGAAGAATTCCGGCACCAGGAAGAACACATATGCACTGTATACTTTGAGTATTTTTCTATGACTCAGTATAAATGTGTACATTCATAGCCTCATGAGCGCATGTCTGTAAATAGGAGGTTCTCAATAGCCTCATGCATTTGGCTCACTAGCCAGTGAGTTCTCTGGTATATTTTATAAATCCTCTACTATTCCTGGATAGGAAGTACTAAATTTCTGAGGTTGTGAAAAATATCATGTTTCACTTAGGCAGTATAGGGATTATCCCAGTGTTACGTATATTATTTTTTAAGGTTTTTGATTTTAATTTTTATTATTAAAAAAGTGATATAAGTAATGCATGTTCATAGTGAAAACATAAGATACAAGTAAGTAAAAAGAAAAAAATATCACACCTGATCCCAGCACCTGGCGATAATAACAACCATAATAAATTTGATGTATACTTCTTTGGATTTTTTATGTACCTCTATATACATATGTAATTTTTTACAAAATTAGAATATCAGGCAGATGTCTTAAAACCTTCAAACCCTGCTTTTAAAATTTAATATACCATAAATACTTTTCCATTTCCAACATAATATTTAATGACAGTGAGCCAAGGGGATTCTAGTTACATGGGACTGGGGATTCTTTGCCCCAAAGACCTCAGCTCACTCCAGGGCCTGATCTCCTGAGGGGATGGGCTGCACCACTGTGGCATCGAAAGGTAGCCAAGGGCCAGTTGTTTCAGGAGGCTGGATGTCCACGGGAGTGTGTGTGTGTGTGTGTGTGTGTGTGTGTGTGTGTGTGTGTGACTTCATAGTGTGAAACTGAGCTGGGGGCAGAAAGTAGTACAGACTACAGGCCAGGGACCAGGGACCAAGGGTCAGGGTCTGGGGTTGGATATCTGCGCACTACCATTGGCAGTTCTGAATGCAATCCTGTTTTCCAGATAATTTTGAAGCTACCTTTTTCAAGGTAAAAAGGTAGAATATATTTAATTTAATATTTGTTTGTTTGATTGCTTTTGTAACATCAAAATATTTTGTACATGGTGGGTATGTGGTCTTGCATTTGTACTCCAGGTGGACCCCAAATCTGTTAACAGCAGGCCTGAATATGCATACTCTATGACTTCTAAGTTTCTAGCATGTATAGTTTGTTTTGTTTAATAATTTACCTTTTCCTTATGAATGAAAGGTAGTAGTACCTATAAGTGCGTATTTATTGACTACTTAAGTTTCAACTTAATATGATATTTGTTAAAGCGTTACCCTATTCTACACTCCACTGGGTACAGGGATAAGAGATAAGAATACATAGCCAGACCCTCGTGGTGCTCACAATCTCCTGGGATCTCAGACATGATGACATGCATCAATCAACTGTGGACTCGGGCACAGAAACCACAGAGAGAAAGAAGGAAAAACCTGCAGATCAGGGTCCTGGGATCAGTTGATTAACCTGGCCAACGATTACCCACAGAAATCTTCAAAAGCGTAGAAACCATTCCATCCAAGATAAATTGTTGTAAACTTTCTAAATAGTTTAGATGTTTTGATAAATTTGGGTAATTGGTCACTTGACAAAGTAATCATTCAGGAATTCCCTTTCAGCAAATGATTTTTAACTAGCTGGCTCACTTCCTGGAGGGGAAGCTCTGTTCAGGCTGAGATATAAAGAATGCATAGGAGTTTGAAGGGGAAGGAACGAGGAGAATTGATGAAAAAAGATATTCTGTGAAAAGGGAACAGCACATGGGTCATCTTGGAGGTATGGAGTGGAAAGGCATCTTCTGAGAATGGTAAGTATTTAGAAGTGCTAAAATAAAAAGAGAGGTGGGGAAGCAAAAGTGGACAAAGCTGGAAAGAAAGAGCTGCTGTCTGGAGGGCTTTGTGGCCTTGGGTCCCATGGAGTTTTATCCTATAGAAAATGGAAGACGTTGAAGGGTTTGAAGCCAGGAATGAGGACATTAGATTTGCATTTTGGACAGATCATTATGGCAACAGAGGAAGAACTGATGGTGAGGAGTCTGGAAGGAGGGAGTTCACCGCTGATAAGGTAGAATACATTAGGGTCGTGGTGAGGGCAAGTTCTGAATTCAGACTGCTGGGATTCAGCACCTACTTCTCTATCTTAGCAGCTGTGTGTTTGGGCAAGCATTTTTAGCCTCTCTGTTGACTTGGTTTCCTCATCTGTAAAATGCAAATCGTAATAGCTGTGAAGTTTAAAGGAAACAATACCTATAAAGCACTCAGGGCAGAGCCTGCCATATAGAAAGCTCTCAATACATGCTAGCTATTATTAAAATATAACAATGATTGTCTTTCAGTAGTTTATAAGAAAGATAAGGATGGTCTGAACCAAGGTACAGGCAGTGGAAATTGTGAGGAGGGGGATGTAGATGAGAAGGATAAAGAGTGGATTTGACAGTTTAGTTAAGAAAGGAGGAGGTTACCAGCTTGAATGACTGAGTGGAGGGTGTTGGTATCAAAACTGTAGGGGAAGGTAGGAGCAGGGACAAGTTGGGTGGTGGAAGATAATGAAATGTGTTTTGGTAATGTTGAGTTTTAGATACTTGTGGGTCATGAAGGTGGAGATGTCTAGAAGGTGGATGGACATGCAGGTTTGGAGCTCAAAGGAGAGGTAAAAGCCACACGAGCTGAATGCTAGGGTAATAGACTCATTGACCAGAAATAGCTGCACTGATGTACAAAAGTTATTTCATCTGTTTGGCCCTTGATGCATGACTTCTTAGTGCCCAGAAGGGAGGGCACCTTAATAGTTATGTCAGGTACAACTTCCTTCATAAAGTCTTTGCTGATCAACCCATTGCGTAGGGTCTCTTTACTCTGAGACCCTTTGTTATAGACTGGATATTTATGTCCCCTCCAAATTCATATTTTGAAGTCCTAACCCCTAATGTGATGGTATTACAGATGGGGCCTTTGAGAGGTAATTAGAATTAGATGAGGTCTTGAAGCTGGGGTGCTGGTCTGATGGGATCAGTGTCGTTATAAGAAGAGACACCAGGGAGCTTGCTCTCTCTCCATGTATACTCAGGAAAGGCCATGTGAATCCCCAGTAAGAAGGCAGCTATCTATAAGCCAAGAAGAGAGCTCTCACCAGAAACCAACACTGCTGGACCCCGATCTGGAACTTCTAGCTTCCAGAGCTGTGAGAAAGTAAATTTTTGATGTTTAAGCCACCCAGTCTACTTTGTTACAGCAGCCTGAGCTGACTAAAACATTCTTGTATAAAGGAATCTTTGTATTTCCGTTATGGGTCAGCCCTTCTTTTCCTCTAATAATGTATGTTTTCTAGTACTCCTTTTAGTTATAGGCATCTTGAGGGCAAGTCCTCTGTCATACTTATGTTCCCTGCAGTGCCCTGTACAAGGTTTTGCTCCTGGTAGATGTTCAATAAACATCTGATGACCTGAGGTCAGCTTGGAAAGACTCAAGGTCAGGCAGAAATTTGTGTGAAGAGGATCACAGAGAATGTGCTTCGGGCCGGGTAGTAGGCAGAATCCTGGGGCAAAATTCAAGACTGGTGTTTAGGTGGAAACTAAAGTTTCAATACGAAATGTGGAGATAAGAAAGAAAAGATAGAGTTTCCCAAAGATCAGTGGGAAGAGTGAAATGGCCATCGTGTCCACATAATGCATAATTTTTCTTGAGCATTTTGCACTATGCAAGCCATTATATTATATTACATTTTGGCTTGGAAGTTTGAAATTGACTTTGAAAAATACAGTTTTTGAGTTAGGATTTGTCTAAAGCAAATGTGTTTCAAGTTTAAAATCAACAATGGTTTAGGTCCCTCTTAATATATATTAGGAAACAACCAACTAACCAAAGAAAAATCCAACAGTAATTTCCCTACAAAGAGATAAAATGAAAAAAAGAAAACCAAAACAGATTCTGTTTTAAAACGAAAAAAAGAAAACCAAAACAGATTCTGTTTATTGCACTTCAACTTCTCATCAACTCTAGTGGGAGTCATTTAAAGTTGACTGTTGGTTTTTTTTTTTTAACTACCTTATTCTTTTTGTTTTTTAAACATCTTTATTGGAGTATAATTGCTTTACAATGGTGTGTTAGTTTCTGCTTTACAACAAAGTGAATCAGTTTTACATATACATATATTCCCATATATCTTCCCTCTTGCATCTCCCTCCCTCCCACCCTCTTTATCCCACCCCTCTAGGTGGTCACAAACCACCTAGCTGATCTCCCTGTGCCATGCGGCTGCTTCCCACTAGCTATCCACCTGTACGCAGAAAATTATAAGACACTGATGAAAGAAATTAAAGATGATACAAATAGATGGAGAGATATACCATGTTCTTGGATTGGAAGAATCAACATTGTGAAAATGACTCTACTACCCAAAGCAATCTACAGATTCAATGCAATCTCTATCAAACTACCACTGGCAGTTTTTACAGAACTAGAACAAAAAATTTCACAACTTGTATGGAACCACAAAAGACCCTGAAGAGCCAAAACAATCTTTTTTTTTTTTTTTTTTTTTTTTTTTTTGCGGTACGCGGGCCTCTCACTGTTGTGGCCTCTCCCGTTGCAGAGCACGGGCTCTGGAGGCGCAGGCTCAGGGGCCACGGCTCATGGGCCTAGCTGCTCTGCGGCACGTGGGATCTTCCCAGACTGGGGCACAAACCCATGTCCCCTGCATCGGCAGGTGGACTCTCAACCACTGTGCCACCAGGGAAGCCCAAAAGCAATCTTTTTTTTTTTTTTTTTGTGGTATGCGGCCCTCTCACTGTTGTGGCCTCTCCCACTGTGGAGCACAGGCTCCAGACGTGCAGGCTCAGCAGCCATGGCTCACGGGCCCAGTCGCTCTACGGCATGCGTGATCCTCCCAGACAAGGGCATGAACCCACGTCTCCTGCATCGGCAGGTGGACTCTCAACCACTGCACCACCAGGGAAGCCCGCCAAAGCAATCTTGAGAACGAGAAATGGAGCTGGAAGAATCAGGCTCCCTGACTTCAGACTATACTACAAACCTACAGTAATCAAGACGGTATGGTACTGGCACAAAAACAGAAATATAGATCAGTGGAACAGGATAGAAAGCCCAGAGATAAACCCACACACATATGGTCACCATATCTTTGAAAAAGGAGGGAAGGATATACAGTGGAGAAAAGACAGCCTCTTCAATAAGTGGTACTGGAAAACTGGACAGGTACATGTAAAAGTATGAAATTAGAACACTCCCTAACACCATACACAAAAATAAACTCAAAATGGGTTAAAGACCTAAATGTAAGGCCAGACACTATCAAACTCTTAGAGGAAAACATAAGCGGGACACTCTATGACATAAATCACAGCAAGATCTTTTTTGACCCACCTCCTAGAGAAATGGAAATAAAAACAAAAATAAACAAATGGGACCTAATGAAACTTAAAAGCTTTTGCACAGCAAAGGATACCATAAACAAGACCAAAAGACAACCCTCAGAATGGGAGAAAATAGTTGCAAATGAGCAACTGACAAAGGATTAATCTCCAAAATTTATAAGCGACTCAGGTAGCTCAATAACAAAAAAACAAACAACCCAATCCAAAAATGGGCAGAAGACCTAAATAGACATTTCTCCAAAGAAGATATACAGATTGCCAACAAACACATGAAAGAATGCTCAACATCACTAATCGTTGGAGAAATGCAAATCAAAACTACAATGAGATATCATCTCACACCAGTCAGAATGGCCATCATCAAAAAATCTACAAACAATAAATGCTGGAGAGGGTGTGGAGAAAAGGGAACCCTCTTGCACTGTTGGTGGGAATGTAAATTGATACAGCCACTATGGAGAACAGTATGGAGGTTCCTTAAAAAACTACAAATAGAACTACCATATGACCCAGCAATCCCACTACTGGGCATATACCCTGAGAAAACCATAATTCAAAGAGTCATGTACCAAAATGTTCATTGCAGCTCTATTTGCTATAGCCAGGACATGGAAGCAACCTAGGTGTCTATCAACAGATGAATGGATAAAGAAGATGTGGCACATATATACAATGGAATATTACTCAGCCATAAAAAGAAACGAAATTGTGTTATTTGTAGTGAGGTGGATGGACCTGGAATCTGTCATACAGAGTGAAGTAAGTCAAAAGGAGAAAAACAAATACCGTATGCTAACACACATATATGGAATCTAAGAAAAAAAATTGTCATGAAGAGCCTGGGGGTAGGATGGGAATAAAACACAGACCTACTAGAGCATGGACTTGAGGATATGGGGAGGGGGAAGGGTAAGCTGTGACGAAGTGAGAGAGTGGCAGGGACATATAAACACTACCAAACGTAGGGTGGATACCTTATTCTTTTATTATTTAAATTTATTTATTTATTGGCTGCCATGGGTCCTCGTTGCAGTGCGCAGGCTTTCTCTAGGTGCCACTAGCTGGGGCTACTCTTCTTTCCGGTGCATGGGCTACTCATTGCCATGGCTTCTCTTGTTGTGGAGCACGGGCTCTAGAGCGCAGGCTCAGTAGTTGTTCCGCAGCGTGTGGGATCTTCCCAGACCAGGGCTCAAACCCGTTTTCCCTGCATTGGCAGGCAGATCCTTAACCACTGCGCCACCAGGGAAGTCCTGACTGCATGTTCTTAAATGGAGCCTTGTGGGGGTAATGCTGTGTTTGTGTGCTTTCTGTGGGATGCCGTGATTCCGGAGATCATGGTAGAAAACACAGGGAACTTGCCCCCAAATGTCTCAAGACACCCCTCGGTGAGGATAGGAGAAGTGGGGGAGATTTATTTATTTTTTTCTGGAGCATTTTCCACTACCATCATGCCACTCCTCTGAGTGCCACCAGAAGCAAGACTTTCTAGCGTCATCCTCTCTGAAGCCCAAGAGTACAGAGGATAAATGTAGAATATATTTGTGTTGACCTATAACCTAAGAGAAACCAAAGTTACATGGATCAGTGGACATTACTCACAACCTGGTGCTGCAAGAGCTCTTAGACTTGAACTCTCCAGTATGGGAGCCACTTGCCACATGTAGCTGATGAGCACTTGAAACTTGGCTAGTCTGAACTGAGGTGTGTTGTGAGTACAAAACACACACCAGATTTCAGTGGCTTAGTTAAAAAAAAAAAAAGAGAGAGAGAAGAATGTAAAAGAACTCATTAGTACTTGCTTACATGGATTGCAGGTTGAAATGATATTTTGGATGTATTAGGCTAAATCAAATAGATTATTAAAACCATTTTTATTTGTTTTTAATTTGGCAATGAGAAAACCTAATATTACATATGTGGGTCACATTATATTTCTGCTGGACAGAGTCTAAGCCCTACACCATCAATGGGTAGATATGCATCCTGGCCTTGACAGGATACAGAGCTTACAGGAATTTGTCTCTTTTCACGGGAATCATGCCCAGCTATGTATAGATACAATTTTATTGTTTGTATAATAGCGCTCTGTACATCCAGAGAATATTTCATGTGAGAATCTCAAGCATTAATTAATTTTCATTGAATGGCTGGGGAAGACTGGTATTCTTAGTTCTATTTTACAGATGAGAAAACTGAGGCGTGGGGAGATTTAAATGATTTGCCCAGGGCTACCCAGGGTAGAGTGGCAAAGCTCAGAACTGAAGTGTGAGTCATAATTAATCACACATCTAGCTAGCAAACAATATTTTTTTCTTCCTGATTAGGTAAAATTCTTCAAGGTAGAGACTATGCTTTTAAAATGCTATTTCCTAGTGACATTTGCAGCAACATGGATGGACATAGAGATGATCATACTAAGTGAAGTAAGTCAGACAGAGAAAGACAAATACCACATGATATGACATAGCTGTGGAATCTAAAATATGATACTAATGAGCTTATTTACAAGACAGACTCACAGACATAGAAAACCAACTTATGGCTACCAAAGGGGAAAGAGAAGGATAAATTAGGAGTTTGGGATTGGCAGATATAAACTACCATATATAAAATAAACAACAAGGTCCTACTGTAGAGCACAGGGAACTATACTCAATATCCTGTAATAAACCATAATGGAAAAAAGAAAAAATATATATATATGAGTCACTTTGCTGTATATAAGAAACTAACACAACATTATAAATCAACTATACTTCAGTTAAAAAAATTCTATTTCCAGCTAGTAAAACACTGAATGCTCAGTGAACATCACACAACAGCAGTAGTCATTGCTACCAGATTTAACAAGTTTGGGCATTAACAATTAAGTAGGGCTTCCCTGGTGGCGCAGTGGTTGGGAGTCCGCCTGCCGATGCAGGGGACACGGGTTCGTGCCCCGGTCTGGGAAGATCCCACGTGCCGCGGAGCGGCTGGGCCCGTGAGCCATGGCCGCTGAGCCTGGGCGTCCGGAGCCTGTGCTCCGCAACGGGAGAGGCCGCGACTGTGAGAGGCCCGCGTACCGCAAAAAAAAAAAAAAAAAAACAGAACAATTAAGTAAAGTACAAAAGAAGTAAATAAGTGTCCTTTTAAAATTGTTTGCAATTTTTCATACTCTGGGGGAAGGAACGGTTGTTACCCCTTACTTTGGAGGCAGATAAATAAATCTCACCTTTGATTAATTAGTTCATTTGTTTTTAAAACTGGGTTTCCTGGGTCTTACTTTGTTATTTTGAAGAGAAGTCACTTCAAGCAAGTGCACGTTGGTCCAGATTTGGATTCCAGATGGGCAGAGGAGGCAAGAAGCTTTGGAACCCTTGGTGCTTCTACTAACTTTCTTCTATCATCTTCTACCTGTGACATGTTCTCCTTTTACAAGCGTAGGCACCAGAGCTCTGGAGAGTGACTCTTCTCAAAAGAGTGTCCCTTTATCAAACTTATTTTGGAGGGAAGACCCTCCGAAACAGGCATCAGGCTATTCAGGCAAAAACCGCATGAAGTGAACAGTATTTTTCCTAGTCTTCATATTAATTTGTCTTGTGCTAAGTAGGAAGGAAAAAAGAGAATAAAATCTACTACCACCTTGTGATTACATTCCCTCTGAGAGTGATTTTCAAAGCCATTCTAAAATAATGCACCGCTAAAGTGCATGAGTTTAAGAGTAAAATGAAAGAGTTACAGAAACGATTGGTTCATTTGTTCAGTAATACATACCCTCTATTACGTATTGCAAAAATATTTATTGTGAGTGTGTGAATGAAAGGTTTCTACATCCCCCAATTCTGTTCCTTGTAAAAATTATTTGAAAAAAATGTAATATTTTTCAAGAATGGTTGAAGGACTTTCATTTTTGCCGATGCATACATACGTGGATGAGGGTATGTCCATGCAATGACCCCTCTACTTTCATTGCCTAAAGAGTTAAGCCCGATCAATTCTCAGTGTGTCATCTTGCCCTTCTGACAGGAAATATGACTGGAGCGCTGCAAGGTTTGTAATTATACTTGCAGTTGCCTCAAATAATGATAGCCTACTTGTGGGCACATGTCTTAGAGGAGAATCATAGTCTGTGCTTTGTGCATCAGACAGATTCCTTCATTTCCTTTGCCTTTTGTTTGAACCAGAAAAATGGCTTAGAGAAATTCATGCACACTTCCTTGCCGTCCCTACCTACGATGGTGAGGCTAAGTCAGTGAGAGAAGAGTTGTAAGACCTTTGGTGTCTTTGGTACTCCAAGCTCAGGATGGAAGGGGAGTGAGTGGGAGAAGTGGAGCAGAAAATGCTGCAAACTCCATCCTAGATGATCCTTTTGCACTTGGTGTTTCTAACTCCTTCAGAGCTGATGTATTCCACTTTGAGGGGATGGGGGTAGAGGGAGGGGGACAGGTGAGGTAGAGGAGATGAAATGTGTACGTTGAATCCTTTACAGATTTTTCCCCAAAATGGCCTTTGCCAATCTCCCTGGTCACCATGTCCTGCTGTTCAGTTGGCCCAGATGTTTTCCTTCATTTTTTTGATTGTTGCAAAGCCATTCAGTACCTCATTACCAGAACAGTGTGAGGCTGATTCTAGCACATCTCTGTTGGAAGAGAAACGAAGAAGACTTTTAAAAACAGTGATCATTTAACTTTTCAGTATAATGGATGATTCTGTAGACCTTCATAGCTCCCTCCGAAGTTGAGATCTTTTACACAAATCTAGTTGTTATGCATTCATGCCAGTGAGAAAGCGTGGAGAGGAGGGATTTCAGTACCTGAAGGAAAGAAGGCGTCATTTCATGGACTGATGCCTCAGAACCCTCGAGTCTGGAAAAAGGTCTATAAAAAGAGTATCTATTTTTTTGTTTTGTGGTACGCGGGCCTCTCACTGCTGTGGCCTCTCCCGTTGCGGAGCGCAGGCTCAGCGGCCACGGCTCACGATCTTTCCCGGACCGGGGCACGAACCCGCGTCCCCTGCATCGGCAGGCGGACTCTCAACCACTGCGCCACCAGGAAAGCCCCCAAAAAACAGAGTATCTTTATTATTCCAGCAACTGGGCTAAGCTCTATCGTAACTAACCCGCCAGGGAGTATTGTTTGAATGACAATCCAACAGACAATGGGAAGAATTGTTTCCAACTTAGATCTTTATCTAATAAAGCTTTATGCAAATATAAATGTTCAAGTGATGATAAATGGAAGTGAGAATATAATCATGCCGAAGTGGGGTTGATGCACTGATGCTGTTTTGCAGTAGGGGAGATAGGGAAGGCGAGGGGTGGGGGGGAAATAATAGACGAATGGAATCGGAGAGTGTTTCGAAGTCAGAAAACAAATGTTGTCCCCTTCTGATGGGCCCTCTACAGACAACTCTTGGAACGCGGCCTGCCAAAATTCTGTACAACGGCAGCCCCCTCCGCTCCCCTGCGGCAGCAAGACGTGGCCGGGGTAGGAGCGAGCGCGGCGCTTTCTGCCCGGGCTGTAATTCATGCCTGCAGAAGAACAATCTGCTCTCGGTGCACCGAGCATAATGCAGGCCCTCTAAGCTGCCACTCATTTGGGGCCGGCTAACACTCTGGCCCCTTGTTTCTGATTCTCGGCATTGTCAGGGCAGGGAGTGTGGGGAGAGCCACACACTTCCACGCTGGGAAAGGCAGGGCCCCTGGCGGCCCCAGCCAGTCATCAGACGGCCTGGACGACAGCAGCGGCCAGACTTAGCTAGAAGACAGCTTATACCCGCTGGCAAACTTGCCAAACATTCAGGAATTTGGGATTGTGGTTTCAGAAAGTCTAGTCTGCTCTCTCATCCCCCAACTCCAAAAAACATCCCCAAACAAAACCCTCATTAAAAATGCTCTTGGCACGGCAGACTGCTAGAAAGTCTGATCCAGCGCTGGCATTTTTCTTAACACCCTTCAAACAGCAGGGCTGACAAATTTCCAGCAGTACTGGGGCGGCCATCAAACTATATAATCTTTTTTTTTTTTGGCTGCTGCTGGCTCCATCTTCCAAACTATATTATCTTGGCGTGGCTGAATAAAAAGCGATGGTAGCAAAGGTGATGGGGGATTATGCTACGCAGACAGATAACATGGGGAGTTATCGGAACTAGCAAGCTGATTGCTAATCTCTACAACTTTAGGCAAAAGAAGCGACAGGTCTAAAAACACCATGCGTAGCATATATTCATTATAGGAGGGAGCAGAACATCCTTCAACTCACAGTGGAGGTGGACATCAGAGGTTAAGCCTCAAAGCCTGTCTCATAGCAAAGACTGGTATTGATTCCCAGCCAATTTAAGGGGTGAAAGGGGCCATGAGACTATTTGAGGATAAAAATAATCGCTACTACTTTTTGAGCACTATGTCCCAGGGATTTTAAACACATTAGCTAATTTAGACCTAATGGAAGTTTGTCAGATAGATATCGTCTCTCAGTTTATATAAAACTGAGGATTCTGGAGCCCAGGGCAATTAGAAAAGTTCTGCTTGACCCCAAAGCCAGTGCTTTTGGATTCACTGTATTAAAATGCCTCTCTGGGGCTAAAAGGAGACAAAACTTCATGAAACAAATGGTTTTTTTCCTCAAGAATTCCAATTTTCCTTGTACTTGGATTAGAGCTTTATCTTAAAGAAATAACCATAGTTGCTCACTGCAGACAAGAGAAGAAACGTCTACTATTGAGAGAAGCAGTGAGCATTTCCATTTCTGCTGAATGAATCAAAATGGGACCAATAAAGTCTAGTCTTACGGCCGTGGCTCACGGGCCCAGCCGCTCCGCGGCACGTGGGATCCTCCCGGACCGGGGCACGAACCCGCGTCCCCAGCATCGGCAGGCGGACTCTCCACCGCTGCGCCACCAGGGAAGCCCGAGTCCAGTCTTTATGACAGTTCTTTGTCTCCTTCTTGGCCAAGAATGTCTGGACACACTGTGCTAGTCAGGCTGTCAGCATCTTTTGACCTGGCACGCAACCTACCATGAGTCACTAGAAGGATTCAAAACTCAGGGCTAGGAAAAGCCACTGCCATTAAGTTGGTACAGCTAAAAATATTCAGGTGTCAACCTTGGGTTGTAGCTTGTTCATTCATCTATCTGTTTATTCATTTAATAAATATCTATCCTGATCTACTCTATTAAATACAAAACCCAGGGTAAAAATTTCAATTGGTATAAGATAATAAACAGTGAGAGGCAAGTTTCTCATCCCCGGTGTCCCAGTTTCTTTGCTGAGGGACAATCACTGTTACCAGTTTCTTAGGGATCCTTCTAGGGATATTCTAGGCATAAATGTACCTTTCTCTTGGTTTTCATAATTGTTATTGAATCCTTGCTACAGCTTGGGCACTGCTTTATATGAGCTGATGGCCAAGACTTGGCCCCTACCCCTGGGGCTGGAGTAGACACAGAAACCAGTTGCTACCGTATAGATGATAGATGAGCGCCCAGGTGGAGGTATTTCTGGGAGTGGTGGTAGGCTGAGTGGATCAGGGCTGAAATATCTATGTGCCTGATCAGCCGTCACAAGTAAATTGTTGTTGCTAATGGTGAAGTGCCAGTGTTTGCAAATTATTTTTAAGAATAGGTTAGAGCTTATTCCTGTGACAATTACCCTCACTTGCATTCTCATTTTCCTTTGGGAGTGAAAGCAAAAGGTGTGGAGATCACGCTGGTTCACTGAGAATTGTGTGTGGCCCTGGACACATTCAGAGTGTGTCGTTTTGTGATTGTAATCTGGTACACATTCTGGGGAATTGAAAATTTCAGACATCCAGGAGGAAAGGAGGGCATTATTTCCTCATTTTTTTGGAGGCCACTAGAAATCTTTCCCCGAACAGTATATGTATCCCATTCAGTCGGGATATTGGTCTCCTAGTTGCCTGGTTTCAAAATCTTCATACTTGTAATAGAAGGGAAGTCAGGAAGTAGTAAAGTCTCCCATCTGGATTGAATACACTTTGGGACAGTAGTTTTGTACACTGTGAGGCAGATGACGTTTTGCAGATTTAAGAGACAGCTGAATCTGACGCATGTGGATGCAAGCTACTGGTGGAAGGCTTGGAGCGAATCCTTTCAACGCAGCTTGGATTTATGGGAACTACTCTGGAGCTTGTAGGCTTTGAAGAGGGGTGTACAACGGTGATTTGGTTCACAAAGAGCCCATGTTTACTTTGGTTCACCTGGCTTCTCACCCCATATTGAATTTTACTTCCAGTATGATTGTAACCAGCTCCAGACTTGGACGCAACCTCTGCTCAATGTCTGATCGGGAGTTAAAGAGAGAAAATAAAAAATGGCATAAATAAGTTTCACATGATTTCCAATCAGAGCAATGAGTTGGCTCTGTTTCACTCAATCAGCCAGCGGCAGAGAGGATTTTGCAAACTTCAATGACCCTTTCAGAAAGCTTTGTCTACATCCTGCCTGCAGGAGAAAACCCAGAACCAGCCAAATGTGTCCTGCTTCATTTTCTATGGCAGCTTGCCTTGTAGCTGTCCTAGGAGAGAATGTGGCCTAAGTACATTCTCCTCTTGATCTTCCAAAAGTGCCACTCCAAGGGGCAAGAAGATTAGCCGGTTATTACAACACATGAGGCAGAAATGCATGTTGAAATGAAGCACAGCTGAATCGCTGAGGGCAGGACTATAAAATACCTTTCCAAGGACTTCCTTCCTTGTGAGCTCAAATGGCAGCTCAGCTTGACAGCAGGGTCTCCATGCTGACTTAAGTTTTCAAATCATGTCAGAAAACTGTAATCATATACAATTCCCCTCAGTAAGAAACCCATAACCCAAATTTGTACAATTAGTCAAATGTTAGTTGCAAAAATACTGAGATACGTTGTTACCCTTTTCAAAGTCCACTGTGAATGCTGTAATACAGGGTAGAGGGTTTGAGAGGGTTTTTTTCCCCTTTCCTCCCTCCCTTCTTCCTTCCTTTCTTCTCCTCTTCCTTCCTTCCCTCATTCCTAAAAGTAACAGGAAGCAGAACTAGATCTGAGTGGAATCTTGCCTTTTCACTCAGTGTTTTTCCCCCTAGCTGAGTTAAATAAAGCACAAGAGTACATTTTCCAAGTACCTTATGGGATCCTGTCAACTTATTTCTTCCCCTTGCTTTGAAAGTGACCCACAAAGAGATAAAATTACTTGCATTGATTCTCACAGAAAAGCAGCCAAGGTTTTATTAAAAACACTGCCCTTCGTATTCTTGCATATTTTCTTTCCCTCTTTAATATGGGAGGATATCAAATATAAAAGAAATACAAACGTAAAACACTGCTCCTTTCATCTTTGTTCACTTTCCCAAATCTTCTAATACATCACTTGTTTTTCTTCATTAAACTTTAAAGTGGAGAAAGTGGAATGCTGCATTTGAATTTTGAGGGCATGAGGGACTTGGGACGGGCTATCTGCATCATGTCATTCATTAGATTCTAATAAGATCTTCTTACCCTGAGGATGTGGAGAAAAGGGAACCCTTGTTACACTGTTGGTGGGAATTTACAGTGGTGCAGCCATTGTGGAAAACAGTATGGAGGTTCCTCAAAAAACTGAAAATAGAACTACCACATGGCCTAGCAATTCCACTCCTGAGTATATATCTGAAGAAAACAAAAACACTAATTCGAAAAGATACATGCACCCCAATGTTCATCACAGCATTATTTACAACAGCCAAGATATGGAACCAACCTGAGTGTCCATCAGCAGATGAATGGATAAAGATGTGGTATGATATACACACATATGTGCGCGCACACACGCACACACACACACACACACACACACACACACACACACAGGAAAACTACTCAGCCATAAAAAAATGAAATTTTGCCATTTGCAACAGCATGGATGGACTTGGAGGGTATTATGCTCAGTGAAATAAGTCAGACAGAAAAAGACAAATACTGTATGATATCACTTATATGCAGAATCTAAAAACTAAAACTAGTGAATATAACAAAAAAGAAACAGACTCACAGGCATAGAGAGCAAAGTAGTTGTTACCAGTGGGAGGAAAGGGAAGTGGGGAGGGGCAAGATAGGGGAGGGGATTAAGAGGTACAGACTACTAGGTATAAAATAAGCTACAAGGATGTATTGTACAACACAGGGGATATAACCAATAGTTTATAATAACTATAAATGGAGCATAACCTCTAAAAACTGTGACTCACTATGTTGTACATCTGAAACTTATATTGTAAGTCAACTATACCTTAAAAAAAATTGGGACTGGTTAAACATTTTAATACCTTGGGAAACACATTCAAACTAATTTCCTATAGAACTCAGAATTCTGGGAGTTCACCCTCCTTGATGTCACTGGATTCTTTAATTTCTAAGAAAAAAGATAATAAAGTGCCATTGATACCTGGTTGAATAAATAAACTTTAAAACAAATTCAGGATTTCCCTTCAAATGTATACAATGTACTATCAAATATTGCTTAGAACTGCAATACTTTGAAATACACATGAAAAATAATTTGATGATGAACTGTAATGATGAAAAATAATGTAATGAAAAACATGTGATGACCTGGATTTCTTTCTTTTCTTCTTTTGTAATTCCTAGGCTAATTTTGTTCACTAAAACCTGTCCTCGTCAAAAGCCACCTCTATAAAACCTATGGTTATAAATGAAGCCAACTCTGTAGCAAAATGGGGGCAAAACACTTGTGATAACAGGTTAAGTGAAAAAAAAAAAAGAATTCAAAGTGTTATGGGTTTTTTGTTTTTTTTTTTGCGGTGCGCGGGCCTCTCACCATTGTGGCCTCTCCCGTTGCGGAGCACAGGCTCAGCGGCCATGGCTCACGGGCCCAGCCGCTCCGCGGCACGTGGGATCCTCCCGGACCGGGGCACGAACCCATGTCCCCTGCATCGGCAGGCGGACTCTCAACCACTGCGCCACCAGGGAAGCCCCCAAAGTGTTATGTTTTTTAAAAAAAATACCAAAAGAATAGTCTCGAATAATTTGTTATATTTTTCTTCTGTTTTTGTTCTTTCTGTAATTTGAGAAATTACTTGTCTAACAACAACAATAGCAAAAAGATCAACCATAATCCTTGTGTTTTTTAGTGGGTCTGATTTATCCTGGACCACCTTGTACTTGCAGATGTAGAACTCTGACTTTTAAAAAATATGTACTTTAAACTCTGAAGAGCTCATCAGAAACTGTAATGGTGCCTGATAAAATCTCAACTCTAAAAAGGAAAAATACTGGAGTGGTATAGTACGTGCTGGGATAAACATTTTGAAAGCAAGTGAATAATGAGACTCCTAACTTGGTGATGAGCACACCTGAGTTTTGATAAGCATGACCCACACATGGTGAAACCCTCAATCCACAGAGAGTGTCTCATCTTTACTGAACTCAGCGCAATGAACATTTAGTCCCTATAAAGCAATGTGCAATTAATCAGGGGAAAGCTGCAGAGCCCGTCAGACCTGCTTGCATTCCTTTCCTCTCAGTGATTCCTTAGTTCAAGAGGGTTCATCCTTTGGGAATGTTTTAACACCCTTTTAGAAGCAATGCCAAAATCCAGGGCTTTGACAGCTTGAGAAAACCTTATTTTATCCTGAGATAGAGAAAAACCTGACTCTGGGCAGGGCTAAATTATCAAAGGCAGTACCATGTAGTGGCAGTAAGGTAACTGGGGAGCTGAGAGTGCCTTTGAACTTGCTGGGAAGTTTAACAGCAAGAGCGCAGAGTCCTGGGAGAGAATCTGTTACTAAAAGAAGATGAACTAGTCAGTAGCTTTCCAGCTGAACAAAAAAAGCAAGAGGCAGAATCCATCAGCTCCAGAATCCATGTTCAATTCTCACAATAGCGGAAGAGGTATATGCAGAGGAATTTATGGGATGGTGTTGAAAATAGATGCCAAAACAAGAAGCTGAGCAGATTCATTTTCCTTTGGTATTATGGATGGGAATTTCAAATGTCCGTTTGAACAGGATATTCACTGGTTGGTGGAATGACAAGTCGGGAGGCATCAGGGAATCTGGCGATTTACTGATGCCAAGGCCAGTTCTCTACCTGGGGACTCTCTTTGAAGTCAAGCGATGCTGGGAACACGGGGCCAAGAGGGGAATGGGAATCAGGGTGAGAACTGGCTTTGTAGTTGTATCATTTTCCCCCAATATTTATTGCTTTTCCCTTCCCCATTCATTCAGCAGATACTTCATGACCTCTCAGGTGCCTGGCATTTTACTGGGCATTTGGGATTTGAAGATGAATACAGGAGAATTCCTGCTCTTAAGGAGTCTGGAGGTATTTTCAAATACTGGCCAACGACCCATTCCCAATATCATTAGGAGGAGCAGCTCTGAAGGAAGGAAGGATGCACTGCCCCATATTTCTACAAACTTACGTCTCTCTAATTTAAAGGCATTGCTCATTTCACAGCATTTTACTCTTTTAAGTAAAGGTAATTCATTAAATTTATAAAAGTGGGTTTAATTTTTATGTTATTTATAAGGCTTTTTCACCTAAATAAATGAACTCAATAGAAAAGAAAATCCCAAGTCAGACAGCCCTTTCATTCTGATTGTTGTTTTTTTACAATATAGTTTCTCTGTTGCTATCATGAGCCTCCTTTCCTACATGTTGGAATCCATGGATAGTATTAGACATTTGATCTGCTGAGGGAGATGGATTATTTTTTCTCGGTTAGACATCTAGCCAGTCTCAAAACAACAACTACAGGGTTTTTCTTTATTGATTTTGCCTATGAAAATATTAACTGACAGCCATACAACCAAAAATATTTTTTTTGAAAAAAAAAAAAAATCTCTGTTTTGTCCTACCTAATCTTCTCTGAAGGGAGGGGGGAAAACCTGTAACTTTCCAGGAAGTGAAAACCAATGAACATTTAAAAAAGTCACACTACTCTTATTACCAGCAATACAGTAAGTTTTTAGAAGAGCCATTTCTGTTTTTTGGTTTTTTAATAGAATTTATTTACGTGTATATTAATATAATTTAAGGGTTTTTTTTTAACATCTTTATTGGAGTATAATTGCTTCACAATGCTGTGTTAGTTTCTGCTTTATAACAAAGTGAATCAGTTATACATATACATATGTTCCCATATCCCCTCCCTCTTGCGTCTCCCTCCCTCCCACCCTCCCTCTCCCACCCCTCTAGGTGCTCACCTAGCTGATCTCCCTGTGCTATGCGGCTGCTTCCCACTAGCTATCTATTTTACATTTGGTAGTGTCTATATGTCCATGCCACTCTCTCACTTCATCACAGCTTACCCTTCCCCCTCCCTGTGTCCTCAAGTCCATGCTCTAGTAGGTCTGCATCTTTATTCTCGTCTTGCCCCTAGGTTCTTCATGACTATTTTTTTCCCGTTTCTTAGATTCCATATATATGTGCTAGCATACGGTATTTGTTTTCCTCTTTCTGACTTACTTCACTCTGTATGACAGACTCTAGGTCCATCCACCTCACTACAAATAACTCAATTTTGTTTCTTTTTATGGCTGAGTAATATTTCATTGTATATATGTGCCACATCTTCTTTATCCATTCATCTGTCGATGGACACTTAGGTTGCTTCCATATCCTGGCTATTGTAAATAGTGCTGCAGTGAACATTGTGGTACATGACTCTTTTTTTTTTTTTTTAAACACAAGTCTATTTATTTATTTATTTTTGGCTGTGTTGGGTCTTCATTTCTGTGCGAGGGCTTTCTCTAGTTGTGGCAAGCGGGGACCACTCTTCATCGTGGTGCGCGGGCCTCTCACTATTGCGGCCTCTCTTGTTGCGGAGCACAGGCTCCAGACGCGCAGGCTCAGTAGTTGTGGCTCACGGGCCTAGTTGCTCCGCGGCATGTGGAATCTTCCCAGACCAGGGCTCGAACCCATGTCCCCTGCATTAGCAGGCAGATTCTCAACCACTGTGCCACCAGGGAAGCCCCCCATGACTCTTTTTGAATTATGGTTTTCTCAGGGTATATGCCCGGTAGTGGGATTGCTGGGTTGTATGGTAGTTCTATTTTTAGTTTTTTAAGGAACCTCCATACTGTTCTCCATAGTGGCTGTATCAATTTACATTCCCACCAACAGTGCAAGAGGGTTCCCTTTTCTCCACACCCTCTCCAGCATTTATTGTTTCTAGATTTTTTGATGGTGGCCATTCTGACCGGTGTGAGATGATATCTCATTACAGTTTTGATTTGCATTTCTCTAATGATTAGTGATGTTGAGTATTCTTTCATGTGTTTGTTGGCAATCTGTATATCTAGAAGAGCCATTTCTGACCAGACAGAATATAAAACTGGATTCAAGTACCTATTTCCCTGATAGGCTTAAACTACTTTGACTAACAGTCTTGATATTTCTCACTGTATTGAACATTTTTAGTTTCTCAAGGATACCATGGGGGGGGGGGGGCAAAGGGCCCCTAGTGTTCCCTGCCTCCGGGTATTTATGTCCTGTGTAGTCCCCTCCTATGCTGTATCAGGATTGGTCTGTGGGACAAAAGAATCTGGCAGAGGGCTTCCCTGGTGGTGCAGTGGTTAAGAATCTGCCTGTGAATGCAGGGAACACGGGTTCAAGCCCTGGCCCAGGAAGATCCCACATGACGCGGAGCAACTAAGCCCTTTCACCATAACTACTGAGCCTGCTCTCTAGAGCCTGCGAGTCACAACTACTGAGCCCACGAGCCACAACTACTGAGCCCGTGTGCCACATCTACGGAGGCCCACGCACCTAGAGCCCGTGCTCTGCAACAAGAGAAGCCACCACAATAAGAAGCCTGTGCACCACAACGAAAAGTAGCCCCCGCTCGCTGCAACTCTAGAAAGCCCACGTGCAGCAGCGAAGACCCAACACAGCCAAAAATAAATAAATAAATAAATAAATTAAAAAAAAAAAAAGAATCTGGCAGAAGTGATGGTATGTCCTTCCCTGGGCTAGATCATAAAGACATTCTGGCTTCTGCCTTTCAATCTCTCTCTGATCATTCCTTCTGAGGGACACCAGCTGTTGTGTTGTGAGGACACTCAGGCAGCCCTGTGAATCATCATGTGGCAAGATACTGAGGCCTCCTACCTACAGCCATATGAATGAGCCATCTTGGAAGCAGATCTTCTGGCCTTCATAAGCCTCAGATGACTGCAGGCACTGCCAACAGCTTGACTGCAACCTCATGACAGAACCTGAGCCAGAACCACTCAGCTGAGTCATACCCAGATTCCTAACCCATAGAAACTGAGTGAAATAATAAATGTTTGTTGGGTTAAGCTGCTAAGTTTTGGGGTAATTTGTTATACAGCAATAGGTGACTAATACAAGGGCCCTTTCAAACCTGGGATTCGTTGATTCTCTGATTCTCATATCACACTGGTAATATCTGCCATGGGAAATATTCTTACTGGGTGTCTTGGGAAGTTTTAAATCTCCTTAGTTCCCTGCACATTGCATGCATTAGTTAATATAAATATCCATGTATATGCATATATAGACAAAGTTAATGCATTTTTTTCTAAACACTTTTTGAAGTTCATTTTCTATTTTAAAGACACTACATGCTTATTAAACAAAATGTGGAGGGGAAAGTTAAAAAATAATTACCCCTAGTTTTAACACCCAAAGAGAACTATTGTTAACATTTGAGTGTATTTCCCGCTGTCTTTCTTTCAGAGTGTTTAAAAGTAGTTGTGACCATATGCTATATGCCATGCTCTTGACAAACCAAATTCATTTTCCTTCATAAAATCCAGTGACATGCCTTGTTCATTTTTGTCATTCAGCTCCCTGCTCGGGGTGACAAGTTCTCAGGGAAATCAGATGTGACTCTGCCCTGAGTGTGCAGAAGAGTGTCCTGGGGTTGGAACCAGGCCCTGACAGGCAGTGATCAGCGACTGGGGGTGCCAGAGGCATGGAAGGTGATTTATACCAACTAGCAGTTGTCTCTGTGAGTATTCTTTTTATTTCCAGTACTAACGTGTGTAAAGTGTCACTCCCTGCCCCCAACTCATATTTATACCCACCAACGTCCTAAGGGAATCTATACCCCTTTATTTTTTCTTCCTTTCCAAAGAAGGCTGCTTAGAGATGTGGATTTACTGGGATGCTGATGAAGCATAAGCAGCAGGGTGGCTGCTTCCTTTCCAAGACCTGGAGAGGGATGCTAGCAATGTGTTCACATGGTCATACATTTTTACAAGATTTGCAAAAGTAAGAAACTTTAATCACAATTGGCAGACTGCCATCTCTTTTCACTCTGCCCCCGCCCAGCAACACAAATACTTTCCTTCACGGAGGGTGGTGTCGACTGATGGTGGGCATTTTATTTTTCCTACATTTTGTATTCTTTTTTTTGGTGGCCCCCCAAATTATGTAGGTTTCAGGACCTAAAATGTTGGCTATATCTCTTGGTTTCTGAGTTGCAAAACATATACAGTTAAACAGTTTTTGAAAATTGCTTTGTACTTATATAATATTGTACATCAACTATACTTCAGTAAAAAAAATAAAACAATTGCTTTGTACGGTGAACCTAATTTATTTATTATGTGTTAGTTTTATCTGTTAAGTCATTGGGAAACTCAGAGCTGTGAAAGTTACAGAATTAGAGGGTGTCCAGTGGCTCAATCAGTTCCAAATAGTTGTATAGAATTTCCGGGGCTATTTCATCACAATCCATAGGTTCTCAAGACGCCCTCCTTTTTGTGCTCAGGAACCCTATTCCTTAACTTATGGACACTTTTTGGAGAAAATGACTGCCTCTCCAGCATCCACCCTGACCCCTCAGTTAAGAGAGAATCAAACAAATTTAGTCTATTCAACACAACGCTTTTGGACAAAAAAGGAATGCAAAATCTATAGTACCAATCAGGTGGGAGATCGGCTCTATAAAGGACTGTGCTACTCTCTGAATGTTTATTCATGTCACCTGTTGATCAGAGGAATTTATCCTTCTTTTAAAAGACTTTTGGAAATTTTAAAATCAAATCAATGCCTGCCGTGGGGACCTAGCAGAGTGACCAGCCCAGCTGCCACAACTTTGGAACCACTGCATCACTCAGGCTGAGCCCCAGCCCTCTGGGCAGCCAATGACTACACACTGCTGAGGTTCCAGGGTGTGAGTACTGATCCACCCTGCCTGACACGGGACTCCTGGAATGGGGAACTTCTGCTGGGACACTCCCCATCAGCCCGGCAGGTCTTAGAACCTTCCCGATTCGGAGGCTTTTTCTCTCCAATTTTTTTCTTCCCTCCACCCTTCACAGGCTTTCCTCCAATAAATCTCTCAAATAGAAAAGCCCGTCTTAGCATCTGCTTCTGTGAGCATCCGAACAGGTGTACGTGTACATTCTTAAAAATGAACGAATCCAGGAGGGTTTATATTTGAAACAACAGTTCCCTGCCCCCTCCCCGCACAGAATGCAGAATCATAGCTCCCAGACCAGGGATCAAAACAGAGCCCCCTGCACTGGAAGAGCCTCGTCCCAACCACTGGACCGCCAGGGAAGTCCCTAAACTGCTTATATTTAAAGTGAACAATTTGAAAAGTTTTGACATTTGTATACACCATGAAACGACCACCCCAATCAAGATAGTGAACATATCCATCACCCCTGAAAGTTTCCTCATGCCCCTTTAAAATCATCCTTCCCTTCCTCTCTGCAGTCCCTGATCTGCTTCTGTCACTACAGATCAGTTTCATTTTTCTATAATTTAATTTTATTTATTTATAAAAATTATTTATTTATTTATGGTTGTGTTGGGTCTTCATTGCTGCTCGCGGGCTTTCTCTCGTTGCCGTGAGCTGGGGCTACTCTTCATTGAGGTGCGCGATTTCTCATTGCGGTGGCTTCTCTTGTTGCAGAGCACGGGCTCTAGGCGCCCAGGCTTTAGTAGTTGTGACACATGGGCTCAGTAGTTGTGGCTTGTGGGCTCTAGAGCTCAGGCTCAGTAGTTGTGGTGCACGGGCTTAGTTGCTCCACGGCATGTGGGATCTTCCTGGACCAGGGCTCGAACCCATGTCTCCTGCATTGGCAGGAGGATTCTTAACCACTGTGCCACCAGAGAAGTCCCCATTTTTCTTTAATTTTAGGTAAATAAAATTGTATAGTATGTACTAGTTTTTTTCTGGCTCTTTCACTCAGTATAATTAATTTGAGATTCACCCATGTAGTTGTGTGTATTTAGAGTTCATTCTTTTTTATTGCTAAGTTGTATATTCCATTGTATGAATGTAACATAATTTTGTTTATCCATTCTACTTTTTTTTTTTTTTTTTTTTTTTTGCGGTATGCGAGCATCTCACTGCTGTGGCCTCTCCCGTTGTGGAGCACAGGCTCCGGACGCGCAGGCTCAGCGGCCACGGCTCACGGGCCCAGCCGCTCCGCGGCACGTGGGATCCTCCCGGACCGGGGCACGAACCCGTGTCCCCTGCATCGGCAGGCGGACTCTCAACCACCGCGCCACCAGGGAAGCCCAACACCACTTTATGTATGGTGTAAGAACCTCCAGGATAACTCCATTTGTTCCCTCCTGGCCTTTGTATTATGATCATACATTTTGCTTCTACCTATTATAAATCCTTCAGTGCATTACTATTATTTTCCTATTTATTTAACAATTTTAGACATTATCTGTTGATTTCTCTGGTGATGGATATGAATTTAGCTCACCGATCTTTTACCTTCTGGCTTTCCTTTCTTCCACTTCAATAAGATTATGCCACTATTTTTAGATTCTTTCTATTAGTTGCCTTTGAGGCTATGTAAAATATAGTTTTATATACTCACATCCTTATTTTTAATTCCATCAATCATTGACAGTATCTCTTGACTCTTCACTTTGTGAGGTGAACACATGAATGTCCTTACCCTTTTCTTCATTGCTGTATGCTTTCTTATCACAATCAAATGCTTAATTTTAATTTATGATGTCAAGAAAGAAAAATGGATCTTTTTCTGCAACCAGATCCAAGTCTTCCTTTTGGGTGGCTTGCGTGTTGATTCCCGGAGCTAAAAATTGACCAACAGTGTTTACAACATTGTGACTATGTAAAGATTGTTCACAGCTCAGCCACATAGTATATGATTACATATCCTTTCTTACACAGTCTTGTGTGTTTCTTGGAATTTCTAATTGTTTCCTCCTCCCCACCCCATTTCCTGCATTGCTGAGTTTTCCACAACTTGATATTCAACTTCTTAAAGATAGTATCAAATCTGTGAATTCTTTCTGCTCAAAAACATTCTCTTCCCAGACAACTATCTTTTGGAGGCCTCCTCCACAAGCTCTAAATTGAACCCTTGTGCTCTACATTTGATGAAAAGCTGTCACCAAAGGTCTTCCTTCCATTTTTCTCCTGACTGGCTTAATTGTTTCTTGAACTTCTCATTTTTTGGTTTACTCTCTTACTTTGCTGGAACACATCCTTGGATCACTTTCATCAAAAGGGGATGTGGGAGGTAAATTTACTGAGTCCTTCCATGACTTAGAATATCTTTAGTCTACTCTCAAATTTTCTCTTAGAACTTTGAAGGCACTGTTCCATTACTTATAGGATCCAGTATTGCTAAAGAGAAGATTGATGCCAAGCTGAATTTTTAAAAATAAAATTTGTTTTTTCTCTCTGAAAAGTTTTTGGATTTTAAAATAATCTTTGATCTTCTGAAATTTTACCATTCTGTGACAGTTGGTCATTTTTCATTCACTGTATCTGACATTGTAATATTTTTTCTTCCTTCCTTCTTCAGTCTAGAGTCTCATGCTTTTCAGTTGAGAAATCTTTGTTGTTTCCTTGTTTATATTCTCTCATTTTGTCTGTTCTCTCTGGAGCTTCTATTCATCGGACATTAGCCTCTTGGATTATACTTTATAATTTAGCCTTTCACATTTTCAATCTACCTGTATTTTCTACTTTCTTAGAAATTTCTTTGATTTTATCAAAAATTAAACAGGGGCTTCCCTGGTGGCGCAGTGGTTGAGAATCTTCCTGCCAATGCAGGGGACACGGGTTCAAGCCCTGGTCTGGGAAGATCCCACATACCACAGAGCAACTATGCCCGTGAGCCACAATTACTGAGCCTGCACGTCTGGAGCCTCTGCTCCGCAACAAGAGAGGCCTCGATAGTGAGAGGCCCGCGCACTGTGATGAAGAGTGGCCCCCGCTTGCCACAACTAGAGAAAGCCCTCGCACAGAAACAAAGACCCAACACGGCCATAAATAAATAAATAAATAAGATTAAACAGATCTTTTAATCTGTGTATTGAAATTTCTGCTTAAACTATCATATTTTTAATTTCTAAGAACGCTCTATTTATTTAAATTTATTTATTTTTGGCTACCTTGGGTCTTTGTTGTTGCACACGGGCTTTCTCTAGTTGTGGCGAGCAGGGGCTACTCTTTGCTGTAGTGCATGGCCTTCTCCTTGTGGTGGCTTCACTTGTTGCAGAGCATGGGCTCTAGGCGTGCAGGCTCCACTACTTGTGGCTCGTGGGCTCTAGAGCGTAGGCTCAGTAGTTGTGGCATACGGGCTTAGTTGCTCCGTGGCATGTGGGATCTTCCCGGACCGGGGCTTGAACTCGTGTCCCCTGCATTGGCAGGCAGATTCTTAACCACTGTGCCACCAGGGAAGCACTATATTTCCTTTTTTTAAAAAAAATACGTATCTGTATTTCTAAATTTTCTGCAATAAGCACAATTACTTCTGTAATAAGAAAATAATTTATTTTTCAGTATATGTAAGGCTTTCTTTTGAATCTTCATTTACTGTATTAAAAGTAGCAAAATAAATAAAACAAAGGAAAGTGAAAAAAAAAAAAAAAAACAATTTTAACCCCAGGGCTGATGGCTATACATAAGGTGAAAAACTGAATTCTAGAGTTGGCTTGGTCCAGCATCCTTAGACAAAATATGCGATGAAGAAGTGAGTGGGGTGAGAATGTTGGGAGGATACAGGGAAGGAGGTGGGAACATAGAGGAGAAGAGGCCTCAGGCGTACTCTTCGGCCTTTCTCAAAGCTCAAGAATTATGGAAGCATGTCTTTGGAAAAAAGTCTGGATTTGCAAATGGAATACAATTGAAATTCAACCTCTGAACTTTGAGGATCACTGTGGTGCATACTAACGAGCTCGGTTTCTTCATCTGGTATAATAATTCATAAGTAAGTTATCCATGTGATTGGATGGTATGTGCATCACTAACTGCTCATTTAAACAGGTAATATTCAGGTCACCCACACCACCGAAGCAGTCTCTGCTTTCAAGAGGGCTTTTGAAACATCTACTCAACTGTAAAGTCAACAAATGCAACGGGACCTGTACTGAAATTTTTACTCAGAGGCCAGACTTTTAAAATGCTGTCAAAATTGAACGGAATGTATAAACCACATCATCACAGAACTGCATTCATGAATGATCTAGGAGATAGACTAAAAGTAAAATTTTGGTGTATTCTCAAGAGAATGAGAGCAAAACATTGGGACCTGGCTTTTTATGTTTTCCCCTTTGTTAAAAGAAGGATCAGTGTTATCCAACAGGGAAGGTTCTCTCTTCTGTGGGGATGTTTACAATTCAGGGATTTGCATTCCTGGGCATTATTAGAAAATGCTTACATTTATAAATCTTGTTTGTTGAGTGGCTTGTTGGGCCATATTTCTGTCTGTTTGAATCACACAACCATCAACTGGCCTCAGAGACTTATTTTAAAATTCTAACTCTAGACTATCTATGATGACTCTGAAACCAATCTGTTTAAGAGAGGTCAAATTCCAAAATTGCAAAATTCAAACTACAGTCTTTTATTGTACTTTTAATCTAGTGATTATCGAAAAAATGAATGAATAATACCTCATAATAAATCAAAGGACAAATTCTAACTGTGGTGTGCCTCTCAATGTATGACATACCCCTCAAACTGAGCCATTTTCAAGCTTATGATGAGTGCAATGATTTCCTATCTCTTGTCCTATCTTCTTTTTTATTATCAATGTCAGGAACTGGCACTTCTTTCATTTTGCTATATTCTAAGATCAAGAACGGAAATCACCCCTACCTCTCTTCAACCGCTCCCCTAAAATATCTATCCTGGAAAAGCGGAATTTTTACCGATGTATTTTTATGGGTGGGTCACCTTGGTATAACAAAATTTTAAGATGCATAATACCATCAGCTAATGGTTTTTTTTTTTTTTTTTTTTTTTTTTTGCGGTACACGGGCCTCTCACTGCTGTGGCCTCTCCCGTTGCGGAGCACAGGCTCCGGACGCGCAGGCCCAGCGGCCACGGCTCACGGGCCCAGCCGCTCCGCGGCACGTGGGATCCTCCCGGACCGGGCCACGAACCCGTGTCCCCTGCATCGGCAGGGGGACTCTCAACCACTGCGCCACCAGGGAGGCCCAGCTAATGTTTTTGAGTGCTTGTGGTGTACCAGGGACTATTCTAAATGTTTTACCTGTATTAGCTAATTTAATCTTCACAACAATCTGATCAGGTAATATAGTTATGGGTTGAATTGTGTACCCCTCCACAAAAAAGGATACATTGAAATCCTAATGCCCCCACTACCCCAAATGTGACCTTATTTGGAAATACCATCTTTATAGAGGTTATCAAGTTAAAATGAAGTCTTTAGGGTGGGCCCTAACCCAATATGACTGGTATACTTAAAAAAGGGGGCATTTGGACAGAGACAGACACACATAGAGAGAAGACAATGTGAAGAGACACAGGGAGAGGACAGCCATCTACAACCCAGGGAGAGATGCTGGGAACAGATCCTTCCCTCACAGCCTTCAGAGAAAACCAATCCTGACAACACCTTGATTGTAGGCTTTTCTAGCCTCCAGAACTGTTAGACAATAAATTTGTGCTGTTTAAGCCACTCAGTTTGTGGCATGTTATTATGGCAGCCCTAGCAAATGAATACACTAGCACTATTACCATTGCTCCCATTTTATGGTTAAGGAAACTGAGGGACAGAGAGGTTAAGTAACTTGCCCAAAGTTGTACAGCTGGTAAATGGAATAGGAGCCCAGGCAGTCTGGCCCCAGAGTCTGTTCTTCTAACTAGCTGAGATAGCCAACCTTTCTGAATTCAATTATTGCAGACAATGCTCTTGGTTCCTTGACAACCTTTTTCCACACAATGCAGGGCACCATTATGTTGAAACATTGTTTAAGGTGCACACAAAGTGAAACAAAACAGGGGCTTCCCTGGTGGCGCAGTGGTTGAGAGCCCGCCTGCCGATGCAGGGGATGCGGGTTGGTGCCCCGGTCCGGGAGGATCCCACGTGCCGCGGAGCGGCTGGGCCCGTGAGCCGTGGCCGCTGAGCCTGTGCGTCCGGAGCCTGTGCTCCGCAACGGGAGACGCCACAACAGTGAGAGGCCCGCGTACCACAAAAAAAAAAAAAAAAGTGAAACAATCAAATAACATAACAACCTCAAAACAAATACTAAGCCCTTGTATTCAGCACTAATTATGAGTCAGGTGTCATTCCAGGAACTGATCCTATGGAGAGGAAAATGTGGTCTCTTCGTGAGTTCATACCTCGGAAGGGAAACATGTTCCTTCCGCAGGGCCAGAGAGCTTAGGTACATCAGGGAGAGGTGAGTGAATTTCGCCTGGGGAGAGGCATAGACCTTTAGGGAAAAGACTCCGTAGACGAGATAACCTTTGAATTGGACCTTACTAAGTGGAAAGAATTTTGGCAGGTGGCTAAATAGAGAAACATTTAGAAATAGTTTCCTGTTGGTGAATGTAATTGTAGGCATTATCAGGACTAATTTTAAGAATATGTGGGGACTTCCCTGGTGGCGCAGTGGTTAAGAATCCTCCTGCCAGTGCAGGGGACACGGGTTTGAGCTGTGGTCCGGGAAGATCCCACATGCCGCAGAGCAACTCAGCCCGTGCGCCATGACTACTGAGCCTGTGCTCTAGAGCCCGCGAGCCACAACTACTGAAGCCCATGTGCCACAACTACTGAAGCCTGCGCGCCTAGAGCCTGTGCTCTGCAACAAGAGAAGCCACCGCAATGAGAAGCCCTCACACCGCAACGAAGAGTAGCCCCTGCTTGCCTCAACTAGAGAAAGCGTGTGTGCAGCAACGGAGACTCAATGCAGCCAATAAATAAATAAAATAAATCTATTTTTTACTTGTCTGTAAAGGTTTTAATTTCTCCATCAAATCTGAATGAGATCCTTGCTGGGTAGAGTAATCTTGGTTGTAGGTTTTTTTCCTTCATCACTTTAAATATGTCCTGCCACTCCCTTCTGGCTTGTAGAGTTTCTGCTGAAAGATCAGATGTTAGCCTTATGGGGATTCCCTTGTGTGTTATTTGTTGTTTTTCCCTTGCTGCTTTTAATATGTTTTCTTTGTATTTAATTTTTGACAGTTTGATTATTATGTGTCTCGGTGTGTTTATCCTTGGGTTTATCCTGTATGGAACTCTCTGTGCTTCCTGGACTTGATTGACTATTTCCTTTCCTATATTAGGGAAGTTTTCAACTATAGTCTCTTCAAATATTTTCTCAGTCCCTTTCTTTTTCTCTTCTTCCTCTGGGACCCCTATGATTCGAATGTTGGTGTTTAATGTTGTCCCAGAGATCTCTGAGACTGTCCTCAGTTCTTTTCATTCTTTTTTCTTTCTTCTGCTCTGCAGTAGTTATTTCCACTATTTTATCTTCCAGGTCACTTATCCGTCCTTCTGCCTCGGTTATTCTGCTACTGATCCCGTCTAGAGTATTTTTCATTTCATTTATTGTGTTGCTCATCGTTACTTGCTTCCTCTTTATTTCTTCTAGGTCCTTGTTAACTGTTTCTTGCAATTTATCTATTCTATTTCCAAGATTTTGCATCATCTTCACCATCATTATTCTAAATTCTCTTTCAGGTAGATTGGCTATTACCTCTTCATCTGTTAGGTCTGGTGTGTTTTTATCTTGTTCCTTCATCTGCTGTGTGTTTTTCTGTCTTCTCATTTTGCTTATCTTACTGTGTTTGGGGTCTCCCTTTTGCAGGCTGCAGGTTCGTATTTCTATCTATTTTTGGTGGCTGTCCCCAGTGGCTGAGGTTGGTTCGGTGGGTTGAGCAGGTTTCCTGGTTGGGGGGACCAGTGCCCCTGTTCTGGTGGATGAGGCTGGATCCCGTCTCCCTGGTGGGCAGGTCCACGTCTGGGGGCGTGTATGGGGATGTTGGTAGCCTTACTGTGATTCTAGGCAGCCTCTCTGCTAATGGATGGGGCTGTAGACCTGTCTCGCTCTTTGTTGGGTATAGGGTGTCCAGCACTGTTCGTTGCTGGTCCTTGAGTGAAACTGGGTCTTGGTGTTGAGATGGAGATCTCTGGGAGATTTTCGCCGTTTGATATTACGTGGAGCTGAGAGGTCTCTTGTAGACCAGTGTCCTGAGGTTAGTTCTCCCACCTCAGAGACACAGCCTTGACACCTGGCTGGAGTGCCAAGAGCCTTTTGGGAGGTCTGAGGTCTTCTGCCAGCGTTCGGTGGGTGTTCTGTAGGAGAAGTTCCACGTGTAGATGTATTTCTGCTGTAACTGTGAGGAGGAAGAGTGATCCCCGCATCTTACTCTTCCGCCATCTTCTCGCTCCCCCCCTATTTTTTAAAAAGTTAAAAAAGAAAAAAAAGAATATATGAACACAAGAAAAACACTGGAGATCCAGGTGAATGTTTGGCAAAATTACTTGTATCCAATGAGAGAATAGCTGTAGATAATAGGTGTTTTCCTGCTTTTCACAGTTATATTCCAAAGGCCATTGACGTAGAGTTTCATAAGCCCACATAACCAACTGAGTGGAAAGGATTGGAAACCTCCATTGGATTCTCAGGGACATTTGAATGCACCTCAGGAGCCTGGGATCAGTGGGGAGGCTGCCTGAAGTCCCAGGATCAGGGGACCCAACTCTAATACTGAGGCAGAGGGGACAAACATGTAGTCCCTGGGATAGATCTGGATCTTAGTCATGTTTGACCTTCACAGTATTAGCTAACACTGATAATCAGCAGCTTTCTTACAATATAAGACTTTCTGTCTTCTCTTAAAAAAAAGTCCAACCATCTGGCAGTACTAGGCCGATATTCCTACAGGGGCTGCATTTGTGTATTAGGGGACACTCTCCAATGCTGTGGTTACAACAGACCTGAGCATGTAAAGAATCAACCTGAGAAAACTTTGTTTCTTAGTCTCATGTCAAAATTTACATGTCAGTGTAATTTAGGCAGTTCTTCTCTAAGTGGTGACCCAGGGATCCAGCTTCTTCTATCCTATGGCTCTGTCATGCCCGTTGCATCATTGCATGGCTCCCAGGATTTCCCTGGGCGTCTTCACCACTTCAGTTTGGGGAAAACAAGAGTGCGTGATTGAACAGAAACTTTTTTCATGGGCCAGGCCTGGATGTAGCATTCTGTCCACATGATATTGGCCAGAACTCAGTCATATGGCCCCAACTAATTATAAGGAAAGTGGAGAAATACGGTCTATTGGGAAGGAAAGGAAATAGTTTGGTAACCGCATAGCAACCACAGATGTGTTCTCTAGTTCACCACAGTTCTCACCCAGACTTCTTCACTGATCTGATATCTTCCTAGCGTGTGTAGGCATTGGGGTTTGCAGTCTCTGATTTAGGTATTGGGAGTTGCAGTGGTAATTACCCAAATTGGAATTAAGCAGGCCTATGTTTGAAAATTTATTAGCCATGGTATTACTTAAGATGGTGCTGCTTTAAAGAGATAGCAAAACACAGTGGCTTAAATGAGCTAGAAGTTTATCTCTCTCTCACTTAAAAGTCTAATTTGGTAGATGATCGCAGGATATAGGGTAGCTCTAATTCATAACGTCATTCAGGGATCCAGGTTCCTTCTACCTTGTTGCTCTGCCATCTCCTGAGTCATTACCCTGGTCCCTGAGATTGAAGATGGTTCATTATCACCCCCGGTGGGGAGAAGCAAAAAGGAACTAGAGTGCATGACCTGGAAATTAATCACATGCCTCCCTTCCGCTCACATCCCACTAACAAAAATATAGTTACATGGCCCACAAAACTTCAGGGAAGCCTGGAAGATGTGACCTTCTGCTGGTGTGCCCAGCTATAACCTTGGAAGTTAAGTTATTAAGAGAAGAATAGGGGGGTCAACTAACAATCACTATTTGTGTGGCTTTGGAAAAATACTTAATCTCTTTGTGCCCCTTTAATCTACTTCTGAATCTGTAAGAACGTGGTAATTGGACCTTCCTGTGTGAGTTAGGAATATGTTTAGCTACAATTAACAGAAAACCTACCCACAGCAGATTAAACAAATAGAACTTTAATTTTCTTATATAACAGAAGATCTGAAGGTAGGTTTTTCTTTAGCAGGTTGATGTTTGGGAAAATATTTCTGACTTTTTTTCTTTTTTGCCATTCTTTCATGGTCCCAGGACAGCTGCTCAAAGGCAAGAGGAAGGGCAAAAAGGACAGCACCATCTGCATCTTTCAAAAACAGCAAAAATCTTTCCAAGCTCCCATGCATTCAGTGAGTGATAAATACATATGATCTCAAAAGAGTTACTTAATCACTCTGAACCTCACTTTCCTCATTTATTTATACGGGAGGCTAATACCTGTCTCATGGGATAGTTGTGAGAATGAATGAAATAATATCTTTAATATGTTTGGAACACTACCTGACATATGACAGGTGCTCAACCAAGGAAAGGAATTGTTGTCTGAGGAAGTAGAAAGAGCATGGGCTTTGACAGTTTTGTGTTGGAATCCTGACTCTAATCCACATGACTCCAAGTTGTTTACCCTCTTTGAATCTGTTTCCTCTTCCTGAAAAATGGGGATAATAATACCTTCTTTACGGGGCTGTTGTGAAGAAGATTAAGTGGAATTGTAGATACGAAGCGCCTGGCTCGGAGGTGCAATTCTTTCAAAGTTTAATCGGGAGCCACCCTGAATTTACCTGGGGTTGAGTAGGAGAAAACTGGAGATGCTGGGTGTGTATTGCTGAGCTAGCTTCTCTCGGCGCACGCATAGCAGGTTGGGGCCATGCAACCAGGATGAGGAGAGCAAAATCCCCAACACAGAGGTACGATGGGAAAGCCAAACGCAGGTCAGTCAGGTCAGTAAAAGAAGCAGAAGTCTAACAGCCAGTTCACCCTCTGCTCTGCCTGAGTCAGAGACAGCTATCTAGGTGAGTCTGAACAGGACTGGTTACCTGTCTCGGTAGGAGGCTGCACCTTTCTCAACCAGAGAGCAATGGTAAGCTCTGACGGCCTGGAGGTGACCGGCAAACCCGGACAGGGTCTTGCAAGCAGAGCGCCCGGGGCAGGGCTCTGGGGAAGCCTTTAGCAGGGTGGCCGAGCTGCTGTGATGGCGCAGGAGTGTGTGTGACCGAGGTCAGCCTCAGGAATTACAAGGAGGTTGGAGGTCTTGACTGGCTGTAAAGATTTCATTTCCTGGGGGCAAATCTGACCAATTAAAGGAAGAGGGCCTTCCCTCCCCATAACTTCTGGGAGGGGCTTGTTGGGAAAATATATATGCAGGGGGCAAGATTAAACATAGCCGGTGTTTATCCCCCAGTCTGCTTCCCTCCTTTCTTCCCTCCCTCCCTCCCTCCCTCCCTTCCTTCCTTCCTTCCTACACCTTTATTGATATATGATTTATGTACCATAAAATTCATCCATTTAAATATACAATTCAACAGTTTTTAGTATAGTCACAGAATTGTGCAACCCATACCACTATTTAACTCCAGAATATTTTCATGGCTCCAGAGAGAAAACCTGTACCTGTCAGTAGTCACGCCCCGATCTTCTACCCACCCCTTAGCCCCTGGCAACTATGAATCGACTTTTCATATCTATGGATTTGCTTACTCTGGATAATGCATAGAAAGGTAATCACACAATATGTGGTCTTCTGTGACTGGCTTTTTTCACTTATCATAATGCTTTCAAGGTTCATCTATGTTGTAGCATGTATCAGTATTGCATTCCTTTTTATGGTTGAATAATTTCCCCTTGTATAAATATACCACATTTTATTTGTCCACTTAACAGTCGATGGACAGTTAGGGTCTTTCCACTCTTTTTTGGTGATTATGAAGAACCTTGTGATACGCATTATGTGTAAGTTTCTATGTGGACATATTTTCATTTCTCTTGGGAATATACCTAGGAATGGCACTGCTGGGTTATATGGTACCTGTATGTTTAACTTTCTGAGGAAATGCCAGACTGTTTTCCACAATGGCTGCACCATTTTACATTTCCACCACTACATATGAGAGTTTCAATTTCTCCACATCCCCACCAAAAAGCTAGTCTTTTTTTAAAAAAATTAATTTTTATTGGAATATAGTTGATTTAAAATGTTGTGTTAGTTTCTGCTGTACAGGAAAGTATATCAGTTATACATATGCATATATCCACTCTTCTCAAGATTCTTTTCCCATATAGGTCATTACAGAATATTGAGCAGAGTTCCCTGTGCTCTATAGAGTAGGTCCTTATTTGTTATCTATTTTATATATAGTAGTGTGTATATGTCAATCCCAATCTCCCAATTTATCCCTTTCCCCCCATTTTCCCCTTTGGTAACCATACGTTTGTTTTCTACATCTGTTGACTTTATTTCTGTTTTGTAAATAAGTTCATTTGTACCATTTTTTTAAGATTTTACATATAAGCGATATCATATGATATTTGTCATTCTCTGTCTGACTTAACTGTCTGTCTTTTTTATTTAGTGGTTCTGAAGTGGTACCTCCTCACTGGTTTTGATTTGCATTTCTCTGATGCCTGAAGATTTGAGCATCCCTACCTTTTCTTAAGAGCATGGAGATCCTTCTTTAGGAAATGGTATGGAGATCAAGCAACTACTGAGGGAGGGAGGGCAGCCCTCCTACATCCCAGCGTGGCTTCCGAGACAGAGCTTGTGCTCAGTTATTCAGAGAAGGACCGAGAAGAAATGGAAGGGGGCTGTTCTGAGTCCACTGACAATTTGCTTCTTTTTCCCAACTTGGGTAACAGAGATTGTTGTTGTCTCTCCCAGGGCCGAAGGATGGAGACTCTTGCTCTAAGTGGAAAGTTGCTTTAAAAGGCAAGATGGTTAATATAGTCAAATATTCAGAAGTTTTCAGGTGGCTCCATTTGACTTTGCTGGAAGCAAGTTTTATGAACAAGGTCAAGAATTCATCAGGTGCCCCAGCAAGCCTTAGGCAAAAGGATTTAGTGTTTAGAGCTCTGGTTCCCAGCCTCTTGCTGAGTTCTCCTTTCTGTGAGCACAGACTGGTAATTAAAGACCCCAACTGGCTGGAAGTAAGTGAGCAAAGAGTTTCATGGCCATCTCTGTGCAACTAGATGGAACTGCTTCCTCTTCCTCCAGTACCCAGGCACCAAGGTCATCAAGAGGCTGCCTCACTCCCTGCCCTGCCCCCACACCCTTCCTGCAGGGGAGAAAATGATTTATTTCACTAGTGTGCTCTGTTTTTAATTTTTAATTAACTAATTAATTAATTCATCTTTATTGGAGTATAATTGCTTCACAATGCTGTGTTAATTTCTGTTGTACAACGAAGTGAACCAGCTATACATATACATATGTCCCCATATCCCCTCCCTCTTATGTCTCCCTCCTACCCTCCCTACCCCACCCCTCTAAGTGGTCACAAAGCTCGGAGCTGATCTCCCTGTGCTATGCGGCTGCTTCCCACTAACGATCTATTTTACATTTGGTAGTGCATATATGTCCATGCCACTCTCTCACTTCGTCCCAGCTTACCCTTCCCCCTCCCGTGTCCTCAAGTCCATTCTCTAGTCTGTGTCTTTATTCCTGTCCTGCCCCTAGGTTCATCAGTACTTTTTTTTTTAAATCCCATATATATTTGTTAGCATACGGTATTTGTTTTCCTCTTTCTGACTTACTTCACTCTGTATGACGGACTCTAGGTCCATCCACCTCACTACAAAGAACTCAATTTCATTTCTTTTCATGGCTGAGTAATATTCCATTGTATATATGTGCCATATCTTCTTTATCCATTCCTCTGGAGATGGACACTTAGGTTGCTTCCATGTCCTGGCTATTGTAAAGAGAGCTGCAGTGAACGTTGTGGCACATGACTCTTTGAATGATGGTGTTGTTGTTGTTTTTTTGTTTGTTTGTTTGTGTGGTACACGGGCCTCTCACTGTTGTGGCCTCTCCTGTTGCGGCCTCTCCTGTTGCGGAGCACAGGCTCCGGACACGCAGGCTCAGTGGCCATGGCTCACGGACCCAGCCGCTCTGAGGCATGTGGGATTTTCCTGGACTGGGGCACGAACCCGTGTCCCCTGCATCGGCAGGCGGACTCTCAACCACTGCGCCACCAGGGATGCCCTGAATGATGGTTTTTTAAAAGCACTAAATTCACCACTGCCCTCCTCCTCCACAATTCCCACTTTTCCTCCTCTCTAACCATAAAACATGGTCGTAGACCTGAGATCTTCTGAAATCTTGCTTTAAGTGCTCCTCACAAGGAATTCTCTTTGGGCTAGTTTAGAGAACTAGGAAGGAAAAAAATCCTCTCCTTCTGCCTGGGAAGAATAGGGAAAGATGAGAATGTCTCCTTACACTCTGGCAGGGAGAACTCCTCAGGAAGAAACAATAACTCATGGCTCTGCTGGCTGTTCTTTGAAGTGGGAGAACCTGGTATTTTCTGAAAAACCACCACCATTTCAAACAGTATTCTAATAGCCCTCTGACGGGGAGGTGGGCGGGGTGTGGGGGGGTATGGGGGGGTATGGGGGGGGTGGAGGCATGGGAGCTGTTTTGCAGAGGAGCAGCCAGTTGTCTGAAAGATCTGCTCCTTTGAAATGCCTGAAGCTTTTTTCTTCAAAGGATGGCTAAGTGGAATCTGGTTTTCAGGTATTCTGAAAACCTCTCCAGATTTTCAGCAACTTTCCTAGCTTGTGTGGAGACCACTCATGTACTTATAAAAATAATAATCTGTAAGATCTATCACATTCTGTGTCTGTTCCAGGTAAGTCCCCAGCCATGAAAGGCATGAGTCATGTTCTGTGGAGAAGGGAGTTGGCTGTATCTCTCACTCTGTTGGTCAAAGATCAGGAATAAAGGTGGAAGGGATTATTTTAAAAGTCAGGAAAGGAAGTGGATACCCACATACGTTGCAATACAGGACCAAGAGATTTGCCGATATGCTCTTGTAGGACTTGGGATGAAAATTCGCTTGTAGTGAATAAAAGAGGACAGGAAAAGAACTTTCTTCTGGAGTGTTCTTGGGTGGGTGGGAGACGGGGTGGGGAGAAGAACCAATGGTATCAGGAGAACATATCTTTGTGCTAATGACTGGTATTCTGATGGAGAAATGAATGGTTCCATCCCCAAACTAGCTCCAAAGCTATAAATTTTCCTAGACCCAAGAAGTTATTTTCCATCTGAAATTAAAAAAAAAAAAAACACCAAAAACTGCTTGCTATTTTTTTTTTCCAAATGTGTTCCCCAAACACCAACAGTTGACCCTCAACTTCTCTTGTTGGGGTGAAGGGGTAGAAAAGGAGGGACAAGAGGCAGTGGAGAAGCTGCAACCAATTTGTAATCCTGGTGTGGTCCAGGAATACAGAAATCAAACACATTCCTGGTCATCACTCTATTATAATTAATCCTTTTGGATTCTTAGAAGGATTAAGATAATTTAAATAAAAATTTTTCTTCATCATATTCACCTTGTTAATCTACTTGCTGGAGGGAATCCATAGGCTCACTGAAAGTTAATGAGTTCTTAGACTGAAAATTGGAGTGTGTGTAACGGAATTGTAGCATTTAGCAGAACTATGTGGGAGGTTAGAATGCTGTAACTGTACAGATTATTTAAAAATAAAACTATTTACATGCCAAAATTGATACAAAAGCATTCCTCCGCATGAATAAGAAAATAAACACAGTATTCTGGAAGAGGCTGATAATCATCTGGGAAATAATTGTTTCACTGAGGATAGAGACATTAATGTATATATTACTTCTTCTGTTGAAATCCAAGCCATTTTATTTTGCAGATGAGATTTGGAAAATTAAATACATTTGCATAATTGCCAACATATAGACTTAAAAGTCATAAAAAGATTTGTTAAGTTGTTTGTATATGCCCATTATAAAAAATAGTCAGTGACCGTAGTCTTAAAACCCAAAGCAGGCGTCACCCCAGGGGCGCGACCCGAAAGCCCTCCTCTCCTCCGCGGGCGGGCGTCCGGCCGAGCCAGGCGGAACCCAGGCCCCCGGTGGTGTTTCCGGCGGGCAGCGTAAGGCTGGGGTCCCTGGAGCGCGCCGCGCACGAGCGCCCCGCACGGGCTGCGTCGCGCCGTGAAGTTTCGGGCTAAGCTCGTGGATGCGGCCTGTCAGAACAACTTCACGCGAGTCAGTAACATGATAGCCAAGCTTGCCAAAACCTGCACTCTGCGTGTCAGCCCGGAGAAGTGGAACTTCGTCCTCTCTGAAAAGGTGGCCCGTGGAGGGGTGAGCATGTGGTGTGAGCTGGAGCAGGAGAACTTCTTCAGCGAATTTCAAATGGAAGGTGTCTCCGCAGAAAACAATGCGATTTATTTAGAGCTAACATCGGAAAATTTATCTCGAGCCTTGAAAACTGCCCAGAATGCCCGAACCTTGAAAATCAAGCTGACTAATAAACATTTTCCCTTCCGCACAGTTTCTATAGAGCTGTTATCATACGTGTCAAGCACTAGTCGTGTTGTGACACGTGACATCCCTGTAAAGGTTATTCCTAGAAAACTGTGGAAGGCCTTACAAGAACCGACGGTCCCAGGCACTGATGTTAGTATTTATTTACCAGTCTTGAAGACTATGAAGAGCATTGTGGAGAAGATGGAAAAACATCAGCAATCACCTGATCATTGAAGCAAACCTAAATGGAGAATTGAACTTGAAAGTAGAAACTGAACTAGTGTGTGTTACAACTCATTTTAAAGATCTTGAGAATCCTCCATTAGCTTCTAAAAATGCTTCTCAAGATAGAAACTCAGAACAAGTGGCTGAAGTGCACATAGACATTAGGAAGCTCCTACGGTTCCTTGCTGGACAAGTAAATCCTACAAAGGCCACATGCAGAGGTGGGTCAAAAAGGATCTTGCTGAGATTTATGTCGTAGAGTGAAGAACGTCTTCGTTTTAAGGTAAAGTAAGTTTACGTGCAATTTTTAAAATGTCGTAAAACCAGATATAATTTCCCTCAGCTCTGCGTGGTGTTCATTTAGGGAGACCTGATTGGGACGGTTGTATGTATGGCTCAGGTTTTCTCTGCATGACGCGGCCGAAGGGGGCCTTCCTTGGAGTGGCGAAGCCGGGTGTCCCGACTGTCAGCAGGACTTGCGGCTCAGTGTCTGCCTCGGCCGCGGCTCCCACACAGCTGCTGAGCGAGGTGGCCCTTCCTCCCGTGGGGGAGCTAGCAGACGTGGCGGCCCGGGGAGACGACGGTGCTGCTGTACTGAACAGGTCTCCCAGGGCAGAATTTCACTGGATCAGGAAATAGCAGTCTAGTCCGTCTAGAAGAAAGAATGTAATTTGAGAAATTAACTTACTTCAAGACTGACATCTCCAGATGTTGAGGTCTCGTTTTAAACTGCTCTCTGGGTTTTAGAGACACGCTTTGGCTGGTTGTGATTGTGGAAGGAGCTGCCGTGTGGAGGGCTGTCCTGGGTGGTCCTGCTCAGGCCCGTGTGGCTTTGGGAACATGTCTGGGCTAAGTGTGGGGCCATCCTGTACTGGGTCCGGGATGTCTAAGAGTCCAAGCACCTCGTCCTCCTCCCCGCGGGGACCACCTGCCCACCGTGCTCCCCAGGGCCTGGTGGAGGCGGCCTGGAACGTGGCCTCAGCGTCAGTCCTGGGCTGGAATTCTGGCTCTGCCCCAGGAGCGGGAGGTGTTTGATGGCTTCGTGTCCTCGGTGGATGCTGTCCGATGAGCAGAGCATCGTTTGGAAGAGATGTGGTTGTGTCCCTTTACGTGGATTCTAGTGGGGGTTTGAAAGGAAGCTTGGGCGTGTGTGTTTTTACAGCTTCTTCTCGGTGCAGGGGGTAAGAACCACCTGTTGTGAGGTGATCAGGGAGATACGTCGTCCCCTCAGACACTGCTGTGGGAGTGTGACTCGATAGCGCTTTTTTTGGAGTCCAGTTTGGTATTTACTGTATATGGAAAGCCTTAAAATGGTATGTACCGTTTGATTAAATACTCATTAAATACTCCTTATAGGAATTTACATATATAAAAAATAAACACCAAAGCTGAGCACATAGTCTGCCAAACAGTATTATACAATCATTCATTTTGCATGCATTGCTTGAGTGCCACTGTGTGCCAGGCACTGTACTAGTTTCTGGGTCTATAATGATGAACTAGAGAGTCATCCAGGGTGATCATAGAGCAGAACATTTAAAATGGAAACTGCCCCAGAAAATACAGGTGACTGATTGCTATAATTACACATCATGACTTGTCGGATATTGCAAATTTTGCTACGTCCTTTGATTGAATTTAATGAGTAACGTTTTTCATATGACAAAATGTCAGTATTTATACATAGATTTCCACACGTGGTTTATGGGCTTTGTTAATGTTAAGTCCCTGAAGCCTGCAATTTACAAATGGCTTACATTCCAGAAGTTTGTTTACAAGTCACTTTTTCGGTGGTTGGTTTCCAAAGCCAATCAGCTAAAACCTATTTAATCTAAAAAAGTAGCTGTAACAAAGCACTGGCCATATAATTAAAACTAACCACCAGGTTTAACACTGTGTCTAAGGTTGAGGGCATGCAAAGTTCAATTTGTGGTTCTAGAAGCACTTTTTTCCTAGAAGCAGCAGGCGGACAGAGTGGAAACATTCCTCTAATTCCAAGATAATCAAGGGAATGATCACCCAAACAGGGGCAGGGCCAGGTTTCGTGGTGGCCAGAGGTTATAACGTATGGGGGTCTTCTCTAAGAAGATGAATACACAATTAGGAAGACCAGATTAGACACGGGACCTCGGAAGGGAGCTGTGCGAGGACGCCTGGAGATTAAACTTCATTGGCGTCCCTGCAGATCTGCTCCTTCGCCTCTGACAGTTCAGGCCAGGGGTAACAATTGATGGACGGGATATCGGATACAGGAGGTGAAGATTAGTGGGGAGTAGTTAAAAGACTAAGAGAGATAGATACCAGGACCTTCACAGATGGGATGTTTACCAGCTGGGGTTGTTTGTTTCTATGTCAGGGATAGTGTCAGGGCAAAGTGCATCTTGTTGGAGGCACAGGCCTTTGGGGTGGCAGCGTGGGGACATTAACAGGATCAGTGAAAGAACGGGCGGCACTGGCCCAAAGGCTAAAAGGAGAGGGATGGGCCATGGGGGCAGTTTCTACGGCTGAAGTGGGGTGAGGTGCAGGAGTTCAGATTCACTCTACATTGATGCGAATGGGGGTAGAAGGATAGGGTTAGCATCAGGGAAGGGCATTGTGAGGGAAGAAGGGAAATACATTCTCACCTGCAGCATGTGGAGGAAAGAAGCGACACATGCAAGGGTGGTGAGGAAGGGTGGGGTCCCACGGAGTCCAGAAGGGAGGTGATGTGAGAGCCACGCATAAGTAAGAAGGCTTGAGTCAGGCACTGCCTGTCGTCATGAAGAATGATAAGGCTCGTACCAGGCCAGAACATAATTTGGATAACTTATGAATCGAGAAAACCCAATCATTTATAACAATCTGTTAGCAAACTCTCATGAACCTATAAATCCTCTGTAGTAGTTAGGCTTATGTTAAACTTTAGCCAGTACCCTGTGGTGACAGAAGATAGACCCGTGATCTTTAAATAAAGGCCACTGGCTTGGACAAGATTAATTGTCTTTCCTGAGGAACAGGTGGAATGGGATTTTGATTTCTGATGCTAGAACAGCTTGAAACAAAGCCAGTTGAGAAAGGAAGTGTCTGTATTTGAGCACCACATTGTCATTTCCCCCTAAAATCTCTCTCAGGGAGAAGCTCTGAATCTGAGTTTCCATAGCTCAGCCAGAGCCTGAAGGAAAAGTCTGACCAGAGGAGTTTCCACATTTAATGCCCTAAGTGTTCTGGTTCTGAAAAGAATGCAGAGGCTGTTATTCTTAAATGTGTGTCTACTAAGAGTGTCATTGAAAAAACCATCTACAACATTGGGCAATGATAAAGAATGGCAGTTGTGTAACATAGGGGTGGAGCGCCAAACACGACATGCTCATGTATTTGGAGTTCTTTTATCTGAACCCAAGATCGTATATGATATGAAAGAGTCCTGAGGGCAAGGGGTTGTGAAGCAGGAACTAGAAAATGTGTACTTCTCAAGTAGATCTGTCAGGCTCTCTGACCAGAAAAACAGAAGCCATTCCAGGTTTTTCCAACAGAGGGAATTTAATTGGCTCCCTAGAAAATGGAAGGACCGAGAAGCCGAACATGGAATCCAGAGCAGAATTCCAGAGGTTGCAACAGTAGGAAGCTGCTCCCAGCTTAATGCCGGAGGGACGACAGGAAGTGAGTGGCATTATCAGAGCCCAGAAATCAGGGTCTTCCAGTGAGACCCAGAACCGTAGTTGAGGCTTCCCAGTTCGAGCTGAGACCATATAACTGGTGCCGGAAATAACCCAGGAAATAGAAAAAAACACCCTGCTTTCTCCCTTCCTTCCATCTTTCATTCTAGTGCCCTAGCCTTCCATGGGCTGCACCTAGATGGAAACCAGAGGTCAAAGAAACCTGGGAAATGTAGTTCCCTACAACTAACACAGACTGCTGCATTCATATGAGAGCACGCTGAATGTTAAATTTTGTATAATGCAGGATGTTACCAACCACCTTGGAATTAGCAAGATCTCATATCACCGACCCTGCATTATTTCTGTTAGGTAACTAGAAAATGTTACCACATCCCCAGTGAAATGCCTTAACTTTAATTTTTTTTTTTTTTTTTTCTGTACGCGGGCCTCTCACTGTTGTGGCTTCTCCCGTTGCGGAGCACAGGCTCCGGACGCGCAGGCTCAGCGGCCATGGCTCACGGGCCCAGCCGCTCCGCGGCACGTGGGATCCTCCCGGACCGGGCCACGAACCCGCGTCCCCTGCATCGGCAGGCGGACTCTCAACCGCTGCGCCACCAGGGAAGCCCCTACTTTAATTATTTTTAACATAAAAATAATTTCTGAATAGGTCGTACAGGCTCATGAAACAATATTCAAAAGTTACATACAGATAAGTGGTGAAAAATCTCAGTCACTCCTCACCAGCCCTAGCCATCTGACTCTCTTGCCCAGAGGCAACCTCCCGACCAGTTATTTGTGTGTATCTTTCTCTGTATCTATACATCTATATCTACATTCATATCAAATGTCTACCTAGGTCTCTACCCATATCCATATCTTAATATATATCTATCCTTTTCTCTCTATATGGAAGATATATATTTCCCCACATGCAAATGTAACACACTATATGCACTGTTCTAATGATCTACATTTTAGCACCAACTGGCACCTACTAATTTAACACTGAAAATATTTCTTCTCTTTGGAAATAAAATGGGTGTGCCCATTGGGTCAGACGTGTGCCCAGATGATGAAGAGCTATAAATCATAAGGCTTACAGACATCCAATGTTCAACTAGTCATGCAAAGAATTCTCCAAGGCAGTAACTCAGCAGAAGTTTTGTCGGGTCTGTCAGAATGATTCAAGGGTTTGGAATGACTCACTGGGGCTTGAGTTAAATAATCTTGGCTTAATCATATCACTTGGAGCAAAGGTAAGTTGAAGATTTAAATCCTGGTAGCTCAGTATCTCATCTGGACAGTGGCAGAGGAATTCTCTGCTCAGTAGCAGTGTCAGGGTAAAAAAAAAAAAATCCCTAGATGTCTCATACTGTACACCAAGATAATGCCCAGGTGGGTTACAGAGTTTGCACGCATGTATATGTGTATGTGTATATACACATACAAATACATATATTCATGCATACTACATATATACACTGGAAGGAAAATTTCTCACATCTCTAGAGCAGGAATATCTTTATAAACTTAGAAATGATAGAAGAAATTACAAAAACAAAGCCAAATTGAATTTATTATAAGAATATTAATATGTTCTGCATCTAAAATCATGAGAATACAAAAAATGCAAGACACTGGGAAAATACTTTTAATAAATGTGGCAGATAAAAGGATGATATCTTAATTAACACATTGATATGAGGTCATATAGTGTGGTGAGAACAAGAGCCTTAGCCTTGATGTTGGACTTCCTATGATGTGAAACTATTTAGGTCTTAATTTCTTCATCTGTAAAATAGTGGCAACAGTAATACTTACTGGGGCTTTGTGAACTTAAAATGTGAGCTGCCTGTATAGTACTTAAAAAATGCCACTTGATAAACACTCAGTAGGATTTGTTACTATTTTTACTAATAAAAAATTTTTTAGATAAATAAATGGAAAAAAGACCTGAATGGTCAATTCACCAGGTTCAATTAACAAATCAGCACAAGGGAAATTCAAATTTATAATTTATTCCAAAAATATATTGTTCAACTTTTTCCAAAATAGTTTTAAAATTTAATACCTAATGCTAATGAGGTTAGAGTAACAGCAAAACATTTTTTTTGTGGCAATAATATTTGAACTATCCTTTGGAAAAGAAAATTGACAATGTATATTATGAGCCATAAAATGTTTAAATTTTTGTTTAATTTGATACTTTTGCTGTTTAGAATTTTCCTCAAAGATATAATTCAAAGAGCTAACATGTTATAAGCTTATTTTTTTTGCAGTATTTATGAGAACTGTATAAAGTCCAAAGCAGCCAATATCTGTGCTTACATTCTGGTACAATGATTGAATGTAAATGTATCAATACCAAATACCAGACGATAGTTACTTGCAACAAAATGGCAATTCATAGACTATAGTTATGTAGTTTATACTAAAAATTTTAAAAGAGATGATCATGTAGAGACATTCTTATATAATTTTGCAATTTTGTATGTTTTACACATATTTAGGCCCATAATAAAAGCCTGGAAAACAGCATATGCAAAAATAAAAATAGTTGTGTTTGGGTGATCCAATTACAAGCGATCATTTTTCTTTCTTTCTTTTTTCGTCCTTTAAAGTTTCTTTAAAGTGACTTTTAAATCACAAAAGCAATGCATGCTAATTGTTTAAAAAAAAGGTAAACATTTCAGAGGTATATAAAGAGGAAGTAAATGTCATCCAATAATCCCCTTCTCCAATTTTCTACTCTCCTATCTCTAGTCCCTCCCATCAGATCCCATTTCTTTCCTCAGAGATGATAATTTAGGGATATGTCCTCCCAGATACCTCTGTCAGCTTTTACACACACACACGTGCATTTGCACATGCAGCACACGCATTTCTTATGTTAATGGGATTCCTACTATTCTATAACTTCTTGTTTTGATTTCATCAATATATAAATCTATATGTATAAATATATATGTATTTCATCTAATTCCTTGTCAGTTCAATAGAACTGTCATACTATTTTTAATGAATGGCTACATTGTATTCCGTAATGTGGGCATACCACAATTTGTTTAACCAACCCATTATTAATGATTTTTTGTGTGTAGTTTCCAATTTTTTGCTGTTGGAGACATTGCTGCAATCCTTGTACAGTTCATAGGTATATGTGAGTATTTCTTTAGGATAGAGTCCAAGAATGAAATTGCTGGGTCAAAGATTCAACATCCTTTGAATTTGCACACTCAAATTTCTGACTGTTACTGCCAAATCATATTGTGAGATGACCTTATCAACTTATATCTCCATGAGATTTTTTTTTTTTTTTAAAGAAAGTAGTCAAAAACAGGAGTCCCATGAAACTAATATAAGACACAATCAATGTGCCTATACCCAATTGGTCTTCACCCCAGAAGTGTGTCGTTTGATTTTGGTTTTACCCTTTCAGATATCCTCATGAGTTTGGCTCACTCATGGTTCTATCATCTCCCATGCCCCACCGCCTTTCTTTTTTTTTTGTGGGGGGGGAATACTTGTGATGATCATCTGTCCAGAATGCCCATTTCTGGGCTAGGTCCTAGAAATGGATATGAACTGGATGGAGCACATTAAAAATCAATAGCTTTGTAAATTAAGCTAATTTTTACACCCTATTCCTGGGCCTGGTTGTGTAGTTGCCTGGGCAAGTGAGTACTGACATCTAGTCTGTTTCCACTTGCCGAAGAACCTGTGCCCTGGGTCCAAGCAGGGCAGGTGCAGAGTTCACCCAGAGGAAATGGTTCCTTTACAAGCTCAAAAGGCCTTACGGGATTTCAGCTGCCCTGATCATTCAGAGTTGAACATTTCTTTATATAACTGATTCTTCAGTCCTTTATTTAACTGATATTATTGCTAGAGCTCATCATATTAAAAGGATAATGAAAAATTTATATTGATAATTAGCCCTAGGATTTAAAATACAAGTACAGTTCAAGCATAGTTGAGCATTTGGCTATGATGAGAAAAAGTTTTGGTGAGCTAAGCCCAATGAGCATACAAACCATTAGATAAAGAACTATAATTGAAAAAAACACTCTGATCATTTTCATATCATTGATAGATTTTGGAAAATTATAAAACTTATCTCTGACATATATACTTCCAAGTAATGAAATAAAATGGGTTTAGGATACATCCAGCATAAAATTGCTATAGTCACTGAGTGTGGTTGCACTGTAAAATTATTTTTTTCTCAAGTCCAAATCGAGATATTTTCAAGCGGGTATAATTATTGCTGTACAGTGGATGTTACACAAGATATTTCACTTCATCTGTAAGCAGGCACAAGTAATGACAATTTCAGTAGTTAGCTATCTTATAAGTTGTGGATCGTCTAATTTAAGAAGACATCTATACTGCACTTCACATTGTTTAAACTGGAACTACGCAGAGTGTCTGTAAAAGCAGTCAATAGTGAATAATTAAAGGAGAATACTGAGCTGAGACAAGGGAATGATGTAGATAGACTGGGTAAGGATCTCACAAAACCCTTAGCATGGGTTAATCTCACCGGCCTAAATAGCATCAAGAAAGGTTAAGTTAGATCAAAAGGAAGGAAGGGAGGAAGGAAGGAAGGAGGGAAGAAAAGAGAGAGAAAGAGGATTTGAGCAAAGGTGGGAGGAATGAAGAAGGAAGAGGTAAGGAAAATCTTACTGAGAGAAGGAGTGGTTACCTGGGGTTTCCAGGGTAAGTACATCATCTTCGGGGAATATCTTTATGAACAAGACACATGAGTTTATGAAAGCAGGCTTTTTTGTTTTTATTTTTGGCGATGGCAAGGAAGGAAGTTTTGGAAGAGAATGAAAGAGACAAACTCTTGATTAGAGATTCTAGAATCCAACAAAATAATTCCTGACTCTGACAGTTGTCAGGCACCCGTCTGATGGTTCCAATGCAGATAGTGATCAGTATTCGACAAGGAGAATTACTCTTGCTTGGCTTTCTGCGACTTTCCCATTAAGAGGGAACGTGAGAACTGAATGCCTGTGGATCCCAGCTCTCAGTCTCCTTCTGACAGCCCCAGACTCTTCAGAGTCTGCGAGGACTCCTAGCCTGAGCTGCTTGCAGGGGTTGGATCTATTAATGTGAAGTTGCCAAGTCACGATAACACTTGAGTCCAGCCTGGGCCCAGCTGTTGAGTCCATGAAGGTCTCAGGCAAAATAAGACCTCGTAGGGCTGGTAGGAGCAGAGAGTCAGGCAGAAGGGCACACATGTGTTAGAAGGTGGATAAGGGAGGAGGTACACGGCAGTCACAACTATTTGCCAAATTCTCTGATGACGGCAGCAGCTTTGGGGCAAGCTCTTCTGAGTTACCGCGGTAACATAAAGTGGTAAAGTCAAGCCACAGAAAGCCCCTGTCGATTTTCAAATTTTGTTTCAGCTTCACAATCTAGCATCTTTGTGAAGCTGCTAAACTGAGTCAGTTTACAAATAACATTGGACTCATCTCGATGACCTCATCAGTTCTTTCCTTGTTTTTTTTCACAAGAGTATTTCCTGTGGTAGAAACTGGTCTCTCCCTCCCACCCTCCAATTCCTCACGATGGACTAAGAGCAGTACGCCATTGGGTGATTCCCTGGTTGACTGAGTGTAGTCTCCATGGTTTCTCTCAAAGACATAGACCCTGAGGTTAAATCCCAGACCACGATAAGACTCATCACTTACCATTATACAAGACTGGAGCTCAATTGCAATAACAATAAAAATAGTTAACATTCAGGAAGCCATACAGTGAACTGGAAACTGTGCTAAGCGCCTGTACACATCGCCTAATGCAATCTGGACAACACGCCCTTTGAAACTGATGTAGACTCGTAATTATTATCTGTATTATCAGTTGAAGAACTTGAATGATTGAGAAGTCAAGGAACTTGCCTGTGGTCACCTAGCTAGGAAATGGCGGCAACTGAGACATTTTGACTCCCAGGCAGAATTATTATACTGCATCCCCAACTAAGGAAATCAAATCCTAACCCTTAATAGACTCAAGGAGGGAGCTGGATCCATTTACCTACTGTAGCTTCCTTTTGGTATCTTTATCCATGAATATAAGTTATTCTTGAACATCACCTTGGAAGGAGAGCTTTGAGTTGGAAGGTTATGCACCCCTTTTGTGCAGATGGCAGCCTGCTTAGCACTCTGTAGCCTCTGAGTCCCCTTGCAGGAACTTCAAAGCAGATTTAGTGCTCCTGGGAAAGAACCATCCTTCCTCAATCACAGAGGTCAGTGGAAACACTGTGAGTCTATAATCCATGACACATAGTGAGGGAGGAAATGACTGTCTGTGGGGCTCAGGCCCAGTGATAAGGGACAGTACGAGTGGGTTTTTTTCTTTCCTTGTGGTTGGCAGGAGACCAATCAAGCTGCCGTCAGCTCCTCCCATGGCCAGAGGCTTAAAAACACCCCAGCAAGCTATGTCACCCAGCAGGCAGCACAAGACAGGTGACCTACCTACACACACTTCTGCCATGTACTCTGTTCACAGACTGGCTGCAGCAGTCCCTTTTGCTGGGGGTTGGTATTTTACTCTCTTAGCTTAATATTTTTGGATGGGACAGAAAAGTGTTAATGTAGTCATCATGCAGCTTCACAGAGAGGGGATAATTCTGGATGGTCTCTCCTCCTTCCCTAGGCTAGGATGCCTGTGGGTCAGCATTTGAGATACAGTTAGACTGCATCCAACTGAACAAGGGAATACCTTGCAACTTGTTAGTGATCTGGAAAATGTTCACGGCGCCTTGTTAAGTGAAAACAGCAGCTTATAAAACAGCAATACACTGGAAATAGGCACAGAAAATGCTAGGAGGACAGATGCCACAACGTTAGCAGTGGTTACCTCTGGCTTGTGGGAATATGAGTGTTTTTTTTTTCATTTTATTTTTCATTTGAACATTATTTATTGAGTGGTTAGCGTGATTGAGGCATAATAAATTCTCAATCAGTCTTTTCTTTTATGTTTTAAAACACACATGATACAGGAACATCTGTTTCTTCTGTAATAAGAAATAAGCTACTTTTCAAAGTCTACCTCGTACCTATTAAGAAAACTTTTACCTCCTTGGAAGGAAATCCAATGCACAAAAATCCCAAACTTACAGCCAAATAAACTAGGAAGTGACCGTTCGCTCTACAAATGAGTTCACCACATGGTTCATTTAAATAGAATGCTCTCTAACACTCGATACCTGATTCACAAGTTATGTGCGCCTGTCTGGTTGGAGTGTAGGGTAGAGATGACCACAGGGGTGCCATCTGTGCCCATGCAGGGGAAGTGCCAGCTACAGAACAAATAGTTGGTTTTGTTTTTTTAAACAACAGAAAGATATATGTCCCATGGACATCTTTTTTGTTTTTAGTTTAGTTTTTTTTTTAAAGTGTACAATTCAGTAGTTTTTTATTCACTAAGCTGGGCAACCATCACCACTATCTAATTGCAGAATTCTTTCAACACCCTCAGAAGAAACGCCATACTCACTCCTCTCTTTCCAACCTATGGCAATTGCTAATCTACTTTCTGTCTCTCTGAATTTGTCTATTCTGGACATGTTATCTAAATGGAATCACATAATATGTGGCCTTTTGTGTCAGGCTTCTTTCACTTAACATAATATTTTTAAGGTTCATTCATTTTGTAGCATCTATCAGAACTTCATTCCTTTTTAGTTATCAAATAATATTTGATAAATATTTATTTATTTATCAAATAATGTAGCACTGTATGGACCTACCATCAGTTGATGGGCATCTGGGTTGTTTCCACCGTTTGGCTGTTGTGAATAACACTGCTATGAACATTTGTTTACCCACCAGGCATTTGTCTTAGTTAGTTCAGGCTGCTATGTTAAAAACTATATACTGGTTAGCTTATAAACAACAGACATTTATTTCTCATAGTTCTGGAGTCTAGTGGTCCAAGATCAGGATGGCAGCATGTTTGGGTTTTGGTGAGGACCTCTTCTGGGTTTCAGACTGCCGTCTTCTTGCTGTGTCCTCAGATGACAGAAAGAGAACCAGAGAGCTCTCCAGGGTCTCTTATGTGGGCACTAAACCCATTCACCCATTCAACTCCATCCTCATGTTCTAAACACCTTCCAAAGACCCCACCTCCTAACTATCACATTGTGAGGGCTAGGAATTCAACATATTAATTTTGGTGGTGGTGGGGGACACAGACATTCAGTTCATAACAGCATCTTAAATAAATACATGAGAGCACTCACTGGAGTGACCGAAGTTCCAAGTATTTTCTTCTCTACCAGAGAATCTGGAGGTCTTCCTAGGTCTTCCCTCTGGCTTGGCCCTCAAGAACTTACATAACTTTTTTTTTTTTTTAAAGCAAGGATCCCTTTTATTTATTTTTAAAACATTATATATTATTTCATTTTTTTCTTTGGCTGTGTTGGGTCTTTGTAGCTGCGTGCGGGCTTTCTCTAGTTGCAGTGAGCGGGGGGCTACTCTTCGTTGCAGTGCGCGGGCTTCTCCTTGCGGTGGCTTCTCTTGTTGTGGAGCACGGGCTCTAGGTGCGCGGGCTTCAATAGTTGCGGAGCGAGGGCTCAGTAGTTGCGGCACACGGGCTTAGCTGCTCCGCAGCATGTGGCATCTTCCCAGACCAGGGCTCGAACCCGTGTCCCCTGCATTGGCAGGTGGATTCTTAACCACTGTGCCAGCAGGGAAGTCCAGGAACTTACATAAATTTTTGAGAGCCAACTTGTTGGGCTGTTCTTTTTGCAGGCTCTGGAGTGAGTTCTTACTTGGTAGTTTCTTAACCTGAGACCAGACATTTCTTTCTCATTCCGTGTGCAAACAAGGCTCAGGCTGCCACCTCTCTGTGCCCATCTGGGTTGTTATTTGACAGGTGTGATCCCAGCTCCAGTGCACACTGCTCTGCCTGCGTGGTTGTCTTTAAAGAGGCAGGGTTTCCACCCGGCCACGACAGAGGAGAAAAAATTCAAATCCTGTGGCATTCTTAAACCATCATTAAATGCAAGAGAATGTTACCTAAACACTTATTTTTTTTTTTTTTTTTTTTTTTTTTTTTTTTTTTTTTTTTTTTTTTTTTTTGCGGTACGCGGGCCTCTCACTGCTGTGGCCTCTCCCCTTGCGGAGCACAGGCTCCGGACGCGCAGGCTCAGCGGCCATGGCTCACGGGCCCAGCCGCTCCACGGCACGTGGGATCTTCCCGGACCGGGGCACGAACCTGCATCCCCTGCATCGGCAGGCGGACCCTCAACCACTGCGCCACCAGGGAAGCCCTAAACACTTATTTTAAACGAGGAAACATTCAAAGTTATTGTTTTTTAAAAAAACAAAAACTCGGGACTTCCCTGGTAGCGCAGTGGTTAAGAATCCGCCTGCCAATGCAGAGGACACGGGTTCGAGCCCTGGTCCGGGAAGATGCCACATGCCACGGAGCAACTAAGCCCGTGCGCCACAACTACTGAGGCTGTGCTCTAGAGCCTGCGAGCCATAACTACTGAATCCCGCGCACCTAGAGCCTGTGCTCCGCAACAGGAGAAGCCACCACAATGAGAAGCCCGCGCACCGCAACGAAGAGTAGCCCCCACCCGACACAACTAGAGAAAGCCTGCGCACAGCAACGAAGACCCAACGCAGCCAAAAATAAACTAAAATAAAACAAAACAAAAAACAAAACTCACTGCATAATACCCAAAACTGTACTTTTGTTCTTTTAGGTACTATTTTGAAATGTATCTGATTGTAAACTTGAGTCTAAGATAAGTAACTCTTGGCCTGAGTCTACAGATCACTTCTTAAAACTACTCTTACTTCTCCTGTCTTTTCTTTTAACCCCCTTGTCCTAACCACATACCTCCTCCCCCTACTCCCTTCTCAATAACTATAGACCCTCCTCTCAAAATGTTCCTAAATCATAGCCTCCCTTCTTAACACGCTCTTTCCAAACCACAGCCCCTGGCCCTTTCTTTCTAGTTACCTCATCCCCCCAAACCACAGCCCTCCTTTTCAAGACTTCTCTTTAAACTCGTTTCCCAAACACTGTCTCTTCCCCCAAATCTACATCCCTGAGCTGCAGTCCACTCCCTGAAACCAAAAGACACACATGTCCTGTTATTCACCAACAGGGCTAGGACTCTCTTCTGGGAGAGAAATATCAGCGTGTTATGACCTGTGGAGGATGTGGAGAAAGGTGAGGAAGTTGCTGTGGAGAGAAATGTGAGAGCCATGATTTAGTGCCCCCTGGATACGCCCCAGGCTGTGGGCAGCTCCCTTCACTTGGCTGGGCTTTGATTTTCTTATCTGGCATGTACTCAGCCTCTGGCTCATAGGAGGCTCTCAGCAAATACTTATTGGCTCGATTAAGTGGTCGGAGGAAGGACTAGGATGAGGTGACCTCCAAGCTGCTTTTGATTCTGTGTAGAATGCTAATATGCACGTGGTCAAGATGGAGAAGATCAGTAGAACTTTGGAAATTTGAATTACCTGACCAATTACCTCTGTTTTGTTTTTTACTTTGTATAGCTAGAGTCTTTTTTTGTCAAGGAGAAAAATAAATGGAATTTTACTCGGGAGAGATATAAGACAGTTACTTTCCCCTTTGGACTCTGACTCCTTGATATCTGTCAGTGGGCTGCTAATGAAATAGCTTCGGTTCCATGGCAATAGCGGTGAGGACGATGAAATCCAGAGATGTGAAGTAGGACCACAGGATGTCCAACCAGGATCGTTCTAAATTGCTCAGAAGGCACCAATGAAAGTGAAATGCCATTGTTAATAAATATTTGTTGATTGATTAAAGAACATGAATACTGGGTCTGCCTCTGATAAAGATATCTTGTAGCTCTAAGCTTATATACCAGGAACCAGATGTAAATAAGCATGGTGGTTTCCATGAACAAGTAACCCCTTCCAAAAAGTTCTAAAAATTTTTTAACTCAAAATGGATCATATATAGATATGTAAAAAGTGAAACTATACAACTTTTAGAAGAAACCATAAGAGAAGGTCTTCATGACTTTGGATTGGGCAAGGAGTTCCTAGATAAAACACCAAAAGCATGATCCACAAAAGAAAAAAATGATATATTGGTCTTCAAAAAAATATAAAACTTTGTTCTTTAAAAGACGTGCTAAAGAGAATGAAAAGACAAGTTACAGACTGGGACAAAATCTTTAGAAATCACATATCCATCAAAGAACTTATATCCAGAATATATAAAGAACTCTTAAAATTTAGCAATAAGAAAACAAACAACCCAATAAAGCTAGGCAAAAGATGTGGACAGATACTTCACCAAAAAAAGATACATAGGTAGAGAATAAGTACATGAAAATATGCTCAAAAGTATATTGGTCATCAGGGAAATATAAATTAAAACTACAACGTAGTTTATTAGAACGTTTATTAGAACGGCTAAGAATAAAAACAAAACTGACACTTCCAAGTGCTGGCAAGGATGTGGACAAACTGGAACTTTCAGACATTGCTGATAAGAATGTAAGATGGTATAGGTATTCTCCAAAACAGTTTGGCAATTTCTTATGAAATAAACATACCCAAACCATATGACTAGGAGTCCCAGTCCTAGTTACTTTTACCCTAGAAAAATGAAACTCAAGTTCACATAAAAGCCTATATCCAAATGTTTATAGAAATGTTTATAATTTATAATTATTTATAATTGCCAACAACTGGAAACTACAATATCAATGATTTTCAAATGCATTACACTAAGTGAAAGATGCCAGAACCAAAAGGTTACATAATATGTAATTCAACTTATATGACATTCTGGAAAAGTCAAAACTATAGTATGGAGTTACTAAAGCCTGAGAGCAGGTGGATTTTTCCAAAGGGGAAGAATCAGGGACATTTTGGGGGTGAGGAAATTGTTCTGCATCCTGACTGTGGTAAAAGTTCCATGACTTTATGCACTTGTTAAAACTTACAGAATTGTACACCAAAAAAAAAAAAAAAAAAAAAAAGAAATGGGGTCAGAGGGTAGTTAATTTCCTGTATGTAAAGTAGAAAAAAAAAAAAGTTCTGCAAGTAATGAAGGTGAAAAAAATAAAACTGGTCAGGAACTACCCTTGGTTAATCATGAAGCTTTAATTTTTACCCAGAATAATCCTGTTTTTGGTGCTTAACTAATAGCGCAATGAGTACAAGTGAACATTTTCCTGATACTATATTTACATAGCAGCTAAGGTGACCCTTAAAGACATTCCCAAAACAAGGGGCAGCTCTGTCCCCTTGCCTTTCCCAACCAAGTTACCTGACACTGAAGATCCTATGACCTTGGGAGAATTATGACTGCCCAGCCAAACAAAGCATTGATAACACCATGCCCTGCACTTTTCACCCGAGCAAATGTCACCAGACCTCACACCTGTCATCTGCCTTGGTGAGCGTGCTGGCCTGAACGCAGGAGGCATCCACGACCTCCTCGCCAAATCCTCCCTGGCCTTCCCCACGGATTAGCCCCTACTGTGATGACAGATGAGACCCAACCCGGGTGCTGCCCCTGGGCCGGGCTCAGCTGGGACAAGCTGGATTTAGCACTCCATTTCTTTCCCTCACAAAGCCTATCTGTAACTCCGTGACCATTTATTGTTTAGGAATCAAAGGTCTCCTTGAGAGACTTTTGTGTCCTTGCTAGGCCCTTGCCAGGCTATTGCTACAGCTGTTCCTCTGCCAGCCTAGGGCTTCATTCTGAGGCTCTAGGGAAGTGACGGAGAACTTCAGTGCTCACATCCCAGACTTAACCTCTATTAGTTCTTCAAGGACCACCCTCCTGAAAAATCATCGGAGTCCCAGGGGGGAACATCTTGGAGCCTTGGCCGCCCAGGAGAGAGTCTGTGTTTTGGTAGTCTTCCGAAGTTTATTATATGAACTATTAGTGCTTCACTGGAGTCTGTCCTATGTCTGGATAATGAATAAGTTTCAAAAAAATGTAACTAACAGGGGTTCCAGTTGGATTTCCAAGGCTAATAGAGTTGTGTTCTCTCTCTCCCCCCACCCCCATCTGCCACCGAATATATTAAAAGCTGACCTGCCAAACTTGCTTTCCTGCAGAAATTACCTCGGAAATGGAGCTGAGATTCCAGGGGTCCTGGCCTTGGAGAGAATCTAATCCAAGAAGCCAGGCAGAATGGAGAAGCCTAGGAAGACTTAAAGTTGGCAGGAAAAAAATTCACAGCTAATTTGGGGGATAAACAGAAAAGTCGTTCTGCAAAACACTATGGCAGAGGAAGGGGCCTGGGGATATTTACGGAGGGGAGCTGCTCTTGCCACCTACACTTTCCTCTCTTGTGCTTAGCATTCAAGGACAACCAAAACATCCACCAAAAGAGAGCTAGCCCCTGCCCCAGGATTCACGTAGCTCCACTCTGTTCATACCAGATCTCCAACAACACTGCGGCTTCCTACCAATTTTTTAAAAGTTTATTTTGATTGCTCATGATTCCTTTTTACTACTTTAATCAGCTTTGTGTCCTGAAATTTCACTTTGCCTGGCAGGGCCTCCGTCTGCCAGAGCTAAGAGAGAGCCAAGATGGGCTTTCTCTCAGGAGTGGGACAAGACCAGCCATCTGGGGTAGTATTGATTTCTTCTTGTGCTAATCATTCTATCGGTTTTTAAACACTTGCTTTTTTAAAGGAAATGTAATCCTTATGTTTTTATATCTCATTTACACTCAATTTAAGAAAGCTCTCTTTTGGAAAGAGTCACGTGAGTCATGTGATGTCCAAACAGCCTTCTTCTTTTTTTTTTTTTTTTTTTAAGGTTATTAGCCATAGCTTGACCTTCCCTGAAATCACCTGCTCAAGCCTAAGCACTATTTCTTTTTTTATTTTAAATTTTTTGGCCTTGCCCTGTGGCATACGGGAACTCAGTTCCCTGATCAGGGATGGAACCCGTGCCCCCTGCATTGAGACTGTGGAGCTTTAACCACTGGACCACTAGAGGAATCCTCCAAATAGCCTTCTTGAGCCTCTAGAAGTCTCCTCCTGGAAGACGTGTCATTTCATGAGCTTTTTCGTGAGCTTCTAGAAGTCTTCTGTCTCCGAAGTGGAAAGCAATGTTTTCTCACTCTAAATTGAAAATCCAATTAAACGCACACGCACACACATACACAAGTACACAACTTGCAATTTAGGTGAATGCCAAGAAAATTTAGCCCTGAATTTTCAGCTAACGCCTTCTCTCACACAAGCATGTGAGAGCATTGAAATTTTAGAATCTAGAAGGAGTCTGTGGTGTGTGCTAACCATTCATTTCTCTAGCATCAATAAGCTCTGACTCTGTAGCAAGTCACATCACCTGGAAGCCACTCATTTGAATGGCTGAACTCATGGGCTGTGTGGCAGACACCCTGTGTTTGAATCCTATCATTACCCTCTTAAGGTGGTGTACATATTAACTGAGTTAAAACAGGCAAAACAATTAATGCGATGCCTGACTGTCACCACCGAGTCCACCACATTAGCTGTCACCTCTAGGCTTTTGCACACTGCTCTTAGCACTTTTGGGGAACAATAAAAGAAACTGCTTTATCACAGGAAGATGTTTTTACAATTATTGTAAAAACTGCTTTGGGAGATACCACTTGCTTTGCCTTTCGATATCCCTTATGGAAAATACTCTTTTGCTAAATTCATGTGACATCATTCAAGCTAGAAAAACAAATTTATGTCTCCTGGTGAACTGGCAGTCTTCCTTTAATGAGCTAAATGCAGGTGAATGACTGATTTTTAATTCTTATTTTGTTTTTTGCTTTGGCTGCCAGGAAGTCATGGTTTATATTCAGTTGCAGTAGTAATACTGAGTTTAATAATAATAATAGCTAAATAATAACGCTCATTTTAAAAAAGCTAAAGTTTAAGCTTTTTTTTTTTTTTTTTTGCGGTACGCGGGCCTCTCACTGTTGTGGCTTCTCCCGCTGCGGAGCACAGGCTCCGGACACGCAGGCTCAGCGGCCATGGCTCACGGGCCCAGCCGCTCCGCGGCATGTGGGATCCTCCCGGACCGGGGCACGAACCCGCGTCCCCTGCATCGGCAGGCGGACTCTCAACCACTGCGCCACCAGGGAAGCCCGTTTAAGCATTTTTGAGTGTTATTGTCTGATTATTTGTACTAGCTCCAAAATGAAAATGAAAGAAGGGCTATTATTGCTAATAAATATACCTGAAATTAATAGACAGGGTCTTTTTGAGCCACTTGCTTTATTTCTGCCCTATGACCTATGTTATATCCTCCTGATATAAACTGGATGAAAGTACAGTCTAATGTTACAGATTTCAGCAGCTGTTAAAATTACATAGTAATTGTCCATTCACACTGTAGAGTTACACCGTGGTGAATTTGCTGCTAGTGTACAGGAAGAAAATCAACATTTAGGCACTAATGAGTATGCACGAAATAAGATACACAAACACAAAATATTCTGGTTGACATTTCCTTTTTTTGCCTGTACTCCAGTGCTGTTTAAAAACATAGCCAATCGGGCTTCCCTGGTGGCGCAGTGGTTGAGAATCCGCCTGCCGATACAGGGGACACGGGTTCGTTCCCCGGTCCGGGAAGATCCCACATGCCACGGAACAACAAAACCCGTGCGCCACAACTACTGAGCCTGCGCTCTAGAGCCCGTGAGCCACAACTACTGAGCCCGTGTGCCACTACTACTGAAGCCTGTGCACCGAGGGCCTGTGCTCCACAGCAACAGAAGCCACTGCAGTGAGAAGCCCACGCACCACAACAAAAAGTAGCCCCCGCTCTCCGCAACTAGAGAAAAGCCCACGCATAACAACGAAGACACAATGCAGCCAAAAATAAATAAATAAATTTATGAAAAAACAAAACAAATAAACAGACATAGTCAAGGCTTTACGGGAAAGTTCTTGATTCTCTACTTCTTCAGGATCCCTATCTGTACCCCAATAGTTGCTAGTTACTTCAGACACCCCAGACCAGAGGACAGTAAAGGAGGGCCCAAATTGGGCTTATAGTTCCTGTAGATTCCAGATGGGCTTTATTTATAATTTATTTTCTGAACTGGGATATCTTTGCGAGTGAAAGGGGGCAAAATGAATAGTTTTGCTGGGACCATAGGTGTAAACATACCCTAAATAAATCAAGATGTATGATCACTGTACTTAATAGGATGGGATTAGTAGGAACCCGCTAGCAATGGTTCCTGGGGCACTAGGAAGGCCTCTGAGTCAAAATATTTCTGTACCTCCCTTTCCTCATTGATGACTTAAATTTCATCAATACTGATTCATTCCTTTGGATTAGACGTCCTCATTCAGGGGTTAACCCCATTCCCCACCCAAAGGGACATTTACTAATGTCATGATATTTTTCATTGTCACAACTGTGAGGGGTGCGGCTACTGGCATCTAGTGGGTAGAGATCAGGTTGCTGCTAAACATTCTACAATGCATAGGATAGGCTCCCATGACAAAAGAATTATCCAGCCCCAAATGTCAATAGTACTGAGGTTAAGAAATTCTGCTTTGGATTAAGCACTGTCTGTCCTCTGGTTTCCATTTAAAGATACCTGAGGGTGAAGAGAATGAAAAGACAAGCCACAGACTGGGAGGAAATATTTACAAAAAACACATCTTATAAAGGATTATTATCCAAAACATATATAAAAAAAAAACCCCTCGGGCTTCCCTGGTGGCACAGTGGTTGAGAGTCCGCCTGCCGTTGCAGGGGACACGGGTTCGTGCCCCAGTCCGGGAGGATCCCACATGCCACAGAGCAGCTGGGCCCGTGAGCCGTGGCCGCTGAGCCTGCGCGTCCGGAGCCTGCGCTCCACAACGGGAGAGGCCACAACAGTGTGAGGCCCGCGTACCAAAAAAAAAAAAAATCCTCAACAGTAAGAAAACAAACAACCTGATTAAAAAATGGGCAGGAGATCTGATTGCACATCTCACCAAAGAAGAGATACAGATGAGAAATATGCATATGGGAGGAGGCGCAGCCTCATTTGTCATTAGGGAATTGCATATTAAAACAACGAGATACTACCACACACCTATTAGAATTGTAAAAATCCAAAATACGGACAACGTAAAATACTGGTGTGGCTGTGGAGCAACAGGAACTCTCATTCATTACTGGTGGGAATGCAAAATAGTACAGACACTTTGGAAAAGAGTTTGGCAATTTCTTACAAAGATAAACATTATTCTTACCATACGATCCAGCAATCACACTCCTTGGTATTTACCTAAGTGAGCTGAAAACTTATGTCCACACAAAAACTTGTACATAGATGTTTATAAAACTTTATTTCTGTTGCCAAAACTTGGAAGCAACGAGATTATCTTTCAGTAGGTGAATGGATAAATAAACTGGTACATCTACACAGTAGAATATTATTATTCAGCACTAAAAAGCAATGAGTTAATCAAATCATGAAGAGACATGGAAAAACCTTAAATGCATGTAACTCGGTGAAAGAAGTCAATTTGAAATGGTTATGTATTGTGTGATTCCAATTACATGACGTTCTTTGCAAGGCAGAATTTTGGAGACAGTAAAAGGATCAGGGGTTGCCAGGCTTAGGGAGGAGAGAGAGATGAATAGGCAGAGCACAGAGGATTTGTCGGGCAGGGAAATTTTTCCATATGATGCTACAATGGTAGATATAGATACATGTCATTTCACATTGTCAAAACCCTTAGACTGGACAACACCAGGAGTGAACTCTAATGTAAGCTATGGACTTTAGGTGATAGTAACATGTGCATGTGTGTTTGTCAATTATAACAAATGTACAGCTCAGTGGGAGATATCGATATGGGGGCAGGGGTATATAGGAAATCTCCGTACCTTCTGCGCAATATTGCTGTGAACCTAAAACTGCTCTACGTAGATACATGAGGGAAAACTCTTAAGTCCCTCATCCTTTGTACTGAATGATTTTATCAAATGGTAAGGGAAAGTGACAGCTTTTAAAGGGGGTGTCAATGTCAAAGTATCACCAGCTTTAGACTTTTGCCTACATTGACTCCACTATATTGAACTGGAAGGTGGTGAGGAGATGAGGAGGTGACTGCAACTCCCTGATGCTTTCAGAGAAGTTAGCCCAATCATTTATTCCTTTTATAATCTGCCCTAATGTCGTGGCCTAATCTAATTAACAGGATGGACAAAACCAAAATCAGATGATAAGAACGATTGGGCTAAGATCATTAACCACAGTTATTTGCATTTGTTAGAGGACCTACTCTCCCCTTTCATTTGTGGGGTTGGGAAGTTGGCTCCCAGAGCTCCTCTTCCTGGATGTCCTCTGCAAATGTACTTCTCTCCCCGCCTGGATGACACGTGCATTGGAGGAGTCTCTGGAATAGACATTTAATAGCCTCTAACGATTTGTGAAGGAAATTAGACAGTGTTGCCAAAAACGTCAGAGAACTAATGGTGCAGCAGTCTGAGTGGAAGGGTAAGGATGTCACAGAGAGAGGGTTAAGGAATTGAGAAACAAAGAAGGAACTGAAATATCCTACTGCTTAAGGAAATCTAAGTCCGAGTGAAAAACACAGGGGCCATGTCTTCAAGTTCCCTAGTAGCTGTGTTAAATGACATCTCACATTCCTTTGACGAATTACTATTTTACTGTAGAGAAGTCACATCACACAGTCCACGTGGGTCAAGCTTCCCTTTATAAAACCTGGCCCCAGGTTCCCAGACACCTAGTGTCCTCACGAAGAACAGCACGAACTTTCATTTGTGCCTAGGCATTAACAATTCACATATTCTGTATGGCACCCTGCCAATATACTTAAAAAAAAAAAATCTTGTAGATGTTACACAATTTCAAGTATTTCTTGAAATAGGTAGGCCACTGATTTCGGTATGGAAGTGTTCCTTTTTGTATTGTTTATTTGGAAGAGAATTTGCCTGTACCAACAAGATTGCAAATTGGCATGTAATATAAATTTATTGAGGGTTAGACGTGTGTCTTTTAACAACTGAATAATATCCTCACCGAACCTAGCACAGAGGTCTGTATATTGTTAGCACTTAAATATTTCTTGAATCGGTGCACAAAGGAATTAACCCAAATTTCAGTGAAGCTGGAAGGGACCCTGAGTGATCTGCGTGCTTCTCCTTCTGGAATGAGCTAAAGGGACACGTGCACATGAAGGGTTCTTTCTTCATGGATTTGCTTTTAATATAGGAACAACAGGGTCAGTCCCTAATTCCTGAGGATCCATGGGGAATTGACACTCACAAGCCAAGTTCCCAGGTTACAGAAAGCTCCCAAACAGCAAACTCGCTAAGGACAAAAGTGTTTCGTTTACCAAGGGCCTTCAGCAATCAAGCCAGGCATTCAGAACAGTGCTGGGTCAGTAACCATATAGGCGAGGCAGCACAGGAGAGTCAAACAAAATCAGATACTAAAAGAGCAAAATCACTCTTTCTGAGAATTTGTGTTCCCAAATTCCCATACAGATCTGATTAGAAACAAAACCATTCTTTCCCCCATCCAGTCACGGACTATAAGGCTAAACCAAAAGACTTCCTCTTCTTCATGATTGGATAAATGGGGAGTTTCTGAAAGGTGAAGGGGACAAAATGAAAATACGACACAGGTATTGTTAGAGAATTTACAGCATGAACAAGCAGTTCATTTTTCCTTTGGACTTGTGTAGCCAGTGACTGATGACTGGTCAGTGACTAAGTAAGCAAGCACAGACAAGTGTAAGGAAATGAGGATTAGTTCTTATCAACAGGGATAATCATATCAGTTGAATAGTAATTAAGTGTGCTGTGTGTCGGCCCAACTGTAATTGAAAGTAGTATTTCTACACTACGGACCTTGGGATTGCTTTTAGCACATTCCCTACCTGTAACAAGACTTTGGCCCTCTTCATCACGCACATATTTAGTGGGCAATACCATGCACCAAGCGCGAGGTACCGGAGATAAAGAGATAAAAGATTGGGCTTCCCTGGTGGCGCAGTGGTTGAGAGTCCGCCAGCCGACGCAGGGGACGCGGGTTCGCGCCCCGGTCCGGGAGGATCCCACGTGCCGCGGAGCGGCTGGGCCCGTGAGCCATGGCCGCTGCGCCTGCGCGTCCGGAGCCTGTGCTCCGCAACCCGAGAGGCCACAATAGTGAGAGGCCCGCGTACCGCAAAAAAAAAAAAATGAAAAATAAAAATTTTTTAAAAATGAAGCATTCAGGCTTCCCTGGTGGCGCAGTGGTTGAGAGTCCGCCTGCCGATGCAGGGGACGCGGGTTCGTGCCCCGGTCCGGGAAGATCCCACGTGCCGCGGAGCGGCTGGGCCCGTGAGCCATGGCCGCTGAGCCTGCGCGTCCGGAGCCTGCGCTCCGCAACGGGAGAGGCCACAACAGTGGGAGGCCCGCGTACCGCAAACAAACAAACAAAAAAAGAAATAAAGGATGAAGCAACTGCCTTTTGGAAGGAGGATTTTGTGATGCCATCACAACCTAAGGGAAACAAAGAAATTCAGTCCTACAATGATCTATTTTTTTGTCCCTGAAGGGATAACACATGTGTTGGCTGGTCTAATCTCCTGCTTCCACCCCTGACCTCACTCCACCACAGCCTCTTCAAATAGACCCATGATTCAGACGTGACGATATCGTGGTCTCCAACATGATGGTATTTTTTTTGAAGATCCTTAAGTGATGTAAGTCACAAGGATCAAATTTGCTCTAAGTCTCTGTGTTGGAAACTGCAATTTCATATGCACTTTTCTTGATAAGTTTTTATTATTTAATTAAGTATAGTAGTACCTGATAGCTACACAGTATTGATAATACCTCCTGTGACTGAATTGAGATATTATGTATTGAGGTAGAACATTGATTTATTTAGCAGGCACTATCAAATAGATTGTCTTATTTACTCTCAATATCACTTAATCGTTGGTTTTACTTCTTTCTATTCTAGTTATATTTTAAAATAACTGTTTCCTGTCTTGGAAGTAACATACAGCAGAAAGCTTGGAAAACAAAGAAAAACTCCAAGGAAGCAGGTATATAAGTCATCCTAAATCCTTTCACACAGAGACTGTCTGTGTCATATTTGGTGAGGCCTTGTGATTTTTTTTTTTTCACATATATTCATTATGTGTTGCTAGATAAAAATTGTATACATGATACCCGTAGCTTTTCACATATTTTTCTCACTTAATTTATTGGGGCTGTTTTCTCACATCAACAAAGATTTTGTTTATTGGTTGAATAGCATCAAAGTCCAAGTCATAAGCTGCTGCGTGCTGCCTCGCCGTGGTCCCGTGAAGATGCAGCCCCACGAGCCAGGGTTTGATCCAGATCAAGCAGCCATTTTCTGCCTTCTCGGTAAAGGGTCGGCCCCTTAGGGATGGGGAGCTGCTGATGAGTGTGTCCTTGACCTTCTTCCTGGGCAGAATGCAGAGCTCTTCTATTTTCTCAGGAAGGGTGATCAAACAGCAAGATTCAAGATTTATTACTCAGGAATCTAGTTTATTTATAGTTGCTTAGACCTCTCATTTGTGTCCTGATCCTTTTACCCAGTTGCCACCTTATTTTAGAAACTCACCAACTGAAAACAATATTAACAAAACCCCAAACGCTTCAGTTGGCACCCTATTTACCATTCTGAATCAGTTTCTTTTCTTTTTTGGTTGTTGTTTCTCTTTTGCCATTGCTACTACAGTGATCAATATCAATATTTCAGATTTTCTGAGCCCTTCATTTCTGTAAAATCCATCTAAAACATGTTTATTAGCCTTTTAAAAAATGTAAAGCAAATTTATCTCAAAATCTTCAATGTGTACATGAATGGGTGTGTATATCTGTAACTGTTGTATTTTTACATGTGTAATTTTCAATAATGCAAACCCAGTTTCTAAACATTTTTTCCCCAGCGTATCGGTTAACAGTCCCTGAAGTTATTAGCAAGGTGATTTGGCACCTTGCATTTGAGAGTCTGGGGCATTTGAAAGTCTAGGTTTTAGAAGTCCTAGAAAAGCCTAGATGACTGAAAACAAATTTTTTTCAAACTGTAAAATAATAGCAACAATAATAGTAACAGTAATTGCCTTCATACCAGGCCTGTTCTACCTAAGCAATTTTCATATTTTATTTCATTAACTTCTCAAAACCACTCTGCAGTATAGGTACTCTTATAAGCCCCATTACTGCAGATGAGGAAAATATAAGTGAGAAATTCTTAAAAGCCTAATTTTGGACAATTTTCACTACATTTCTTCTATAAGAAACTCAGTGTGAATTTCAACACTAATTGCTCTCCTTTCAGAGTTAACAATGATACTATTAATAGTAACGTAATTCATCATACATTGAGTGCACATCATAAGGAAGTTACTTTATAAACATTATTCCTGATCCTCATGTGGTAGATTGTATTTGTAGCCACAGTACATCTCCCTTCCTCCCACTTGCTCCTCCGCACTGTGACCTTGCTACTTCCCCATCAAGAGAAGTTAATTTCTCCATCCCCTTTGATCTCCATGGGCCTTGTGACTGCTTTGACCAAGAGCATATGGCAGAAGTGACATTGTGCCAGTTTCAGGCCCCAGGCCTTAAGAGCCCGGCTGCCTTCACTTCCTGTCTCTGGAACACTTGTTGCTGGAAGCCCACCATTATATTAATATAAGAAGTGTGGGCTTCCCTGGTGGCGCAGTGGTTGAGAGTCCGCCTGCCGATGCAGGGGACACGGGTTCGAGCCCTGGTCTGGAAAGATCCCACATGCCGCGGGGCAACCAGGCCCGTGAGCCACAACTACTGAGCCTGCGCGTCCGGAGCCTGTGCTCCGCAACAAGGGAGGCCACGATAGTGAGAGGCCCGCGCACCGCGATGAAGAGTGGCCCCCACTCGCCACAACTAGAGAAAAGCCCTCGCACAGCAACGAAGACCCAACACAGCCAAAAAGAAATAAATAAATAATTTAAAAAAGAAGTGTGACCATGATACGGCAAGAAGCCCAAGCTGTATATAAAGGCCCAGGTGTAGGGAGTCAGCAAACTATAGCCACGGGCCAAATCTAGCCCACTGCCTATGTTGCAGGGCCTTTGAGCTAAGATGGCTTTTACATTTTTTAATGGTTGGGGGAAAAAAATCAAAAGAATAATATTTTGTGGTATATGAAAATTATATGAAGTTTAAATGTCAATGTCATAAATAAAGTTTATTAAAACACAGCCATTTGTTTACATTATTAGCTATGGCTGCTTTTACACTAATGGCAGAGTTGAATAGTTGTGACAGAGAACATATGGCCCCCAAAGCCTAAAATATTCACTATCTGGCCCTTTACAGGCAAGATCTGCCATCCACCACCACCCAAGCTTGAGGATGAGAGGGAAAGGCCAGGAAGCACTAAGGCACGAATGCACATGAAGGTATATATATATACCTATGACATGCATCTCTGCCCGCCAGCCCAGCAAACTTAATAGATGCCACGTGGAACAGAGACAAATTGCCCAGCTGAGCCCTCCCCAAATTCCTGACCTACAATATTAAAAGCAAAATAAATGGCTGTTTTAAAGCACTAAGTTTCGGTAGCTGGTTACATGGAGATAAATAACTGAAACATCTCACAATCTTACCCTACGAAAATAAGTATTATCCAGCTATTTAAGATGAGGAAACAGAGGCGCAGAAAGATTGAATGACTCATTCAAGGTCACACAGCTGGTAAACAGGGAACTAGGATTTCAACCCAGGTCCTTTCACTTCCTAAGCTTTATTTATGACACAATTAACACTGTAATATTTGACCTTTTCTCTACTGCTATTCATTTTTTTAAAGGGCAGGTATTACTTTATAGAGAGCTGCTATTTCATTCATTTATTTTTATTTATTTATTTATTTATTTTTAGCTGCGTTGGGTCTTCGTTGCTGCCCTGGGGCTTTCTCTAGTTGTGGCAAGCGGGGGCTACTCTTCGTTGTGGAGCGTGGGTTTCTCATTGCGGTGGCTTCTCTTGTTGCGGAGCACGGGCTCTAGGTGCTCAGGCTTCAGTAGTTGTGGCACGTGGGCTCAGTTGTTGTGGCTTGCAGGCTCTAGGGCACAGGCTCAGTAGTTGTGGCGCACAGGCTTAGTTGCTCTGCGGCATGTGGGATCTTCCCGGACCAGGGCTTGAACCTGTGTTCATTGGCAGGCGTCTTCTTAACCACTGGGCCACCAGGGAAGTCCTCTCCTGCTATCCATTTTATGCCCCATGTCAGTCTCCATTCATTTAACAAATATATTGCACGTAAGCTCTGCACTTAAGCTTTGTGGGGAAACGAGATGAATTCAGATAATATCTGAAGATTTTACTTAATTTTTTACTTAGCTAAGAAGACCAAGAGTAATAACAACATGATGATACCGGAAACATTTCAAATTCAAATTCAGCATATTTATTCTGAAGCTCATGGACAACAGAATCCCATTCTAGGCAAATCAAACTTTCAGAAAAGCTCTGCATTTGATCCTAATGTCATAGTCTTAAGATTTATTTTTTAAAAAGAACAGGTCAGTGAATAGATGAAAAAAAAAAAAGCCGATTGAAAGCTCATTCCACCTACCCACAAGGTTAGTTACATGTCAGTTGTTTTTTTTTCATTTCAGATTAACTGTGTTCTTCCATGTTTAAAACATATGTAAAGGCACCTGAATAGAAGTTACACAGCTGGAAACCATTAGGATTGAAAAGCAACAAAGAGTAGGAAGCAAAGCCTAGGGAAGGTGATCTTGAGGGACCAGGGGAAGGAATATGAAAAGAAGTATAGAAGGATATTCCACGCTGTTTGCCAGTCTTTTTCTGAGGTCATTAGTAGAGATGGATTACTCAGTGAAGACCATCAGCTGGGAACACAGCTAGATGAAAACACTAAGGAGAAGACTAAGACAGCCATGGGTTTAAGGCCATTTCTTTGCTTATCAAGGACCTCTTTGCCACCCTACTTAAGTGTTGGTGTCTTGAGAGCAGAGATATGACACCCAGTCCATGGTGTGTGGCCACTGGCTCATACCAGCTTGCAAGAGCTATTGTTAAAGGGCTTCCCTGGTGGCTCAGTGGTTAAGAATCCGCCTGCCAATGCAGAGGGCACTGGTTCGAGCCTTGGTCGGGGAAGATCCCACAGGCCGTGGAGCAACTAGGCCCGTGCACCACAACTACTGAGCCAGCGTGCTGCAACTACCGAAACCCGTGCACCTAGAGCCTGTGCTCTGCAACAAGAGAAGCCACTGCAATGAGAAGCCCGTGCACCACAATGAAGAGGAGCCCCTGCTCACCGCAACTAGAGAAAGCCCGTGTGCAGCAATGAAGACCCAACACAGCCAAAAATAAATTAAATTAAATTTTTTAAAAAAGCTATTGTTAAAATTTCAGAAATGTCTGGGAGTCATTTGTTAAATCTTGGTAGCTTGAAATCAGTCGTAGGAGTAGTATTTACACCATGGAAATTGGCAAATGCTGCAAATCAGGGCTCTTTTCCCAGAAAGCCAGTTTACCAGCACTCCACTAAGACAGAGTCCATTATAATGATTAACCAGGAGTCAGCAATACTTTCAATACGGACTTTATAATAAAATACAAGCAATAGTTACAATTATGCTTTAAATTATTTTTAGTGACATGAGAAAAAAAGCTGGAATTAAAACCTTACCTCTAAGATAGTCTCAAGAATATTAAAACGGAGCTACGTATTGAAAAAATATTAGAAAGAAAATAGATCAATATCTTCACAGGGGTTATCTTTGCGAGGTGGATTTAGAGGTGATTTTTGTCTTATTCATTATAATTGTATCTTTCAAGTATTCTACAAGAATTAGGTGTTAATTTCTTTATTTAAAAATCCATTTAAATGATGTGCCTAGGTATTAACCCTTTTAAAATTTTGTTTACAGAGGGGACAGAGGGAAGAGACACAGGAAGAAAGAATGGAAGGGGAGGGCGTTCCCTTTCTCCTCCTTTCAGTCCAGTGAGAATGGGGTTGAAGAGAAACCATCGCAGTTTGCTTGGGGCTAGGGGTTCTGTTAGGAGAGGGGAGGAGAAGAGTAGAGAGGTGGAAAGACAAATGGATAAAGAAAGGCAGCAAATGTAGTAGAAGGAACACTATAATGAGAATCAGAAGTTCTATTTCTAGCAGCTAAAGTAAGAAGGCACGTGATGATCATTTAACTTTGGGGGCATCAATTTCTTCACCTCTAAAGTGAGTAGGTTACACTCGAAAACGATGCATGAATTTCATTCTAATCAAGATCTTCTGTGTGACCTTCCTCTTGAGGACAGCCAGCTTTCAGGGTAGATGGGGGCAGCACGCAACTCCCCTGACAAGGGAACTGCAGCTCCAGAAGACTCCAGAGAAGGAATGTTTGCTGGAGAGGAAGAAAGTGAATTTTGGCAAGGTGAGCGTAGGAAGGTGTTATTTAGTGATGATGCTAGAAGGAAACTTTGTCCTAATTAAAAAACTTTTCAAAGGTATTATCAAAGGGATTTTGGGGGGACAAAAATAAGATTTCAGTTTTGTTTATTTTATACATAGATGAAGAGTTCGTGCTTTCACAGATGTATTTCTAACTTCTACCAAGGAATTTCTGCATGTGGTCTGTATGCTAAGATCCCTGGTTGTCTGTTATAATGAGCAAATCGCTCATCTTCTAACATCTCATATATGCTATCGGTTTCCTGGAACTCAATAATTTCCATCTTGCAGTACTTTAGACACGTCTCTTAAAAATCCAGGTATCTTCTAGGATCACATTATAAAGTAGACAAATCTCAAAAATATAGTAGAATTTTTACTGGTTAACTCTGATACCAGTTTAGTCAGATAGAGGTGGAAACTAATAGTTCAGTGCATTGCTTTGTATATGGGTTCTAATTATGTATTAGTTATTATATATCTATAATAGATATTAGTTATATTACATAGATAGTTATTAGTTATATTAAGTTCTGGCTTATTTCAATAGATTATTTTATGTCTATTACAGTTATTCTCAATCATTTGGAAGAAAAAATTCTCTTGATGGAATAAGATATGATGGTTCCAGAGTACATATTTTAAATAGTACATTTTAATCTTTTTATAAAACTTGATTCAAAGCATGCCATGTGCATGCCTTTTCCTCAGAGAGCGCTGTGGTTTTTTAATGACTTTATCAGTGAGCTAGTCGTATACGTATGTGAAGTGGTTGCTTCTTTCTGTTTTAATTGTATTTTTGAGACACTGTAGGAAAAACGGCAAAGTTGCCTTCCACTGAGTCCATCTTGCAAACAGACCTGGCCTGGTTTAGCTTCCCCAAGGCAGCCTTCTGTGCTGTGTGGGGCTGGGCGTTGAGGCCACGGACACATCTGTAACCAAACCAGCAAGCTCAGTGGGAGCTGAAATTCATTTCTGTGGAATGAGAGCCTCTCATTCCTTTGTTCTCGATATTTCCTGGCAACGTGTCCACAAGCACATGCTATTAACAGATGGTGGAAGGTATAATTGGGATTTTTATCATAACATATCCTGCATGCTTCCATCAGGCCCCAAAGAAGCAGAGATGTATGGGCTACCTCACTCTATCACAGCAGGATTAAACACATCGACTTCAGACTTCTAAAGGCTCTCACGACAGCCTCGACCGTTCAGTTATATCTGGCTCTCTGTCAGAAGCACAGAACCCACTTCAGCAGACCAGTTCATATCAGATCCTTTAAAGATCAGCGGTTACTATGAGAGAGATTGGTTTCTGCAGAGCTGACCTGATCTGGTAAGTTGAGGCACACATCTGTGCTGCATAGCTGAGGCCTACGGGATGGTCATAGCCCTGAACTTTGTACAGACAACTGCGCCCCTAAACCCATGCAGATGACAAGTTCTTATTTGCTCAACCCCATAATTATGTGCTGAGCCAGTTTAAAAAAAAAAAAAAAAAAAAAGCAGGAGTAAGTATGGGAAAAACTTCTGCAAAGAAGCTGAGAGGACTCATTTTGATTTTTTTTTCTTGTTGTTCAAATCTTGCGTGCGTCTTCTCAGTTCAGAAGCAAAATTGTTGAGGTCGGCTTTATAAAAGCATGTATCGATTGCATGTTTTCTTAGAGAAAGTTAAATCCTTCACGATTTATGTGTCTAAAGAAGTACCGTCCATGAAGATGTTGACAAGACTCCTGTGCATTCACAGAGCTTGCATCATCCAGAGAATTTAAGGGGCTTTGTTCAAAGTATCTGCTAGTTGGGAATATTCACATTACGCCCAAGATGATTCAAATTGCAAGACTGTCATCTTGGCAGATGCCTGAGCGCTGCAGTCAGTGAGGTTTATATTTGGCAGGCAATGGCATAGCTAAAGAAGTAGCTCGGGAAGCTTGAAATCTAAGATGGCAGTGGTTATAGTTGGTGGTCAGGACCTGGGACCGACTCTGGAATCAGGTGGCTTGGTTCAAGTCTGATTCTTTCTCCTACAAGCTAAGTGACTTTGATCAAGACACTCGACTTTTCAAGCCTTGATTTCCTTATTTCTAAGGGGGCATGAAAATAGGACCTACCTCATAGGGTTGTTGTAAAAATTAAATGGAACTATATATTAAAAGTGCCTAGCATTGTGCATGGTGCATAGTATGTGCTCAATAAACATTAGTTATTATTATTCATACAAAGTGATAAACAGGGCCAGGGACATAATTTTCAGGCCCCAAGGCAAAGTAAAAATGTCGGGTCCCTTGTTCAAAAAGCAGGGAAAAATACTATTGAAGTGTGTTAAAATATAAAGCATTTCTTTTGTTCCCTGCCCTCTGTCTCTTGACTGGTTGTGATGTTGTTCTTGTTTTTAACTAGTAGATTTTATGTTTTTAGAGCAGTTTAGGTTTACAGAAAAATCTAGCAGAAAGTACAGAGTTCCCATATACCCCTCCCCCACCCCCAGTTTCCTCTTTTATTAATGTGTTTATTTCCATTAGTGTGGTACATTTGTTATCAGTAGTGACACATAATTATTAACTAAGTCCATAATTTACATTAGGGTCCACTCTTAGCATTGTACAGTTCTATGGGTTTTGACAGATGCATGGTTATGTGTCCACCATTTCAATATTCTCCAGAGTAATTTCACTGCTCTAAAATTCCCTTATGCTCCATCAATTCATTCCTCCTCCATGCTCCCCCAAATCCCTGACAACCACTTGATCTTTTTACTGTCTCCTTAGTTTCACCTTTTCCAGAATGTCATATAGTTGGAACCACACAAAATGATTTTTTCAGTCGGACTTCTTTTACTTATCAATAAGCATTTAAGATTCTTCCTCCAAGACTTTTTGTGGCTTGATGTCTCACTTCCTTTTATTGCTGAATAATATTTCCGTGTGTGAGTTTCACACAGCTGGTTTATCCATTCACTTATTGAAGGGCTCCTTGGTTGTTTCCAGTGTGGGGCAGCTATAAATAAAGTTGCTATAAACATTCATTTGCAGCATTTTATTGTGTGTGGACATAAGTTTTCAACTCATTTGGATAAATACCTAGAAGTGCAATTGCTGGATCCTATTGTAAGACTATGTTTGGCTTTGTAAGAAACCATCAAACTGTATTCAAAAGTGGCTGAACCATTTTGCATTCCCACTAGCAATGGATGAGAGTTCCCATTGCTGTACATCCTTGCCAGCATTTGATGTTGTTAGTATTTTGGATTTTCACCATTTCAATATGTATGTAGAGGTATCTCACTGTTGTTTTAAATTGCTATTCCCTAATGACATAGGACATTGAGCATCTTTTCATACGCTTATTTGCATCTGTATATCTTCTTTGGTGAGGTGTCTGTTTAGAGATATATTTTTAAAATAAATTTATTTATTTATTTATTTGGCTGCGTTGGGTCTTCGTTGCTGCGCGCGGCCTTTCTCTAGTTTTGGTGAGCTGGGGCTACTCTTTGTTGCGGAGCACAGGCTCTAGGCTTGTGGGCTCAGTAGTTGTGGCTCACGGGCTCTAGAGCGCAGGCCCAGTAGTTGTGGAGCACAGGCTTAGTTGCTCCACGGCACGTGGGATCTTCCCGGACCAGGGCTCGAACCTGTGTCTCCTGCATTGGCAGGAGGATTCTTAACCACTGCACCAAAAGGGAAGTCCCTCTGTTTAGATATTGTATGCACTTTTTAATCAGGTTGTTTATTTTCTTATTGTTGAGTTTTAAGAGTTCTTTGAATATTTTGGACACATGTCCTTTCTCAGATATGTTTTTTACAAATATCTTTCTCCTAGTCTGTGGCTTGTCTTTTCATTCTCTTGATGGTATCCTTCAGAGAGGAGAAGTTTTAAATTTTAATGAAATCCAACTTAACAATTATTTTTTCCTCTCGTTTTGGCATTACATCTTAAAAACTCATTGTTGGGACTTCCCTGGTGGCACAGTGGTTAAAAATCCACCTGCCAGTGCAGGGGACACGGGTTTGATCTCTGATCTGGGAAAATCCCACGTGCTGAAGAGCAGCTAAGCCCGTGCGCCACAACTAACTGAGCCTGTGCTCTAGGTCCCGCATGCCCCAACTACTGAGCCCGTGTGCTGCAACTACTGAAACCCGTACAGCGAGAGCCAGTGCTCCACAAGAAAAACCACTTCAATGAGAAGCCTGCGCACCGCAACGAAGAGTAGCCCTCGCTCGCCGCAACTAGAGAAAGCCCGCGCCCAGGAACGAAGACCCAAAACAGCCAAAATAACAAAACAAAACTCATTGTCAAACCCAAGGTCATCTAGTGTGAAATAATAGAAAAATATATATATTGGTCTCTGCCCCTGTTCCTGGCACAGAACTCCTAAAACTCTTGTAATTTCCTAAGTGATAAGAGCACTAGGAGCTCTTTTGTCTAGTATTTCTAGTATTAGTTCTAATATTTAGTCTTTGACCTCCATTTGTGACATGGAGCTCCCAAATCTCTTGGAATTTCCTGGGTGATAGGTCTGTCTTTTGTTCTAATGAACTAACTCTTGGTTAACTCCTTCATAATGTCAGGATGGAGGCCGGTTATCGGAAAGACCAAGCCATGATTAGAAGTTTTGGAGTTTCAGCCTCACCCCACCCCCGCATCCTCCAGGAAGGGGAGAGGGGCTGGAAACTGAGTTAATGATCAGTCATACCTACATAATGAAACCTCCATAAAAATCTCCAAAGTGGGGTTGGTTGAACACATCCGTATGCTTGAAGGGTATTCTACCCCAATTCTATGGGAATAGAAGCTCCTTTGATTAGGACCCTTCACATACCATGCCCTATGCATCTCTTCCATCTGTATCCTTTTATAATAAATGAGTAAATGTAAGTAAGTGTCTTCCTGAGTTCTGTGAGCCATTCTAGCAAATTATTGAACCCCAAAAGGGGGTTGTGGGAACCTCGATTTATAACAGGTCAGTCAGAAGTATAGGTGACAACTTGGGAATTTCAAATGACATCTGAAGTTGGGGCGAGGGCAGTCTTGTAGGGCTGAGCCCTTAACCTGTGAGATCTGATGCTGTCTCCAGGTAGATAGTGTCAGAATTGAGTTAAATTGTAGGATGCCCAGTTGTCAGAGAACTGCTGATGTGTGGAAAACCCACACATCTGGTTTCAAAAGTGAAGTGAATTGTGGTAGTAGTGTGAGAATAAAGGATAATACAGGGGAAATTTTCTGTATGCCTAATTTTTTTTTTCTTACTATGTTATCTTCTAGAGGCTTGGTAGTTTTATATTTTACAGTTAAGTCTATGACCCATTTTGAGTTAATTTTTATGAAAGATATATGGTCAGAGTCTAAATTCTCTTTTAAAAAAATTTACGTGTGGATGTCCACTTGTTCCAGTACCTTTTATTGAAAAGAATATGCTTTTTCCAATGAATTACCTTTGCTTTGTCAAAGATCAGTCAACTATATTTGTGTGGGTCTATTTTGGGGCTTTCTATTCTATTTCATTTGTCTGTTCTTTCAACACCACCACACTTTCTTGAAAACGTAGCTTTATAGTAACTCTTGAAGTGGTACAGTGCCAGTCCTCTGACATTTTTCTTCTTCTTCAGTATTAAGTTTACCACTCTAGGTCTTTTGCCTTTCTAATATAAACTTTAGAATCCGTTTGTCAATCACCACAAAGTAACTTGCTGGAATTTTGATTGGGATCACACATCTTAACTGTATCGAGTCTTATCCATGAACATGGAATATTTCTCTTTATTTACTTACTTTGATTTCTTTTATTAGAATTTTGTAGTTTTCCTCATAGAGATCTTATACATATTTTGTTAGCTTTATACCTATGTATTTCATATCATTGTGTTTTTTATTTGCTATCTAATGTTGTTCTAAGTAAAGAAAAATTAAAATGTTATTAAGAATTTTAACATTCATTTTATATCATGCAATGCCAGATTTAAATGCAAATATAAGAACACTTCACTCATACGTGGAATAACCAAAATTATACAATTTGTATTTCATAGTTCATGGTTGCATATGTATTTTGCTCTTGCCAGACCAGTGGGAAAGCTTTACAAAATTAGTTCATCTGCTTTTATTTCACTTCTTGGTACTCACGCATTCTACTAACGCTCTCTGCCTTCCGCTTACTGATGAGCAAGGAAGGACTGAAAGAAAAAAGACGTAATGGGTTTCCCTATCTTCCCCTTTCCTTCTTTATCATCATTTTTGGCATAAGTGGTTAGCTAATGCAGAGAAATAACATGAGCAACAAAAAATATGTTAGTATTCCTTGATCGTTTATGTGCTTTAGAATGGCATTGCCTTCTTTCTGCATTTAAAGCAAGTTCTGGTTCAAATAGAAAGCTTGGCTTCTCAGAGCTGTGAGCACCACTGCTTGCTCAGTCATAGACATAACACACTTTGTACTTGCATTAGGTCTTACTGAACTCCCATGCATTGTGGGTTCTCTGGGATTCTGTGCCAGTGGGCATCTTGAAGGCTATGCTAATGGGGTAGCAAGGAACAGTGGTGGACATACATCTTTCCTGTATCCCTTCTGCTCATGTGCATTGAACTTCACTTACAAAACACAGCTGAAAGATTAAATTATTAAAAATTTCAAGATGTCAGGCTTCCCTGGTGGTGCGGTGGTTAAGGATCCACCTGCCAATGCAGGGGACATGGGTTTGAGCCCTGGTCCAGGAAGATCCCACATGCTGCAGAGCAACTGAGCCCGTGTACCACAACTACTGAGCCTCTGCTCTAGAGCCCGTGAGCCAACAACTACTGAGCCCACGTGCTACAACTACTGAAGCCTGTGTGCCACAGCTGCTGAAGCCTGCATGACTAGAGTCTGTGCTTCACATCAAGAGAAGACACCGCAATGAGAAGCCCGCACATCACGATGGAGAGTGGCTGCCGCTCACCTCAACTAGAGAAAAACCTGTGCGCAGCAGTGAAGACCCAACACAGCCATAAATAAATAAATTTATTGTTTTAAAAAAAAGAATTTCAAGATGGCAACGGCATAGCATTAAACCAAGCACAGGGACCCCTGACTGTGAGGCCCTTTGTTTGCACAGGATGCTTGTCCATGAAGCCAGTCCTGCTGATAACTGAGAAGCAATGAAGATACAAGGCAGTTCAGCTGATCACAGAAGGATGTTTACTTAGAGAATAAAGAAGGATTCAGCTGCAAAGGGCATGGAGTTGATCTCTGGTTCAAGAAACTAGGCCCCCAAATATAAAATGACTAGCCAGGATCCCACAGGTAAATAGTGGGATGGGGACTCCTCTTTCCATGCCAGCAGCATTGTTGACATTTATAATGTGATATTATTTCAAGCTTCCTCCTCCCTGGATTTCAGGTCTGATGGCATCCGAAAGTGTATTGAGCTTGAATTGATGCCTCTGGAAATATCCAGATTTATGCAGGCGGAGTCCACGCTGAAACCCAAAGCAGTCATGACTGTCACACCTCTAGCATTACTACTGGTCACCAACACTTGTTAAAGGTGAGACTAAATTAAAACTAGTCATAGTGATAGTTTTTTAGTATTGGGCATTGGTCTACGGGGAAATAGAAAAGGAGGCATCTTCCTTCATGTGGAGAAAAGTGACTGGTCTGTGTGTATTCTTGGCAGCATTTTTTGCCATTTGAGCCAAGCTCAGATGCAGAAAGAACATGAAATTCAGAAGGGACTTCAGAGATAAACTCATCCAGTGGCTTCTTAACTGTGCTCTGTGGAAACCAAGGATCCCACAAAACTGCTTTCAGGGATCCACAAGCATTTGAGTGAATTTACTTTTAGTTATTTTTAAAACTAGAAATATGCATGCTATTCAAATGTGTTATAGATCAAAGCTGGATGCAGTGGTGGTCACAAATTGTGATCTCTTCAGTTGTTTCATTAGGAAATGTTATACTTTTCAACTTATAAATAAAAGTGGTATTCCCCTTTTATCTGTTCCATGTATTGGGGAGCCATGTGAGACTTCATTTTAGGAAAGGGTTCCCTTGAATAAAAGTAAAGTTTGAAAAACACTGATCTATTCATCCTCTTTCATTTAAACCTCTTAGGACAGTATCAGGAATCATAATAGATGCTCAACAAATATTAGCTATCATTATTTCTTACAGATGGAAAGATTGAGGCCCATGTTGACCAAGTGACTTGTACAGTACATCCTGATATTTAGCAAAACTCCACCTTGTGTCCTGACTCCTAGATCATTTCTCTTTTCACATTATTGCAGATACCTCCACATCCTATCTCTGAGAAAGCAGCTAAAATTTTAAGTCTAGTAGGCATGGACTGTTTTTACGGTCCCTTTGGTCCTTCCCTCTTCTTGGTCTTACAACTAGTTTTAGAGAGAGAAAGGTAGGAGGAAGAGGAGGAGGAGGAGGAGAAAAGGAAAGCAAGGGAGGAGAAAAGAGAAGAGAGGACTTCTCTAGAATATGTTTACAGCACTTATCCCAAAGTCTCCCTACCCAGGAGGTTGAAGGATGAGTTCAAAAGAGTCCCACATCCCAATCAAAATCCCAGCAAGTTATTTTATGTGCATCAACAAACTGATTCTAAAGTTTATATGAAGAGGAAAAGACCCAACACAATGTTGAAGTTGAACAAAGTTGGAGGACTGATGCTACTCAACTTCAAGACTTACTCTAAAGCTATGGTAATCATGACTGTGTGGTATTCGTGAAAGAATAGACAAATGGAAACAGTAGAACAGAATAAAGAGCCCAGAAATAGACCCACATAAATGGAGTCAACTGATCTTTGACAAAGCATATAAGGCAATATAATAAGGCCATGTAATAGAGCAGAGATAGTCTTTTCAAGAAATGGTGCTGAAACAACTGGAAATCTACATGCAAAAATATGAATCTAAACACAACCTTACACCCTTTACAAAAATTAAATCAAAATGACCTCAATGTAAAATGCAAAGCTATAAAACTCCTAGAAGATGACATGGGAGAAAACCTAGATGACCTCAGGTTTGACAATGAGTTTTTAGGTAAAACACCAAAGTCAAGATGCATGAAAGAAATAATTGATAAGTTGGATTTCATTAAAATTAAAAACTTCTGCTCTGCAAAAGATACCATTAAGAGAATGGAAAGTTAAGCCACAGACTGGGAGAAAATATTTGCAGAAGATCCATCTGATAAAAAACTGTTATCCAATATATACAAAGAACACAAAACTCAAAAATAAGAAAACAAACAACTCAATTTTAAAATGGGCTAAAGACCTTACCAGACACCTCACCAAAGAAGATGTACAGCTAGAAAATAAGGATATGAAAAGATATTCCACATCATATGTCATCAGGTAAATGCAAGTTAAAACAACGAGATACCACTATGTACATATTAGAATAGCCAAAATGCTGGCGAGAATGTGAAGAAAAAGAACTCTCATATGTTGTTGGTGGGAATGCAAAATGCATTGCATTTTGGAAGACAGTTTGGTGGTTTCTTACAAAACTAAACATAGTCTTACCATATGATCCAGCAGTCATGCTCCTTGCCCAAAGGAGCTGAAAACTTACATCCACACAAAAACCTGCACAAGGATGTTTAAAGCAGCTTTATTCACAATTGCCAAATCTTGAAAGCCACTAAGATGTCCTTCAGTAAGTGAATGGATAAACATATCATGGTGCATCCATTCAAAGGAATATTATTCAACACTAAAAAGAAATGAGCTGTCAAGCTGTGAAAAGACATGGAGGAATCTTAAATGCATATTATTAACAGAAAAAAAGCCAATCTGAAAACTCTGCATACTTTTTGATTCTAACTGTAAGACATTCAGGAAAAGGCCAAATTTTGGAGACAATAAAAAGATCACTGGTTGCCAGGGATGGGGGGTGGTGTGCTGTTGTTGGTAAGAATGGTGGGGAGACATAAATAGGCAGAGCACAGAGGATTTTTAGGGCAGTGAAAATACTCTGTACAATATTCTAATGAAGAATATATGTCATTAGACATTTGTCCAAAGCCAAAGAAATAAAATACCAAGAGTGAACCCTAATGTAAACAGTGGACTTCAGGTGATTATAACGTGTCAAGGTACGTTCATCCTTGGTAAAAAATATACCATTCTGGCGAGTAATATGGTACATTTTGATAATGGGGGAGGTTATGGAAGCAAGGGGTATATGGGAAATCTCTGTACCTCCTTCTCAATTTGGTAGTAAAACCTAAAACTGCTCTAAAAAGGTAAAGCCTTTCAAAAAAAGATTAAAAAAAAAAAAAAAAAAGCCCAGGGCAGGATGGGAGGGAGGAAAGGAAGTTGTGATGGAATCGTGCTCATTGAAACTCAAATCAGCAACTAATCCCTGACCTAGGCAAGGGGCACTGTTCTAGGCACTAGAGGATTTCAAAGGGTTGCCTTCAGGAGGTTAAAAGCTTGTTACAGAGACAAGACAAAAAAAACATATGGAAAGTTAAATAAAAACAAAACTGTGAGATAAGTAAATGGAATTAAATAAAAATCACTCACAAAGGAGTTAGAACACGGCCTCTCCTCAAGCCCAATAACTTTTCAAGGCTAATAATGCTACACCAAAATATAAAAAGCATATTCCCCATCTCCCACCCAATACCTAAGGAGGTGGTGAGTGTAGAGTGTTGGTCAAAAGGATGTACTATGGAGCGAGGCTATCTTGGATGAAATCCTGTCACACTATTCTACTGTCTGGGTGATCTTGAGCAAGTTACCCAACTTCTCTGAGCCTTGATAACCTCAGCTGTTAAATCAGTAGTAACATACCTATCTATACAGTTGTTGTGAGGGTTAAATGAAAGGCATTTTGAACAGTACCTGACACACAGTAAGGCCTCAATAAGTTTTAGTAATTATAATTCTCTACTTTTTTCTTTTCTGTCATGAGAATTCAGAGCCAAAGTAGTACTTAAAGTGTTCTGGCATTCCTTCTGTGCTGCCCCCGCTGGCTGTCATTTTACTGCCTAGTACAGCTTCTGTTCTGACATTTAGTTGATGTTGTAGACCAAAGAGAAGGAAAAATATCTCCCATATAGGTAAAGACACTTCCAAGAAATCACCTGGGGACATAAACGAATTTGATCTTTGGATATGATAGCCTGTCATTTTAAGGGAGAGAAGTGAGGTGAAGAGACTGCTTAGTCTTGGGGTGATATAAGAAAGGCAATGGCAGTCACTGAAAACACCAGGTTGTGGGAATGTGTCTTGAAGGAAATTAGGTCTGGCTGCAGACGCTGAGACAAAGTTTAAATTTTTTGTCTTCTCTCATTGACCTTGGCTAACAGAGCAGCTGCCATCTTGAACATAGTTGACCTCTGTGCCAAAAAGAAGAGTGATCTGAGGACTCTCAAAACAGCAATTAAATGCTCTGATTAATTTCATCTTGTTTGTTAGAAATAGTCACATGGCCTGAGCCAACCAAAAAGGGCCAAGAAAGTGCAATATGACCACATGTCAGATTGTGGAGAGTTGGAAATATCTGGTGAATAGTTCCTCTAGTAAATGCTGGAGAAAATAGAAATATTTGTACACTGGCATAGATTGGAGAAAAACAAGCAAAAGCAACTTCTAGATTTTGCAGCAACCAGAACTCTTTGCTAAGTCTTTATAATATTGTCTTAATGTGGGATCCATTGACACTGGAAAATTACTTTGCTCAGTTGAGCTTAATGAGTGCAACTGACAGGGAATCAGTTTGAACTAGGTCTGAAGTGACCCAGTATTGATTCATAATTTTCTGTTTATCACATTTATTTTTAGGTCAAAGGACTTCCTTGCCCCTGAGGAATGTTTTATTTTGTTTCGTTTTGACTTTTTGGCAGTGTCACTCGTTAGCAAGATCTTAGTTCCCTGACCGGGGATTGAACCTGGCCCTCGGCTGTGAAAGCACTGAGTCCTAACCCCTGGACCACCAGGGAATTCCCAATTCTTTTCCCCCCTCAGGAAGCCCATAGAAGTTTGCTGGCCATTGCAACCATACACCCTGGATTTTCTGTGACCATCCTGACTTAAAATCTTCGACGCATTTTCCTCATATTTTGTCAGACCATGGGTCCTAAATTTTGGTCAGAAATGAGGTTTCTCTTCCAGAGGTCCAGAAGATCGCTAGTTGTTTAGAGCCTGGAGGACAGGGAAGAGCCCACAGCCTCCAGAAATGAATAAATAAACTTCTGACACCACTCTCCAACTCTACACATTCTGGCACTACACACAAATTTAAAATACCCAGAAATCCCACTTTTGGTAACTTTGTGTCATTTATGGCTGTTCTGAGGGTGTTCTCCAACCACTCTTCTTGTCTTTCATCAATACTTAGTCTATTGGTCTCCTTCAATCCACAGGGCTCTGTCCTCTATACGTTGATCCACTCTTTTCCGTAGGGCAACGTAATTTTCACAGTATCATCCTGGAGTTCTTTGTGTAACTATCTTTCTAGACTAGGAATGCCTTCAATGTAGGGGCTGGATAAACACATAAATAAATGGGGAAAATCCAAAGACCAAGACCCCTTTAAAAAGGTTTAAAAGTATGATTAAAATATCATTAAAAAAATCGACAAGGCAAATAACAGGAGCTCAATAAATGCTTGAATTAAGAATTTGTGGTTTACATATTCTATCCTGATTTCCTATTTTCTACCTACATGTCAAAGTGATTGTTGAAAAGAACACAGACTGATAAAATGAATAAGTCAGGAAGCAAACTGTCATTTCTGCCCATGTAAGCTGCTTGCTGGTAGTTTTTAGCAAGAGTGATGAGTGATTTGCCAGAACCCAGCCATCTCTAATCTTCTCCCCCTTGTGGTCAGTGGGAGACTTTTTTAAAGTGGCTGGTTTGGGTTTCCCTTTATGGCTTTCACTCCTTTAGCACCATATTCTGACCTAGGGAAACAATCATTCACAGACAAAAATCAGACTCAGACTCCAAATATTTTAACAGTAGATGTGGTCTGATGTGAATGCAGAAAGACCCGAGGAGCCGGTCCCTCTTCTTGAGATCTCGTCCTTTCTTGACCAGTTCCTTTACTTCCAGCTCAAAGCCCACCACATCCAGAAAGTTTTACCTGATTTCTTGCTCTTTGGGTCTTGGGGTTCACCTTGTGGATTCCTCCATCAAGACGCCTGTCACTCTGTACGTCTGTTTCCTAGATAGTCATCTCTGCTGGGCTACGAACCCCTTGGGCAGGGCAGGGCAGGTAGGGGCAGGAACTGTGGCTTGCATCTCTTTATTCCAAAACATCTCTAGCGCCAGCTATAGAACAGATGGTCAGTAAAGGTTTGTTGATACAAACAAGTGGTTTTTGCCATTACAACTTTAAGTAGACGGCATAATGCCCTCGGGTCCCAGTTATCTCATTTATAAATGTAAGACTTTATAAACTATATAAACTGGACATTAAGTCCCTAAAGAGTCCATGAGTCTGGCATTATTTTTATCACCAGAATATTCTGCAAGGATTGCTCCCCTTTTGACTGCCAGGCCCATCTCTGTAGGGCTTTTGAATACATTTTGATTTTATAAAGGCTGCATGTTGCATGTCATGGTATGTCAATATTGGAGGTGGGAATGAAAAATAGCCCTGTAATTACTAGCAAAGATGGAATTAGAGAGATTTCTTTATGGTATAACCAATTGTATGAATAATTCTTTTTCAAAGAAAAACATCTGTTTCATGAAGAGGTCAAAGAAGTTCATATTTACATATTTTTCAATCTGAAGACATACCAACTCATGGAAAATTCTTGAAGTATTTCTTCCCCTTCACTTGGAGCTTCCTTTACTCAATTTTCTCAACATATCAAGTTTTAGTAACATTTAACTTAAGGGCCACAAAGCATTATTTAGTAAATATTCAGTTTGTGTTCAAGACATTTGAGGATGATGAAAATATATTATTTATAATATAAATAAACTTTCCCCTCAGAAGTTTTAAATTTCTACTTTGGTTCAATGAATGAACACTGAAAAATGCTTATGATTGTGAATCTAAGAACTTTAACAGTTAATACATATTCTGCCATAAAACAAAATTGTGTCCAAACTGTCTAAGATCTAGAAGACATCAGAAAGGGTCTAATATGAGTTTCTCAGCGAGACCTCATGAGAATTCCTTGTCCCATCCCATCTGTTTTGGTTTTGTGAGAATCTGGGTCTTGTCTGAGGCATAGAGCTGTGCTCAGAGTTACTGAAAGCTGAAACTTTGCTCTCCCTGAGGTAGGGAGCATTCAGAAGAAGTGGGAATGTTTGGATGAGACAGTTCTTTCAAAACTGAGGTAAAATTTTTTCAAGTTAAAGTAAATTTGGATATGGATATTTTTAATGAGCCAATTTAGGACAGGAGAAATCGTCAACTCATCAGAAAATAGAATATTGATATTGAGGAAAGGAAAGCAAAATAAATTTTTTAGATAAGAGAATCTTTATTCTTAAGCTTTTTTTTTTTTAAAGAAAACCTCACTACTAGCTTGTAAAGATAGGCTGTTAGATTATAAAGAACTGCATCTTGAAATGTAAAGTGGCCCCATAATGAGGCCTTTCTTCATCTTTACGTTTATTATTTATTTATTTTAAAGAAAGGGTTTAAAAAATTTTTATTTATTTATTTTATTTTTGGCTGTATTGGGTCTTCATTGCTGCACAAGGGCTTTCTCTAGTTGCGGCGAGCGGGGGCTACTTTTTGTTGTGGCGCACGAGCTTCTCATTGTGGTGGCTTCTCTTGTGGAGCACTGGCTCTAGGCGTGCGGGCTTCAGTAGTTGTGGCACGTGGGCTCAGTAGCTGTGGCTCGTGGGGTCTAGAGCAAAGGCTCAGTAGTTGTGGTGCACAGGCTTAGTTGCTCGGCAGCATATTGGATCTTCCCAGACAAGGGCTTGAACCTGTGTCTCCTGCATTGGCAGGCAGATTCCTAACCACTGTACCACCAGGGAAGTCCCGTCTTTACCTTTATTGCACTCTTTCCAGGAATGTAGGTGCATGTAAGTCTGTGTGGACAAGATTGCATTTGCTCCTGGCAGGCTAGCCAGGAGCAATGGGAATGGTAGCCCTATTAAAATCAAGAGGGCCTTGTCTTCTGAGGTATTTTATTTTTGCTAGATAAAAAATCTACCAAAAAACCTTACCACTGTCTAAGGGTGATTTCAGATCTTCTATTTATTTTCCCTGAGGATGTCTAATAAATTAAGTTCATGTTGTTTTTGAGTTCTAATAAATAATAAAAGTTTATTAACTTTGTGACCACAAAAACCTGTTTTCTTTAATGATGTGTGTGTACTTCCACTTCCCCCCACCTTTGGTCTGTTCCTAGGAAAATAATTGTATATTCATATATCAGAGACATTGGTCTTTTTTTTTTTTTTTTTTTAAGGCTTTGTGATTTGACAGAACTGAAACGGGAGGGAAGGGGGCAGGGTACAACCTTTGAAAGAATGGCATAGCCCAAGGACATGACATAAACTGATTAGAACCAAATGGGTCCAAGATGGCAGAGAAGTCAGCTTCCACTAGGCCTTGAGCCTCAGTATACGCTCACTGAAACACATCAGCAAGCTAAATGACACACCCACAGGCGCCATGACAGTTCCAAGGCCGAACATAAGGATCACAAAGTGGGCGGTGACCCAATTCTTGGAAATCCCCGCCCCTTCCTAAAATAGCTGGAATACTCCTCCTACTCATTAGCCTATGAAATTACCTGTCAATATAAAAACTGACAACCCCATACCCTGGTGCCTTTCTCACCTGCTGAGATGGTTCACACTCTGTGGAGTGTGTTTCTCTCTAAATAAACCCACTTCTTACCTATCACTTTGTCTCTCACTGAATTCTTTCTGCTATGAGACATCAAGAACCTGAGCTTCATTAAGTCCTGAAACCAGGTGTGTGATCTCCGTTGGAAGACCATGGGTTTTGGCCGGGTTCGAGTCCCAGTCAAGGTTTAGGCTGGATTCGAGTCCCAGCACATGAGTTCAAGTCCCAATCTGAGGTGCATGGTTTCAGAACCAGGAACATAAGAGACACTCAATAAATATTTGTTGACTGCCTGATGGTTAACAGACATCCATTTCTTGGATATAATGAAAATTCCACTTAGGTTATAACAAGTTTATATAATTTATTTTAATCACAGTCATAATTTTACCTAAAGTTTTCATTTTGCTTCCTTCATTTGGATTTCCTGACCTCCAAAAAATGAAAGACTTAGAATTAAGTCATCAAGAAAAGTCATCTCTAAAATCTGTGAAATAATGTGATGTGTGAGATTTGCTTCAAAATAATCTGGGAGGGGGCCAGGTGGTGGGAAGGGTGGAGATGAACAAGACTGGCCAGGAGTTGACAATTGTTGAAGCTCAGTGATGGGTACATGGGGGTGCTTTATACTATTCTACTTTTGTATATTGAAAATTTTCCATATATAAACTTAAAAAAAAAAAGATTGGTAAGGTGGAGATGGGGATCTGTGTAATATAGTTCCTGTGTCTTTCCCAAGTTGTTGTTTTCTTTTTCTTTCTTTTCTCTTTTTTTGCTTCTGGGTACCTTACTTCAAAGACAAATGGGAGTGGGGGAAACATCTCTAGGATCAGTAATGTGATAGTACTGTTTATCTCCCTAGCCTTAGGCCTCCTCTTGAGGAGTTTCTAGGCAGAAGTGAAGGCTTCTGGAAGCTTCTCAAAACTTACATTTGAGCTCCCTACCTTAGCTCCCTTTACCTTGTTTTCTAGATTGGAGGAAAACGACCTTTAGTTTCAGCAATCCATGGGAATGTGTGGGGAGGTGTTTCTCCATCGGGAACAAGATAATGGCAGCATTCCTCCCTGAGGAGAGGGCTGCAAGGATCTTTTTTCCTGTTGCCTCGAGGTACACGCTGGTCAACTCAAATCAGCTGTTGCCGACTGAGCCGGGTTTTCATTAATTATTTTGGGAATCATGTTGGCAACTTTTCCTTTTTTGAGCCTTTGAAAAAAGCAAACACCTCAAACTGTTTATATAGCTACTAGAAGAAAGATAAGATTCTTAACAACCAAACTACTGTACCTTGACCAAATTGTATTGTGTCCTGTGGGCGTGGGCTGCCACTGTCCTGACCATCTGATTTGTGAGTCTTTTCTGATCTTGCACATTTTACAGGTCACCTGTCTCAACAAAAGACAGAAGAAATTCAAAGGTTGTCTTCGTTCTGGCCTTGTGAAATTTTCTCACACTCCTCCAATGTCTTTGCTTATTTAATAATTGAGCCAGTGTTAGCTTTCCTCTTTTTTCTCCCATTGACAAATGCTCAGATTTACATATAATACAATGAAATTCAATATATTTCTAAGAAGTCCACTCTAGGCAGCATAAAAATAAGCTAATACATTTGTAGCACAACAATAATGTAAAAATTGGTTGTGTCAACTTGACGATTAAGTATTGGTTAACGGAATCAAAGCGTTTTTAGAGCTAGAAAGTTAAAAAAAAGAAAGTCCTTGGAGTTTATTCTAGCTAACTTTCTTACTTTATACAGTGGAAGTTATTGAAGCCCTCAAAAGCAAAATGTCTTTTCCATCATCAGAGGTCCCTTCACAGAAAACTTGAGTTGTTTTTGCTGTCTCTGAAGAGCGGTTTCATGGAGCTTGACAAGAAGATAAACTGAGCATGTCCATAGTTCAAAAGTTACTGGTGACCTCTAGAAGTTACAGCAGAGTAGAAAAATGAAGGACAAGAAGATAAACTGAGCATGTCCATAGTTCAAGTTACTGGTGACCTCTAGAAGTTACAGCAGAGTAGAAAAATGAAGTTGATATCCTCGGCTTTAGTTCATGCAAGACACATACCAAGGAGTCTTAAGCTTCAGCATTCTCTCAGAGTCAATGTCATGTTTCTATTATAGAAAATAATAGAGAAAATTCAGCCACAAAAGGATCCAGTTCAAGAATTCAGTTAACATGCATTTGGGAAATCAAAATATCCTTCTCATATTCAAAGAAAATAATTACTGTTAAAGTCCATTTTGAAGAAGTCTGCTTTTAATAATACTTTCTTTAGAGAATAGACACTCCAAAAAAAATTGGGAAAATAGATTCAGCCTCAAGTAAAATATTCTCTGTGCACCATACTGATAAGATGGAAATGGGGGGGGAAAGCATTTTTGAAAAGCACCACTGAATGGAGAATATATTACCAAGTGAAATGTGCTCAACATTTTAGTTCTGTTGAAAGAATAAAATATTTATAAGAATCAACTTTCTTCCTCTTATGAACTGTATATTATTTATAGCTATGTAAAGCTACTGAAAGAAAATTTTAAAAGGCAATTTAAAACTGTTTACATTCACTTATCTTTTTTAAAATTTTGACTTCTTCCAACTACTGCCAGCACACATAGAATCTTTTCCACTCTAGAGGAGACAGAGCCCACTTTAAACAACAAAAGTGGCCTTAACCACTTCTCTTGTGGTTTTGGGAGAGTGGGGGAAGAGAAGGAAAAAAAAGTCAGGAGGGTAGATGAAAGGGCTCCTTTTTAACAACCTTTTAAAAGTAAGATTCTTAGAAATATTTAACTCTTGTAAACTTTGCCTCCCATATTTGCCAAGTGCCTGAGAAAAAGAAATAAGGGACACCGTAATAGTGGGCTATTAAGATGGAGAGAAGAAAGGCAACAAAGATAAATCCAGGGAAGGAAGGATGCCTGTGTATAGACACCAGAGAAGGAAGCAGGTCATAAATGTCGGGACCCTTGGCCCTATGAAGCACTTGACCTTACGTTCATCTGTGGATGATGTAAAATAAATAACATCCTACACTTCTTATTTTCATTCCAGTTGGCTCAAGTGCATGAACTTTGAGAACTGGGTCATCTGTTCCTCCTACTGCTGATAAAAAATTTTGAACTGAGTAATTTTACCATGTATAAGCCTGATTATCTATCAAAAGAATCTTCTGAGAAAATTGGATAGTGAGTGGACCTTTTAAGCCAGAGACATACTGTTGACATTATTTTAAGGGTCCTGGAGCAGCCTGTAAACCAGTGGCTTTCAAAACTATTTTCACTCATGACTCATTGTAAGAAATTTATTTTACATCACAACACATGTATATACACACATACACATAAATCTAAATTATTAAAATAAAAGTTTTGTGAAAAAATACTTCTCCTTACTAGATATGATGCATTCTGATATTTGCCATTTCACTATTTTTTTTTTTTTTCAAAAATTCTGGTTTGTAACCCATTACATTGATTTTACCACCAACTAAAGAGTTGAGACTCAGGTTGTGAAACACAGACATGAGCAAATCAGGGTACTGGTTGGACTCAAGAATAACATGAGATTCAAGAATATGTTATTCGAATCAGACAAGTTTTATAGAATTCAGAAGTCACCAACTTTGCGATTTATTTGCCATAATGTAAGACTTCAAACTTTTTGGAATCAAGCATTTTTTGTTATCAATACGTGGCTTCCACTGGTAAAAGATGATTTGGCAGTATAGCTCTTTTAAATATTATACATGGTGCAGTGAAAAGAACGATTTCTTAGTTCCAGAAGGTCCGAGTATAAAGTCAGGGCCTGAAATTATAAAGAAAGTGAATAGTCGAAGCAGACAACTGAAAGAAAAAAAAATGGTCAACTGTTTGGAGGTAGCAAAGAGTTCTGAAAAATTTCAAAACCGTCACTATGACATTGCACTTTTACTACCGAATTTACTTTTCCAAGGGACAATGAACCTTCCCAAGAATTTCACAATTAAGAGATCTTAAACTTTCTCTATGCCCCTCTTGATAAATGCAAGATTCCTCTCTGTGTTATTTCTTCATTCTTTAAAGATATATTTATTGAATGTTTACAGTGTGTCCAGAAATCCAGAAACAAGCCGAAGGAAAAAACTTGTTCTCAGCATAATGACAATTCATTAGAGGAGTTGAAAGGTTAACGCAAGTACCCTACACAAAATAGACAGTCTTCCCCAACAAGCAGTGAGAGCCCTCTCCTGACTGTTTCTCCTCCCGGGGAACTCAATTTATCCAATGGCAGGCTAGTTCTATTGGGCTGGCCAAAAAGTTCGTTCGGTTAATGAATCTATTGTTCAATAAAGTTCTTGGTGAAAATGTCCTTTATTTTTACTTAAAACCGAGCAAACTTTTTGGCCAACCCAGTATATTGGACAACTCTGGCTGTTAGGAAGTTCTTTATATTAAATTGTTTACTCAGTGACATCCATCACCAAATCCTACTTCTGTTCTCACGCAGTTTAATAAGAAGCAAATTTTGAATAAACTCAACTTTACTGGATTGACATCAAGAAAGGATACACATTCCTAAGACGCTATGGAAATCTGAGCGGGTCCTATTCGTTGGCATCTCAGTTAGAGGGAAAGTACCTCCTGGACTGAATCCTAAAATAGAATCAGAACCATAGACTATTTTAGTTGACAGAGACCCTGCAAAGATTAATATACTTCTATAATTTTTCAAATAGGAAAATGAGTTTGTCACCTAATCCACTGAAATATTTTCTGGGAAGCATGATTCTGATTTCACTAAGGACATCAGTGGGAAAATGGGATTCACTTTTCAGAGGTTAATTGTCAACTTTGCTGCAATAGATTTTTCTTCCTGAGGCTGACATTTGATGTGGTTCAGCCCCTGAAATAACCTTAAATCTAAAGCTCTTTGTTTTATGATGAAGAATATGTGTAGGTAATATCCCCAACTGAGCTGAAGTTAGGAAGAACTAGTACAAACAACTGATAAATTGTAGTGGAGGGTTTTTAAGGCTATGGATTATTATTGATATAGTATAATATAATATAAATATAAAAGTTTACCAAGGACTTTTACTAACCTGCTTGTTTAAAGCCTCACAGTAATCTTTGAGGAAGCTATTTTTAACCCCTTATTTCACAAAAGGAAACTAAGGAAGAACACTCTTACACTCACAGCAAACTAGAACTGTAGATAGGTGTAATGATTTTCTAATCTAACTCCTTGATTGTACAGATCCTGAGGCATGAAAGGGTTAAGCAACATGGTAGAATCAGGACTAGAATTTAGGAATCAGACTCAGGAGATCTTATTACCCAAGGTTCTGCATATGCTTGTCAAAATTCTATGGGAGTATTTTGTAAGTCTCTTTAGATGCTTCTAAACATTTATAAATGGAGCCATGCTATACATAGTGTCATTCAACTTTATTTTCTCACTTGTCTCTAACTTGGACATCTTTCCATGTTGATGCCTATGTTTCGATCTCTGTTATTTTTGAAGGGTGAAAAAATTGGTATTCACTACACACAGTCCAATGCAGCCATACCTATTATTTGTGGCCAGCTTGAGTCCTCACTTGTCCTTGCCCATGCAGTACTGATTATTAAGTATTTTGGCAACTGAATCTTTAAATTTTTGAATGCAGCCAATCATATTCCTCAAAAAATCTAGAACTCAACAAAGGCTGGAAATACGTGACAAGCATGCAGATCTTCACAAAGCAAGGTAGACAGTCTAGTGCTCTGGAAGCAAGGCTGAGGTCTTCCTGCAGATGCCTTGGCCAGATTTGGAGGCTGATATTTGGCAACAAAAGTTAACTTTTGTTCTTAGATTTTCAGCAAGAGTTCTGATGGTCGGAGCACCTTCCGAGGACATTCTAATCATTTTTACTTTAAGCCTTAATGATAGTCTCGCATAGTTCACAAAATCCAGCTGACCCTTGAACAAGGTGTGGGTTAGGGCAATTGAAAATCCAGTATAACTCCACAGTTGACCCTCTGTATCCGTGGTTTCGAATCCCTGGATGCAGCCAACCACAGATCATGTAGTACTGTAATCTGTAGTACTTACTTTTGAAAAAAAATCCAGTATTAGTAGACCCATGCAGTTCAAACCCAGGTTGTCTAAGGATCAAGTTGAACAGAACACCCTTTTGATGGAGCCATCAAAATGGCTGAAAAGGACAATGATTTGACTGAGGGCAAAAACTGAGGTTCGTCATTTGATGGTAGAATTAGACAGGAAAATAATTTGGAATTTCTTCTTAATTTTCTCGCCAGCTATAGTTTTGACAGAACACAGAATGTAAAATGGATTTTTTTAACTTCTAACTCCGAGATAGAAAACTTTCACCACCCTTGTGACTTCCTTATTCAATTTCAAGTGTTGCCGACACTGGTGACTTGAAGAAAAATAAACAACTTCATAGCATGTTATATTACATTTGCATGATTTTGACTATCAAGATGATAGTCACACAGAGCTGTTGAGTGTTGGGATTTACAACACACTGGGAAGTTGAATCTCTTTTTTTTTGCAATAAGTGAGAAACCATAATTGACATGAGTTTCTTTTTTTCTTCCCGTTGTAACAAACCACGCTCCAATAATAGTAACAATGTAAAAAGGAGAAGGACTGAAGGGAAAGTATATAGTCAGCTTGGTTGAGTAATGCATGAGGCTACTGGTGGTCATGGGTAATGTAGTTGTTTTATTCCAAAGACTCAATTTTTCTAAATCTCCAAGAAATTGAATTTTTGTTGATTTTCCATTGATGCATTTGTTCACAGTATAATACCTGCCATCATTTACTTCGATAACCCCCACTTATTTCTTGCAACTTTCTCAATTTATGGGCAGGAAGAAATACAATAAGAGACAGAAATACATTTTGAAGGCCTGAAAGCCTTATTTTTGTACTATATTACTGTAATATCAAGGCAAACTTTAAAATACAACTTACACTCATCTTGAAACAGAAAACATTCTGCTCATGTTATGACATCGAACAGTGTGTATTGTACCACATGGGTGCTAACGTCACAAGTAGCTACATGTCCTACCCTGAAGGGCCAGCTCTGAATACTTCCTCATTCTAACTTTAGCACATCTGACCAGTCAGTATGCTTTGGTTTAGGTTTTCCTATTTTAGATACTTTTATGAAAACAACAAGTATTGCTTTTGATTCTTCCCCTGCCCGTGACCCAGCACACAAATTATATTATAAAATTGTATATGATTTTCAAATGACAGCATAGCCCTCTCTGGAGGTTTTGTTATTCTACACTCAGTTTACTGTACCAACAAGCCTATCGTGACATCTGCATATTTGCTCTTAGATATTCCTTTCTTTGATTTAAGGAACGGAATCCTGTTCAAATGAAAGCAAACACCACTAAGAGGGGTAATGTATAAAGATGGTGCCAGCCATTAACACCATAGCATAAATTGTTGAATTCAGATAATTAACATTTATTGCAGGATCTCTGAGGGCCTGTGTCAGGCTCGGTGATAGTAAGGATATGTCCCTGAAGAGCATTTGACCCTTGTCATCGTTTCATTGGGCAATGTTGGACAAGTTGGTTCAATTTGGGGCTCAAGATCGTCATCTGTGAATTGAAGAGACTGGATTAGATTGGTAGTTTTCTAACTTTGGGGATGTTCAGGTTCCCCTCTAGGAAAGGAGAGGGCTCTAGCAGCTCTTGATTATCTTATTTATATATTGATTTTTTCGTGTATATATTGCTTTTCTTTGATATATATTCATAATCTGTATTATTTGCTTTCTTCCTTTCAAGTTTTCTTTTGAAGAAAGAGTTTTGCAGCTAAAATATTACAAATGAACAACTCTGAAAATAATTCTACTAGATGACTTTTAGTGTTTTTAAAACTGTAAATCCTCCAATGACTTTCAGTATTCTGTAATGCGATCCTATTTTCTCTATTTACAGTAGGTAAGCCTCCTGAGGGGATATTTTCACAGAAAGAGGAGAAGGAAGGTGGGAGGTTTCTGGACATTGGCCAGACTAGGGTTCGTGGTGTTTGGTGTATGTCTGGGCCGTGGGTGTGGATGTGTAGGAGGATTTGGCAAAGTCTAACTTTGCCAGTTCCTCAGTTTTGTCAAAGGCTAGCCCTGGAACTCACCAGAGCATGGACCACCTACTTTGTGCTCGATCCTTCTGAGTGAAAGAAAAATTCCCCCTGAGAGACTTAGGAATTTCCACAAATAGCTCCCTTTCAGAGATGTCATCTCTCTCTAGGAAGTGCACTTTCTGCCCCTTGTAGGAAAGAAGTTTAGGGCTCAATAATTCCATTGGACACATCTCAGCAAGAAAAATGTGGTTTAAAAAATAAGCATATGAAAAAGAAATTCTCTATAAAATAATCTTATCTGATATGAAGAAACGCTGAATATAAAACATATTATGCCTATGGCTCTTTTCTCCCACTCCCATCTTGGAATCTTTTCTAAAGTTGTTCCAAAACAACTCTTAACAAGGTCAAAAGAAATTTTAGGACTCTCTTTTAAAAGTCCTTGAAAGTATCAGGAAGTGCAAAATCACTAAATCACTGACTTGAACTGACTGAAACAGAGAAGGGCTGTTGATATTATTTTATGATGCTCAGATAAAATCTTGGATTGGGGGTAAGAATGGAAAAGAGTGGATGCTCTCTGGAATCAGTTGTCCCTGAAATCCTTTTGACTGTGGACCATAGGCTTTGAGGTTGACAGAAGGTGACTTCACCTTCCCCCCATTAAACTCTGGACACAAAAGCAGAATAAAGTCCAATGGGCAAATCTACAATGGCCTCAGAGCAGCACTTATAAAGCTGGAGGAGGTGAGGGTTGATAGTTAGGCCTGGGCATCCTAGCATCCTGGTGTTGGTCCTGACTGTGATAGCATATGTGGTTGGAGGTCTGAGACCTGACATACGCCTTATAGAGAACAGAGGGAGATCAGCAAAGTAGGAAGAGTTTCCCAGAGATTAGAGGGAAGTAGGCAAGCCAAGGTAAAGGAAACAGTGATGGCTAGCTTGAGGTCTAAGGTACAGGTAAGATGGAATTGTCCATAGATGGATCTCAGTGATCTTTGAACTGCTGAGGCTTGTGAGTGAATTCTGGCCAAGAACAATCCTGGACTTTAGGTGTGTGGTAGAGGTAAATCTCGTTTTTAATTTCTCTTGAGATTTCTCCTTTGACCCATGTGTTATTTAGAAGTGTGTTGTTTAATTTCCATGTATTTTTGGGATTTTCCAGTTATCTTTCTGTTATTGATTTCTGGTTAATTCCATTGTGGTCCAAGAGCAGATATTGTATGATTTCTATTCTTTTGAATTTGTTAAGGTGTATTTTATAGCCCAGAATGTGGTCTACCTTGGAGAATGTTCCATGTGAGCTTGAGAAGAACATATATTTTGCTGTTGTTTTATGAAAGAGTCAGTTATATCCAGTTGGTTGATAGAAGTACTGAAGTACTGAGTTCAACTATATCCTTATTACTTTTCTGTGTGATAGGTACGTCCATTTCTTCTAGAGGGGTGTTGAATCTCCAACTATGATAGTAGTTTCATCTATTTCTCCTATCAGTTTTTGTCTCATGAGCTTTGACGCTCTGATTGTTACGTCTTTTTGGAGACTTGGCCCCTACCATTATGTAACGCCCCTCTTTAACCCTAATAAGTTTCCTCAGTTTGATTACTGTTCTGTCTAAAGTTAATATTGCTACTCCTGCTTTCTTTTCTTTTTATATAAGTTTATTTACTTATTTAATTTTGGCCATGTTGGGTCTTCGTTGCTGCACAAGGGCTTTCTCTAGTTGCGGTGAGCGGGGGCTATTCTTCGTTGCGGTGCGCGGGCTTCTCATTGAGGTGGCTTCTCTTGTTGCGGAGCACGGGCTCTAGATGTGTGGGCTTCAGCAGCTGTGGAGCGAGGGCTCAGTAGTTGTGGCTCATTGGCTTAGTCGCTCCGCAGCACGTGGGATCTTCCCAGACCAGGGCTAGAACCCATGTCCCCTGCATTGGCAGGTGGATTCTTAACCACTGCGCCACCAGGGAAGCCCAGCTACTCCTGCTTTCTATTGGTTAATGTCAGCATGGTATATTTTTCTTTATCCTTTTACTTTTAATCTATATGCATCTTTACATTTAAAGTGGAATTTTTGTAGAAAACATATAGTTGAGTCCTGTTTTTGGATCCACTCTGACAATCTCTGTCTTTTAATTGGTGCATTTAGACCACTGACATTCAAAGTGATTATTGATATAGTTGGATTAACATCTACTATATTAGTTACTGTGTTTTTTATGCGTTGCCCTTGTTCTTTGTTCCTATTTTTGTCTTCCACTTTTTTCTGCCTTTTGTGGTTTTATTCAGCATTTTATGTGATTTCATCTTCTCTTATTTCTTAGCATATCAGTTATGCTTTTTCTTTTCCATTTTCTTAATGATTGCCCTAGAGTTGCAATATACATTTGCAACTAATCTAAGTCTACTTTCAGGTAACACTCTACCAGTTCATGGGTAGTGTGAGTACTTTATAATAACAAAATAATACTAATTCCTCCCTCCCATCCCTTTTATCATTGCTGTCATTCATTTCATTTATATATACGCATCCATAAGCATATATATGCATGAGCAATATACACATGCGTACATAATTGAATGCATTGTTGCTATTATTATTTTGAACAGTTATCTGTTAGATCAATTAACAATAAGTAAAATAAAGGGTTTTTTTTACCTTCACTTATTCCTTCTTCAGTGATCTTCCTTTCTTTATGTAGATCCGAGTTTCTGACCTATATTATTTTTCTTCTCTCTAAAAATTTCTTTCAACATTTCTTGTAAGGCAGGTCTACTAGCAACAAATTTTCTCAATTTTTGTTTGAGAAAGTCCTTATTTCTCCCTCACTTTTTTTTTTTTTTTTTTTTTGTGGTACGTGGGCCTCTCACTGTTGTGGCCTCTCCCGTTGCGGAGCACAGGCTCCGGATGCGCAGGCTCAGTGGCCATGGCTCACGGGCCCAGCCGCTCCACGGCACGTGGGATCTTCCCGGACCGGGGCACGAACCCGTATCCCCTGCATCGGCAGGCGGACTCTCAACCACTGCGCCACCAGGGAAGCCTTCTCCTTCATTTTTGAAGGATAATTTCATAGGGTACAGAATTCTAGGTTGGTATCTACTCTCTTCTTGCTTGCATGGTTTCTAAACAGACTGGATGTAGTTCTTATCTTTCTTTGTTCCTCTGTGGGCAGGTTTTTTCTCTCTGGCTTCTTTCAAGACTTTTTTTCTTTTTCTTTGATTTTCTGTAGTTTGAAAAATGATATGCCTAGGTATAGTTTTTGGTTTTGTTTTTCTTGTGGTTGTTTTTAATCCTGCTTGGTGTTCTCTGAGCTTCCTGGATCTCTGGTTTGTGTTGACATTAATTTGGGGAAATTCTCAGTTTTTGAATTCTCAGTTTTGAATACCATTCATGAATTTGAGTAATTTGAAATTATTATTTCAAATATTTTATCTGTCCCTATCTCTCTTTCTTTTCCTTCTGCTATTCCCATTATGCATGTGTTATATTCTTTTTGGTTATCCCACAGTCCTTGGATATTCTGTTCTGTTTCTTTTCAGTCTTTGTTCTCTTTGCTTTTTAGTTTTCAGGATTTCTACTGAGATATCCTCAAGTTTAGAGATTCTTTCCTCAGCTGTGTCCAGTCTACTAATAAGCCCATCAAAGGCCTTCTTCATTTCTGTCGCAATATTTTTGATCTCCAGCATTTCTTTCTGGTTCTTCTTTTAAGATTCCCATCTTTCTGCTTACATTGCCCATCTGTTCTACTTTATCTATTAGATCCCTTAGCATATTAATCATAGTTGTTTTAAATTCCTGGTCTGATCATTTCAATACCGTTGCCACTTCCGGTTCTGATGATGGCTCTATCTCTTCAAATTTTTTGTCCTTTAGTATGCTTTGTATGTTTTTGTTGACAGCTAGGCATACTGTACTAGATAAAAGGAACTGCTGTAAATAAACCTTTAGTAATGTGACAGTGAGGTGTGAGGAGAGGGGAAGTGTTCTATACTCCTATGATTAGGTCTTAGTCTTTCAGTGAGCCTATGCTTCTAGACTATGGACTTCACAAGTGTTTCTCTGTATTTTTCTCCCTTCTTAGGTGGGGCAGGATGGCTAGAGTGGGCTGGAGTTGGGTATTTCCCTTCCCCATGTCAGTTAGGTTGTGTTAATACCCTAGCAGGTAGGGTCTGGTTAAATAGCCCCCCACCCCCCCAGGGGAGGCCTTGTTAGGAACAAAATGCTCTGGCATATTTCAAAATGGTTATTTCCCCCTCTTCCTTCAGGGAGCTCAAGAGGATTTCCCCCCAAATTTACTGTGGGAAACTTGTCAAGCTCCTGGAGGTAAATCTTACAATATTGTTGGGGTCCCCGTATGACTGGGTGCCCCTGGAGTTTTTAACTCTCAGATTTTTTTCTCACTCAGCCTCCAGCAATTCATTAATTACAGATCAGGTAATTTTCCTACCCACACGTACTCCTGCTCTCTGTTCTGGTAAGCAGCAGTTCCCTGTGTTTGCATGTCTCTCTCTTCAATCTTGGGGACAGTGATTAGCCCTGTGTCCTCCCAGCTCTTAAGGATCCAAGAAGAATTGTTGATTTTTTCAGTCTGTTCAGCTTTTTCCTTGTTGTTAGGACACAGTGGCAACTTTCAGGCACCTTATATGCAGAACCAGCTGTACATCTTATTAAATGCCAGTGTCACTGAGAGAGCTTTTTATTGAAGGCAGAGGAATTTAAAATATGCCAAGAGACTCCAGCTACCCAATGAGTTCTAATTATTAATATTTCGCTCCATCTAGGAGGATTGGAGCACGTGTGACGTGCTTGGCGAGAGTGAAGGATGGGCTGGGGTCTAAGAGAAAGTCTTGCTACAGTCACCGGGCTGCCCAAACAGGGTGCTGGCCTTCCTTAAAACTCTACAATCCTTCTTAGAAAGGCAACAGTCACAATGAAAGGATCTAACTTGACTCAGGCTTCATCCTCTATGAGGCAGTATCTATAAAGTAGGTGTATTGCTGGTGAGTATAGCTGCTCAGAGGATTTGCTCTGTGTATATAACATGTTATTTTTTTTCTCCATAAATCCCAAGTAGGTATCAAGTGTCAGTTCTTTCTGTCGGTTCTAACTCACTGTTACTTTTTTGAATAGGAAGAGATAGCAAATGATGTGTCCTATATATTGAGAATTTTTAAGGTAACGGGCTATTCTATTGTAGGGAAAAAGTCAAAACTACATTATATTTATATTTTTAAGTAAAAATCAGCCAAAGAGGGCTTCCCTGGTGGCGCAGTGGTTGAAAGTCCGCCTGCCGATGCAGGGGACGCGGGTTCATGCCCCGGTCCGGGAAGATCCCACGTGCCGCGGAGCGGCTGGGCCCGTGAGCCATGGCCGCTGCGCCTGCGCGTCCGGAGCCTGTGCTCCGCAGCAAGAGAGGCCGCGACAGTGAGAGGCCCGTGTACCACCAAAAAAAAAAAAAAAAAAAAGCCAAAGAAATAATACAATATTCTGTGTTGTTGATGATATCATAGTGTCTATTTTTTTAAAAAACTTCTGCTGAAGTCCAGTAAAGGATCTACAAACCTGTGTTGAGAGAACCGTGTTCTCGTAGAGAACAGAAGAGATAGAGTCTGATGAAATGCGCGTGTGCCTCCTAGTAGAATAGAGGTGCCTTCTGATTTTGCAGTATCTCTAGTCAATGAAGCCACAAGGTGAGATCATTTGGAACATTTTACATTAAATTAGTGGAGGCTAGATAAGGGAGAGAAGCACAACTTTAAAATACAATCTGGTTTAATCAAAACCAGGAAACCGTGAACTCTTTGGGACTCAGAAGGAAAAAGGAGAACTTGAAAGCAACTGTAATATACAGGCGCCAATGCTGCTGCTCTGTGACAGCTTCTACTTAATGGGAAAGCCATGGTTTTTTCCAAGGTAAAGATAGTAAATCTGATTAGGGATCTGCCTAGAACAGGGAGTGTACTCTGATCTCTGGAAGAGGGTTTTGCCCTCAACAGGAAGCCTCACCATATCCTATGTGTACACTGGATGACTAATATTTATTATAGAGCCATGTGATGGAACAGTGAACAAAGGTTGTTCCTGGTCACCTTAGGTCCATCACCACAATCACTCCTCTTGTGGAACGGGACATATTGCCCGTCTCCTAGGACAGTTTTTGAGCCACCAACAAATGTTACTTTATAAATACAGCTCAGAATCCCCAGGAATGTGTTAGGACAACTTATCAAACATACTGTCTCTCACCTTGTCTCTCAGTTGCAAAAGGACTCGCCCAACACTTCCTTTGTCCTCGTGGCTGTGCTGTGATTGGCTGTGAATGATGTCATGAAGCTGTTTACTTTTCTTAGTTGAAGGCCAGGATTGGAGTGTGATAAGTGTGTCTACATTGTGTTAGGTAACAGGAGAAACTGTACACATAGATCTTGAGCCATGTTGTACTCATTTACTATGAGCTTATGATGTGGCAATTCAATGAAACACATATCATCTGTGTGTCTTTTGTTATTTACAACTTTTGGAAGTTTCTGTTTACCTTGGGTTCTTCCTCTTGGACTCTCTTTCTAAGTTTAGCAGTTGAGCCCTACTATAAACAAGCTGTGTCTTTCCACAAACACAAAGCAAATTACTAGGCACAATTTGAAAAGAGATTTGTGGACTGAGTTCTGCCTTGACCAAGTTTTAAGATAAGGAGGCTTTGTTTATAATTGAGAGTTGAATTGCCAGGTCTTTTGCAGCTCATTTCCACAAAGCAGAAAATGCCTGGAAAGGAGGAATTTGATTAGGTGGTTTTTAGAAAAATATTACTGTATTTCATGAGTTTAGTAGTATTTCTGACATTTCTAGAGAGGTAGGAGAAGGCTCATCGTAGAGTCTGCAAATAACTCTTTAACAGATAAAGAAGAATGTAGGCAATGCTATTCAGCTAGATATCGTGGATTAGACCAAAAAGTTTTTAGGAGAGGTAAATTCTATCAAAATGTCTTCAAAGTTTATTTAAAAGAAAAAAATTTTTTAAATAATAATTTCACCCTGCTCCATACAAAATGTACTGCAGAAATTTTGGTCACACAGTCAAGATAAGAACAATAATTTTCACAATTATTTTAATTATAATTTGGAGGTAGAATGTCCAGTGAAAAGTTATGAACTCCAATTAAGTAAAAATTGCACTTAAGAATACAAAGGGCGGGCTTCCCTGGTGGCGCAGTGGTTGAGGGTCCGCCTGCCGATGCAGGGGACGCGGGTTCGTGCCCCGGTCCGGGAGGATCCCACGTGCCGCGGAGCGGCTGGGCCCGTGAGCCATGGTCGCTGGGCCTGCGCGTCCGGAGCCTGTGCTCCGCAACGGGAGAGGCCACGTTAGTGAGAGGCCCGCGTACCACAAAAAAAAAAAAAAAAAAAAAAAGAATACAAGGGGCATCCTAAGGCAATGCCTTTGGACATTTAATGCCTTCATATCCTCAGTATTCCAGCCACGTGATAAGCCTCACAAACTGTTGATACTGATGAGAGATATTTCACATGATTTTAGCATACTCATTAGGAGTATTCGTATATTAAAATATCCCTCAAGGTTAATTCTTGTTTCATTGACAACTTTGGCTGCCTCCATGGGATTTGCAGAAGTTGCATTATTCTTTAAAGGCATTCAGCACAACTCACTCACTTGAAACTGCTTTCATGGACAAAATTCAAAATGTGCTATCTTTATCATACACATTCATATTCTAAAAGGTAAATTTATATAGGTAAACGTACTTTTGGCTTCTCCTTAGAGTATGTATTGGCCTGGAGACTATTAAACTTCTTTATATAAATACTATTTATAGGTGTTAACCAGAAATTCCCTAAAATGTTTAAAATATTGAACTTGAGAGATAAAATCACTGTAAAATGTATTTAAAGTTAAGAACTTCTCTAAGGGATTGTAAATCCCTCACCTGTACTGTGCTTTGTAGAATCACAGCTTGGACCAGACCACAAGAACCTAAGAATAACCAATGACCCACAACATCCAGCCTGTCTTCAGATACTTCCTATGATTGAGAACTCACCTTTTGTGATAACCCTTCCAACTTTCACAGGAAAAGTTTTCAGAAGAATTTTACCTGGTTGACTTTGGTCAACAAGTTTAAGCTTTCTGGGTCTCGGGGTCTTTTTACTTGTAAAAGTGTTCCATATTTGTTGCATTTCTACTGTGGATCAGGCAGCCCCCAATATGTTTTTTGGTAGGGGGAACCAAGGCAGGGTATAAATAAACATATTGATGAAATAAGCTGCACAGAAATTTAGTCTTTGGGGATATAAAGTTGAACAAGACAATAATCTAAACGGAGAGATGGGGACATAATCAAACACTTATGAGGACAATACAATGAGTAATTTATTAAGGTTCAGGAAACTCTGGGGACACTGGGAGCTGGGGACACTGCTTGCTATTTGCTCTTTTCCCAGCTCCCTCCCACGTGCAAGCTCAAAGTGCTGATTTCCCATAAAAACTGGATCAGGACTTCCCTCCAGGTGCCTCCTATCCATGCCCTCCAAAGTCCCCTAGACTGTAAAACCCAGTGAAGGCAGGGACCCCACTGATTTTATTCATCCTTTTATCCATCTCACTCAGCCCAGATTCTGCCTTCTGGAGACACCAAGTAAATATATATTGAATAAATGAATAAATGAGTCGTATCCAGAAGCTAATGGGGAGCTACTAATGGAAGTTATTTAAAGTAATGACTTGAGCTTTCTTTCCTTTATTACTCCATCTGGAAACATACTTCTGGTAGCAATGGGGATATGGGTCAAAGGAGGCCATGTAGGGAGATATTACAATAATTCAAGTAAGGAGTAATGAGGGGATGAAATAGGGTGATGCCGAGGATACTGGCGGGCGGTAGCCTTGACGATTGACTGGGTAATGGGGAGGGTGAAGAAGTAAGAGGAGCTGAAGGTTATTTTCTGAGTTCTGATTTTGTATTTTTCCAAACAAGGCACATGGGAGGAAGAGCGGTTTCTAGAAGCAGACCATGAGTTCAGCTTTGGACATGTTGCACCAAATATGACTGTGGATGGTAAGATTGGGAGGTGCTTGCTGGGCACTTATCAGACCAGGTCTGGAGCTGATATTGCAGACATTGTTGCTGACTCTGCAACACCCATTCCACTCCTCTCTCGGTGATTTAGAAAACTGACCTCATCTCAAAGGTAGGCCTGATTGATCTAAAAGTATTGATCCCCAAATCATCCTACTTGCCAGAAGTTAGTTCAGGAATAAGCATGTGATCTAATTCCCATCAATGAGAGGCAAGGAGGCTTCTGGAAAGGCACGGGAAGCCAGGCTTTCTCTCTCTCAGCCTATAGCTCTGGTGCTTCTGACAACTTTCCTACAGACACAAAGGTACTAAAGCCACAGGATGAGGCCAACACTGAAGACTGCAGAGTGGAGAGAGAAAACCTGTTTCCTTGACGATGTTGTTGAATCTGTGCATCACCCATCTTGGAAGCTTACTCTACCACTGGATGGCCTCTCACGTGAGCGTCTTCATATCTTTTATGATCATTGGGTGAGGATCTTATTAATGGCAGATGAAAGCATCCTCACTGAAACGGCTGAAGCTGTACATCTGATGGTCACCAGCCATGGGGTGACAGCTAAAGCCGGAGATGTTAAAGAGAGTACCTGGGAAACGTAGGCTGAGAATGGAGTTCTGGGCACCTTACACTTATTTTAGGATCCAATCTGATTCTAACCTATCAATCAAGATTTTTTTTTTTTAGCCAAACTCAATCTCCCTAAGTCTATCCTTTAACAAGTAGCCCTGTGACTCTGAACAATCTACAAATCGTTTAGCCTTTCTGTGTTTCAGTGAGCTGAACAGTGAATTGGGGGGATACTGTCTGTCCATACACCGACTATACATACACACCTATACGAACAGGTTCAGGTTTTGTAGGGCTTGACGCATATACAGTCTTGAGAGACCCTCTTCAAAACTGGGTACAGAGGCTTGGAAGGAAGCAGAGCAAGTGAGGGGCCCTAAGGTTTCAAGGCACATCTTTGTCTGCTTAGCTTGCAGGTTGTTGTGTGGAATGAGTGAGATAAAGCATGTGACGTGTTTAACTCACGGTAATTGTTCAATAACGGTTAGCTGGAGTGATTAGGAATAACACGTAATTTAGATCTAGACTTTGGTGAGGCACTGATATCTGTATTTATTTAATTCTTACATTGCTAGTTTAAACTCTTCCCCTCACTTCTGAGCAGAGTTCTTGCTAACTCCCTCTCCCTCACTCTACCTATAAGGCCCACCTCTCCACTAGGCAGAGGGTAAAGGTGCCTTGGGCCCATAATAATTTAGAAGCAAACAAAAATGTTTTTATTTAGTTTAAAATCAGAAGAAAAAAAATGACCTTTCAGGTTAAAACCATTTAATACAAATATCAGTATATTCACCTTTATTCCAACGCTGTAGTAAAATCAAATTTTTAATATTTTCTTATGGAGAATGAAACCCATAAGACAAAATTTCCCGAGGCCCACAGAAGTCAGAATGCAGCCCTGCTATCTGCTTCTCCCCTTTGGTCACTTTTTCTGTTTTCCATTATTTTCTACACCTTCATCCCTTCCTTGCCTCTCCCCACTCTTTACTATTTTAAACCGATGATTCTCCTACCTCTAGCATTTTCTGGTCTATATCCATGTGTCTATCTTGTGTAAAATGAAAAAATAAAGACAAGCATTTTCCTTGTGTTTCCTTTTACTTCCTCGGGCTATCAGCTTTCAGAGTGAAGGCACATAATCCCTTTGCGAATGAAAGACTCAGAATAGAGAGTTTGAGACACACCTTCTGAAACTGCAGCCTCTTGAGGGACTGATTCCCAGCAAAGAGCGTTGCCCCTCTGCATTTCACACTGGAACACAGTGTAGACGACCAACATTAATTAGGATTACAGAGCCAGGGAGGCTTACTGCGCTGTGACAGCTCACAAGAAAGAGAATGCTGCTTCTTCTTTTGGATGCCATTCTGAGTGTCATGTATGTATTAACCCTTGGGCTCAAGCCAAGTTACATTGGGGTGAGATGCAATCTATTATCTTTAGGTCATATTGGGTAGGGGCGGAGGCTATTATTTTGGGTTAGTAAGAAGGTAGGTTGGGCTAATTTCAGGTGATCAAGTTTCCTGTTATGAGCCTTCCTTCAAAAACTAATTTTGGAATGTTATCAGTTATCGTTCATGCTTATGGAGAACTTAATGTTGGAAGCATTCCTTAGTTCCAGGGGATTTCACGCCTGGGTAATTTTCAAGTTTTATTGTTTTCCTGCTTACTTGCCTGACTTAGAATCCCTACTGCTTCTTAAGTTTCACAAATAAATGACTTAAAGAAAAAAGCTTACACACCATAAACAAACCAGTACTTAACTCCCTCTTCTAAAGCCCCCACTGTCCTGAGGGAGATATACATAAAGTAAGAAATAAAGTGGCAAGGTTCCTGTTTCATGAATGCCTTGAATTCTAATTATTTCTTAAAGATAGATTGAAAACAAAGGTTTTTATGAATAATGATCATTAAGATTGTAAGCTCTAAACTCTGGCATATAAGTCTCTGATTTACCATATAAGTTCACACTGATTACCCAAAGATGATTTCCAGATGTTTACTCTCTGCAAGTAATTAAATTTTGCTGAAAACTATAACTGACTCAGTTGTTTTAAAAGAACTGTCAACAGAAACATGAAAGACGTTTTCACTGAGATATTTTTCCCTTAACGGTAGTCACTCCTCTCATGACAGAAATCTCCTTCCTCAAAAATCTCTGGCTCACTTAAACCCACTCCTGATTTTAACGGGAGAAGAGAAAGTTGCTCTAAGACGCGTGATGGATCGATCACTTCAAGTCCATCATTTGGGAGGAAACTGCCGCAGAATTTGTATGACAGCATAGAAAATTGGCACAAGTAAATTACCGAGTCTGTATTCGCAGGCGTAAAAGGGAATAGAAAAATATGGCAATGGGCAGTAACATTAAAACTTCAGGGAGAATCAAAGTATCATGGAAAGGGCTTCCCTGGTGGCGCAGTGGTTGAGAGTCCGCCTGCCGATGCAGGGGACGCGCGTTCGTGCCCCAGTCCGGGAAGATCCCACATGCCACGGAGCGGATAGGCCCGTGAGCCATGGCTGCTGAGCCTGCGCGTCCGGAGCCTGTGCTCCGCAACGGGAGAGGCCACAACGGTGAGAGGCCCGCGTACCACCAAAAAAAACCAAACAAAACAAAACAAAGTATCATGGAAAAACAGGTAAGAGCATTGTCTGTTTATGTATTGGCAACTGAAATTATAAGTTTGGGAAAATCTGTGCAATATATCAGCTAGAATGTGAGTATAATGCACAACAGCAAATGAAGAGACAGATGCCACGTGATGGAAAAGGAACAAAAGGCAGCCAAGAAAATAGTTCAAAGATGCATATCAGGTAGAAATCATTTAAACGTATTAGAAAGAAGGAGATGGTAAAATAATCACACGCAGAGGAATAAAGCTGAGGGGAAAGACAGAGAGAAGAAGGAGGAGGCCAAATAATTTGACAAGAGAGGAAGGATGAAAAGATGGAATGAGAGCAAGCACCCGGCAATGGTTCTTAATGACCTGTTTCTCATGAAAAATGCATTATCCTGGAAGGGAATGATTTTTCTCCTCCCTCACACTACTTTGATTTGTGTGTCTACAACACACCGAGCCCACTGGGATGCCGCCGATGGATTCAGAGCCTCCAGAACGATCAACAAGAGACTGCCATTCCAGACACCAAACGCAGTGTAAATAATTACATATCAATGCAAGTCAACTAACGTGGATGGAGTGTTGTACTCTCAGGATGAAGCAGGTATCGGCACTGTGACAGAACTTCGGGGTCTTGATAGAAATGCAAAACCCCAAATGAACCACAACGGTGATTCAGGGGGAGCAAGACTCAAAAAGGGTAAATGTAACTTGACCCAGAAGTTCTTAACCTTATTCTGAATAACAGACTTTGCATATTTGATGAAAGTCTCAGGCTTTTACCCCAGAAAACGCACATTTGTGTGTACAAACAAAATTGTGTTTATGTCAGAAGGTTTATAGAACTCCTGAAGTCTGTGCTCCCCCTACTTTAAGATCTTAGAGTTCTGAATTTTAATAGAGAACAATGTTCAACAGGCCACTATTTAAACTACTTACTGATTCACTTCAGTTACAATCTTAGGAATTACTGTAGTTACTGAATTTAACTAAAGAGTGAGGCACAGATGTTGTCCCTCTGGGAAATCTTTATTCAAACATGACTTCTTCAATCTTCCGGCAGGGTTGGATTTTTTGTTTATGTATTATTTATACGTTGCTGTGTTCTAGAAGAAAATTTTGACTTGTAAAATGCGTATAATACAAAATAATAAAATAAGTACTTGGAGGAATCGGGTGAAATAAAAACATGAGTAAAAAGCTCACAAAATCCAGAGACAAAAATTAGCAGAGCATATGTCATGGTAGATGTTAGTTACAATTTTGTAACTTTGTGGTAGCCAAAGCTAAGACAAAGACAGGCTTAATTACAAGACTTATAACATTTTATAAAACAAAAACTAACTATATATTAGGCTGCGAGCAACAGAAAACACAGCTAATAATGCTTTACATGAATCAGTGGCTATTTTTCTCACTAACAGGAAGTCCAGAGGTGGGCACTTGTTCAGTCATGTTATCAGAGACGTGGGCTTTTTCTATCTGTCTTCTGTACTACCCTTAGGGTGTTGATTTTTATCACTCTGTAGCCTCACTGCCTCAAGTGGGCTGCTGCAACTCCAGACATCACATCCATGACCAAGGTAGAGAGAAGAGGTAAGGACAGGCTAGAGATCTCTCCTCCCACATGTATTTTTCATCAGGAAAGTAATTGCCATCCCTTCCTTTTGCCAATTGCCATTGCTTCCTTGCAGACTTCCTTCTATGTTTCATGGCCACAACTGGATCATATTAATTCCCCCTCACTGCAAGAGAGACTGGAAAAGTGAGCATCTGACTTTTTGGCCTTTACAGAGAAAGGAGGGCAAGCAAGGGCCTTGGGAATGGCTTTGGGTTAGTGTCCTCTACAGACAATATGAACAGTTTTTCCTGATGTAGAGCAGCCTCACTTCTGGGTGTCCTCAAAAGGAGGATACTGTGTGATTCCTCAGATTATGCCCTAAACATCAATGCATGCAGAAAATGCAGCAGCAAGTACTACCGTGTTCCATGAGACTTCATGTTTCTCTCTATAGGCTGATGGCTTAGGCTAAGGCACAGATTTGGAAAAGGGAGGTCTACAAGGAATCAAAACTCAAGTTCACAGCTCTGTTACGATCTCGTTTAATCCAAGGGCAACATTTAGCCTAGCTAGTGTAATGTATGGGCAGCAATGTCCTTGTATCACTCCTTTGTAAATATTATTTCTCACAACTGGACTTTGAATTAGAATGAGACCACAGGGAGTTAAAGGCTGTAATCTCCAGCACAAACCTACCTGGGACATAAAAGCCTTCCATCGCTGAAAAGAGCAGACCTAGATGCTTTAACAACCTGCTAGTGAGAGGGGAGGGTTAAGTGCTCCTTCTACAAATTCAGAAGCATAACCAACACGTATGCCTGGTGGATAAATGTTCTCTGACTGGTGAAGATGCGTCCCAAGAAGAAGAGGTAATCATTCTTTCCACTCTATTCCCTTAGCGCTGCGTCTCCATCTCCATGATAGCATGTATAGTCCAGATTTATGTAGCTCTATTACTGGTTATAAGCCTACTCATTTTGTAGCCCAAGACCATGTTATTTTTCATATAATAGACAGGTATGTTCTTAGAAATATCTAGAAAAAGTATTCTTTTATTGAACAGTGGGTAGAGGTTGCTTAGATAATATCTGGAGGGACAACTTCACACAAAGAAATCAATGACAACTTCCTTCATGCTATTTTTAGTAGTCATGGCTTGAAATAAGCATTATTTGAATTCTTATTGTTTCAAGACTGGAATACTGGATGCAATGGGTTAGACACTAGAGGATAAAAGTTCAAGGGAAGGAAGATGTATTTTCCCTTGAAGAACCTGTGAACTAGTTGCGGGGATGGGCATATTGTGTCTGAGAAAGGAAACCAAAACATTTACAAACGCTGTTGTTTTAATAAAGGGTAAATTCGACATAGGGCAGAAAAAAGGTACAATTAAATTATAATGCTTTTGTGTCTAATTCCATGTCTAAGGTCTTTTGTTTGATAAAAAAGATTAAGGTCTATGACTTGTTTTATGATTGGAGGTGTTCCATAAATAAAAAGAGTTGGTGAATAGAGTTACCTGAGATGGAATTTTAAAATATACTGGTGAAATAGATTCTTCATCATGTATAATCAAGCTATATCTTTTGCATTAATTGTTGGTTTAGATTAGAAACACAAACTGCTAATTGTTTTTTTTTATTGCTATAGACATTAAGGAGGCATTCCCATCTTATTTGGGGTTTAGGAGCAAATGGAAAATGACATCATATAAATTACACACTAAGTTGCAGGAATAACAGGAAATGAAAGATAAACAAGACATGTGGGGAGAACAAAAAAGCTTATTTATTGTCACTGAAAGTTAAAGAATTATGAGATGGGATGTCAGGGGTGCCAATTAGCTGGAGAGCATGAAATTCTGAGCAAAGAATTTCAGATTTCACATGCTAAGAAAAAGAGAGTGAAGGTACTTTAAAAAATATCTGACTGTTGGATTATAAAATCATTGAGAATAATGACTGTCTTCCAGGTTTACATTTACTCACTCAATAAACTCTATGGCTCTATGGGGGATCAAAAATAAATAAGAAATATAATCCTTGCTCCTCTGTGGTCCGTGGTCTACTAGAGAAGAAATGATGTTTATACGAAAAACTGTAAGACAAGGTGGACTGTTTTAAATTCCATGGCAGGAATACAGATCAAGTTCCAGGGACTCTGCTATGTGAAGGAGTATCCCAGCTGTACGGTGTCGAGAAAGGCTTCCTAGAAGAGGTGACATCTGAGCTGGATACTAAGGGATCAGTGGTGCTTTGACCTAGAGAGATATCGGGAAGAAGAACATTCCAGGGAGGAGCAAGAGTGTAGCTAAAGTGTTGGTGGCAGAAAAGAGAAGCACATGTATAGAGGATAGAAAACAATCCAGTTTTTCTGGTCCATAAGAGTTCATTAAGTGGAAAAATGAGATATAAAAATGAAAACAAGAGTTGAGGTCAGATTCTAGAGCGTCTGTTAGATTTAAATGAAGGCACTTGGAATTTATGTGGTAGATCATGAGAAGCTATCGATGCTTCTTGAGTACCTCACAGAAATTGAACACATGTTTTTCGAGTGGAAGAGGCTTCAGATGATAGGAACCAAGCTATCACTCTGTTCACTTTGAAGTGCGCAACATAGTCTTAGCATGTAATAAATAGATGACAATATTTTTTAATTGGCTATTAGAGAAATACATGAGCAGGGAAGCCATCTAAGCAAATTATTGAGAATGTCTGACATCTCCAGGGGAACAAACAGGGGATGGATCAGGTATGCTCTGTTGGCACTCACTATTCACACCCATCCCCTTCTGCATGGTCCCTGCATCACAGGGGCTGGAAGGTTAACAACTACATTTCTCAGGCTCCCTTGCAGCAGTGACAGGTTCTGGCAGAAATGAGTTTTTGCTGTGGACAGACTTCACATCCCACTTTCTTGCGACCAGCTTCACGGATATGGGGCAACTGTAAAATGGGCAGCAGTTCCTTGACCTCTGGGGGTTGACAGTGATTTCCTGACCTCTGGTTCAGAGCTACAGGCTTATAACCTCAAAACCTAGCAGAGGCATGAGCTTTCCATCTAACAGGACTTCTTCACTTACATTTAGCTCTTCCAGTAATTTTGTAGCACTCAATTCCCTGTATTAAATTCCTTTCTACTTGAGGTACCTAAAATGGTTTCTGTTTCCTGCCCTGAACGCTGACAGGGACAAGAGATGAAGAAACTTGCATAGCAGAGGGAAATAGTCATTCAAGGATAAGTCATTGTGAGATGGAAGAAAAGAAATTGAAGTTGGAGGTCCTTCGGCACTACTGAGGGCACCGATGTCCTTTGTTTCAAATGGTCACATCTATTTGAAGAGGAAGGCAAGCAAGGTAACCTTTATTCTGCACGGTTGTGTACTCAGCTAAAAATAGGGAGTTCCATTAAGGAAGGGGGCAAGGAAGGATATGGAGGACAGTAAGTGCTCCCAGTCACATCACTGTAACCATTCAGTCTTCCCTCATATGGAGGCTGGCAGTTTCCCTTTTCTTGCTCCCTCAGGCCCCAACACCATCCCCATCCCAGGTTATAATCTTAATGTTACTGCTTTTGTCACTTTTTGTCACTTTACCCTCTCCCCCCTACCTGGAGCATTTTGCTTGCAGTACTTCTCCTAGCATTGTTTTAAAATTCTTTCTCTATCAGCCTACCTCTGACCACCTGAATTTTCCCTCTCCTATGTCTACCAAAAAATGGAACACCCCACCAGACCCCTCAGGCGAAATTTCTATAATGCCTTCCTGTACAGACACCTCGACCTGGCTTCCAGAAGGGCTTCAGGTTGTATTGCCCTTCTCCTGACCCTCCATTCTATTTTTCCTTCCAAAAGTCCAGTAGTTCTTGAAAACAACTTCCTTGAAGCTTTTTTGGATTAACTGCAGCCCTCTGTACACCTCACATGAAGCCTCAACCAATCTCCCCCTCCCGTTGCGGAGTGCAGGCTCCGGACGCGCAGGCTCAGCGGCCATGGCTCACGGGCCCAGCCGCTCTGCGGCATGTGGGATCTTCCCAGACCGGGGCACGAACCTGCGTCCCCTGCATCGGCAGGCGGGCTCTCAACCACTGCGCCACCAGGGAAGTCCCAGAGTTCTTTTTTAATCTGTGAGTTTTCTCCAGCCATATTTTTTCCTTTTCCACTTTTTCTACTCTTACATTAAAAGTGGCTCAGGGAGTGAAGCCCTCTGACCATAGAAAGATATGAAAAGAGACACTTAATTCATGCATTCCATTGATAAAGTTTCTCTCTTGGCTCTCTTTGAGCTAAAGACCCAATGAACATCTTTCTGCATCTTCTGGGACCTATCATGGCTCTTATCTACACCTTGGACTTCCCAAGCTTAAGGCTTAGAGATGCATCCATAGACAACTGACTTGCAATGCCACTCCCTAGAGAAATACCCCGGCTGTGAAAGCTCCTATTGCCTAAATAAGGTGAGGATGCTTTCTCATGGAAGTCCAAGATCAGTTTGATACAATTCAATATCTAGTCTCCATGTAACAGGACAAGGAAAGGAGCATCTTCTGTGCCTTCAGCAATTACGATAGTCCAGGTTATGCTGCTGTAGCCAACAGCCTTCAAATATGAGTGGCTTTAAACCAAAAGTGTTGATTTCTTGCTCGTGCTACTTGTCCCTTGTAGGTTGGCAGGGAGACTCTGATATTATAGTTTTTTAAAGGCTCAGGCTGATGGAGAAACTACCATCTCAAATCCTGGTGGTCTCTATTCCAGAGAGCCTTACCTCAGTAATTCAATACTCCAGGCAGGAAGAGACCCATGTCACTTCTACTCACTGGCTGGAACTAGTCACATGGCCCTACCCAACCACAAGGAGACCAGGAAGTGCAATCCACTTTGCTTGAAAGGGTGGAGAACTGGAAATATTTAGAGAACAGTACTAATATTATCCACAAAACCTAAGCGAAGTCTAGTCAGTTGTGACTATTACTATTCACAAGCCACTATTTGATCCAGAATAACTTGAGGCAATTGCAATTCATATTTCTAAACCTCTTTGTGTTTCAGTCAAAGGAAATCACTTTCAACGTTTTGCTGCTAATTACTCTGTATCTCTCCCAAATTGTTCCTACTTCAAGGTAAAATGTTTTGAGAGCTCTGGTACAAACTCCCAGGCCTGTCGCAGCTTCCTTGTTAACATCCTTGGCACTTGGGCTCTCCTTGAGCGTCCTCCCCCCCCCTCCCACCAGCCCCAGCCTCCCCCCTGCACTTGCCTGTCACCCTGGGAGCTGCTTGCATGCATCACTGTTTCAGTGGAAGGCAGCAATACACAAGGGCACCTCGTTGTTGGAAAGGAACTGCCTTCTGCCTGCCAAGGACAAATGCAGACACACAAAGCAATATCAAGCAAGACTTCACATCAAAGGGAACCCTGCCTGGGCTTGCCAAGAGCAGGGCTGCCTCTGAGCCTTTTCCTTCAGCGTTGTTAGTATTCTTAGGGCCCACGGGGTCCAGGGTGTTGCTACCAGGCCCCCTCATTCACCCAGCGCTCCTGTTTACTCTGACACCTGAAGCTCAGACTCACCCTGAATGTGGCCCCGACCACTTGAATGGAGCAGAATGCCAAGTGTTTTAAAATGTTGGGTGATTAGGAAGGAAAATCCATGAGAAATATTTACTCTGTGAACTCTCTTTGACTAGGAGAACAGAATACTTTACTCAGTTTGTTCACTGCAACAACACAGAGAGAGTTAAGTCCCTGCTTAGTGCTTCAGGGGAGAAAGCACAGAAGGGAAACTTACCTATGGAGGAAGGAAGGATGCTCTATGAGCAGGGGTTGGGGGCCACTAGAACCGATGCTGACATGGAGACGGGCTGTCCTAGGCACTCAGACCTGGTGGGGAGAAGTGGTTTCCAGAGAAACTTCTAGTTCTACTTTAGAATCAACACAAGAGTTCAGGTTCCGTTACGCTCAGGAAAAGAAAAAGTCTCTGTTTCAGAAGGAGGATGAGGAAAAAGTGGAAAAAGGGACTGACAGTGACAGATAAAGAGAGAGAAACTTTATTTTAGAAAACAGGGTAAGGCTTTCTGTTCTGGATACTAAAGAAGTCTTTTGGAAAGCTACGTTAATCATCAAAATACAATGGAAGTTTTTGAAAGTTTTAAAGTCAAAGATTGTGCGAGATGGAAGGGGAACTTAGAGACTGTGTTTTCCAATTTTTATTTTATTTATTTTGTTTTTTTTGAGTTAAGAAAACCTGAGGCTCAGGGTTGTCGAAGGGCTTTTTCAAAGTAACACACTGGTTAGTGGCAAAGCTGTAGCTAGAACCCTGAGCTCCTGGCTCCCAGGCTTGGTGGAGCAGTCCTAGACATGGCATGCGATCAGAGTGCAGGTCTGCAACTTCGTCAAGGGCAGCATTTTTAACACATGGCTTCAACCCTTTGACTAAGATATTCCGCTGGGGCCAACCTACTGCCCTGTTCCAACAGCTTCCCAGAACCATAGTAATTAGAGCAAAAAAAAAAAAAAAAAAAAAGGACAGGGCCCGGAGAAAATGTCACAGTTCTAGAAGTGGGAGGAGGTACAGATAATGCCTTTACATAACTTCCTACTTTCAGAACACTTCATATAACCATGGATCCATGGAGAGAGCTCAGGCATTCCATGATGGCAAAAAGAAATTACATCTTTTACTAAACTCTTATTGAAAGGCAGCATTTCCTTCATCGTGAATGTAGGCAACAAACCAAGACAGTATTTGCAGAACTTGGACTTTGTCACTGATAGAAATAATAAATCTTCTCATATTATATTAGTTTGGTAGATATCTTGGAATATCTTTACCCTCATTACCACTTTGCAATTACGGTAGTTATTCAACCTGCCACTAGAGTTTGTTATTTAGTGCTTAATAAATAAGCACATATTTGGCTATGTTACAGATTTTTATAAATATTTGGAAAACAAAATTTCACTATAATTAGATTCCTTTATAGTCCTTGGTATTTTATTTTATGCAGTTAAAGGCATTGTTCCGAGAAGGGGTCTGTAGAATTCATCTGACTGTCAAAAGGGTCCTTGGCATGAAGGTTGGGAATCCCTGACATATGAGGGGTGAATGAGTGTCAGGCCGCTGATGGCTACTCATGTCACTGGATCCCATGTGTCTGTTCCATCACCCTGTGGGCTCAGAGTGACAGACATGCTCACTTGTCACTCCGGATTGGAGAACCGCCAGGGTCTCTTGCTTGCAGTTCCAGGATGCACCAGCCTTTGAAAGCTGGTATGACTATATTACAAATCCATTGTTTGGCATTATTATTAAAATGAAGGCTGATAGAGATTTGGTGACATGTATCTTAAGAGGGCTGTATTCACATGTCTCATGGAAGTTTTTTCCCAGGGAGTTGGCATTCCAAAGTCCACTCAAAAGAAAATCAGATTTTTCAAAGGTGGCAAAAGTTGGTTTGGCATGGCAAATCAATGTTTAGAAAGAAAATGAAATTTGAAAATACCGAGGCACCATTTTCCACCCCTCACATAGGCAAAGAGTTGTAAAGATGACAGTTTGCAGGAATGATGGGGTGTAATGAAATGAGTGTTTTCATAAGCTGCCCACAAGACCGGAGTTGGCATAACTTTTCTAGATGGCAGTTCGGATTCTATGTTTTAATTGCTTTTCACCCAGTCGTTTCACTTCTAGGAATTTATCCCTACAGACAGAATTACAAGGTATCCTTTTAAGGAGCTTCCCTGGTGGCGCAGTGGTTAAGAATCCGCCTGCCAATGCAGGGGACACGGGTTCGAGCCCTGGTCTGGGAAGATCCCACATGCCGCCGAGCAACTAAGCCTGTGCGCCACAACTACTGAGCCTGCGCTCTGGAGCCCGCGAGCCACAACTACTGAAGCCCTTGCACGCAGAGCCCGTGCTCTGCAACAAGAGAAGCCACCGCAGTGAGAAGCCCGCGCACCGCAATGAATAGTAGCCCCTGCTCGCCGCAACTAGAGAAAGCCCACGCGTAGCAACAAAGACCCAACACAGCCAAAGATAAAAAAATTTTTTTAAAAAAAGATATATTTTCAAGGATCTTCATCAAAATATCATTTGTAACAGTCAAAACTGGAAACAGCATGAATGCCAACAATATGAGGTTAGTTAAATAAATTATGCTACTTCTGCAAGACAAGTTATTATGTAGCTAATTTTAAAAAATACCCATTCTGAAAATATTTAATGATATGGGAAAATGCATAAATATAATGTTAGGCCTAAAATGCAAGACATAAAACTGCATGTGTAAAATAATCCTGTTTTTTAGTTTCAAAAATATTCATTGTGTTTCTTTGCAATCTCAACTTATATGCATATGCATGTAGAATATATACATGTTTAAAAAAAAACTTGGGAGGAAATGTATCACAGTGTCAGTATTGGCAGTCTTTGGGTAGCTGTATTTGAATACTTTTATTGACTTCTTTATACTTTGTGGTATATTCTGATATTAGATAAAGTAGTAAGACATTGTGTTTTAAATGATGAGCTGGGCCATAGGGGCTGATCTCTGTTTGCAGTGCCGCCTTGTTGCTCCAGACAAAAGTTTGTTTTGCTGGTTGCTACTGGTAGTTTTCTCCTAACCTTTGCTCTCTTTCCTCACCATGGGCTTCCAGATGTCCGATTTAACCAAGTTCAGGGCATTCAACTCACGTACATTTCCCCCCTCTAGCTTGTACAGAAAATTCAGAAACTACACGAGGGCTGCCAATCTGATAGAGTTAGCATCAGTGTGAATGTCAACCAGAAACCTCTAGGCATAATGAGAAATAGTTCAATGGGGGGAATTTGAAGCTTTTGTAAACAAAACTGAAGATGGAGCTTAAAATAGGGTGAGAATTTGAGGAGGCATCTGCCCCTCTTCTCTTTTTACCTCTGACTGTTTCTGCCTAGCTGTGCTTTGTGCATGTCAAGAGCCAGGAAAGGCGATGAAAAAGAATTCTTCTAGAGCCACTTAACCTTTTGCTGATATTTGCTTGAAAGTGATACATTTTCAACTTTCAGTGATTATTTAGCAGGTAGTGTATAAATTGGCTGGAAAAAAATGTTTGGCTGGATGAAGACATTATCTATTGATTTTACCTTGAAAGTGAGAATTATGAAGGCAGTTTTCTATCTGTGAATGTTTGTTTTAAGCTTCTATTATTTGCAGTGCCATTTAGAATTTTGAAAACACTAGAGCCTATATTCCCTTCCTCCTCTCTTTCTTAAACTTGGATCGATTTTCTCCTGGGTGAAGTTTAAAATAATAAAAACCGAGAAACCATTTACTCAATGCTTCCTGTTGCATAGCAATCTAAACAAACAAGTCCCTTTCCTCTGTTAAGAACTTCCAATAAAACAAATCACAATGGTTGTGTTTAAAAAAGATGATTTCCAAGCCTCCTTTGTTTTTTTCTTTAAGAAAAAAAAAAATTAGAGGCCAAAGATTGCAGGAAAAAAACTCAATTGACTTTTTAGTGTGTCACTTCTCATGCTTCTGCTGGGATTTGAAAACTTTTTCTTTTGTGGTAAGGCCAGAGGGGCTGAGCTGGACACATGAGTACCAAGCCAACAACCAAAGCAGGGAAAACAATAAGAAATAATACTAACCATCAAGTGTTCAGTATCCTCTGTGTGCCCGGCACAGTGCCATGTCAATTACCTAATCCTGTAACAAATCTCCCGTCTTGGGTGTCTTCCATCAGCATGCCCAAGTTTTCCCTCTACTCTTCTCCACCCTGCTCAGGAACCATGGAACCGTGATCTATATGGACTGCAGCAAAGGCTCCCTTGCCCAGGGGCACTGGCGCGAGAGAGGAGGGAGGAGACAAGGATGGGGTACTTATTTTCCTGGCGCCTGTCTGCTGTTTATGGCAGGTTGGCTGTACCCCTCTGCCCAGAGCCACAGCTCCTGCCAGGCAGTGCTCCCCGTCCAGCTCCTCTCCCTGAGTCCAGGAATTGCTCCTTTGCACTCAGCCCCTTCAGGCATCCTGATGGAAAGAGCTCCTCCCTGTTGCTAGCTCGAGAGGATGACCCTATCCTCCTTGATGGTAGAGTCCAGCGCTACCCGGCCCTCTGCAAAGTGTCTCTTTGTTCGCCCCCTTCAGACACCCTTCTGAGGATGCCATCTGTTTCCTGCTTACCTGTTACCCCTATCACCGCCCTCAGGCAGACCCTGGGAGTTCTTGCTAAGAGGACTACGATAGCCCCCAACTGACTCTTACTTTCCAGATCATTTTGTATTCTCTTGTAAAGCAAACCTTTCTTTTTTTAAAAAAAAAAATATATATATATGTATACGTATTGTTGAAGTATAGTTGATTTACAATGTTGTGTTAGTTTCAGGTGTACAACACAGTGATTCAGTTATACATACACACGCATATATATACATATATATATTATTCAGATTTCTTCCCTTATAGGTTATTGCAAAATATTGAGTAGAGCTCCCTGTGCTCTACAGTCGGCCCTTGTTGATTATCTATCTTGTATACAGTAGCGTGTTAATGTTCATCCTAACCTCCTGATTTATCCCTCCCCCCCTTTTCCCTTTGGTAACCAAAAGTTTGATTTCTATGTCTGTGGAGCAAATCTTTCTAAAGCACTGCTGAGACACTGAGTTTGCCCCCATCCCTCCGCAGGAAAATATTCAAACATGCCATCTTTAGACCTTCCAGAGCTCTCAGGTTTGGTCAAACCGGTTTGCGCTCCATCTCTTGAAAGATGGTGCAATTTTTCTCCTTCCCTGTGATCGCTCACACAGCAAACGGGCCTCTGCTGCCCGCTTCCAAAATTACACTCATCCCTGAAGATTCTCCTCCAGCCCCACCTTTTCCAGTTACTCTTTCCTCCCTGATGTTTTTGTTGGAATGTCTTTCTGTGCAAGTTATTGGGAAATCAATGACCTATCACCTTGCCATACATCCTCTAGTACTTTGGAAACATTATTTACCTTTTAAATCATTTGACTTTTCAAAATCATGGGCTTTGGCACCAGATAGTTTTGGCCTTGACTGAGAGCTCTGTCAACGGTGGAAACTCGCATAAGTTATTAACCTGGCAATCTCCCTTGACTCCACAATGAAAGGGTAATAGCAATACCCACCTTACATAGTATTGTGAGGATTAAGTTAACATCCATAAAACTCTTATTATAGGGTATGGCAGATAAGTATTATGTTACTTCTCTTGTTTTCTCTTTCCTCCGACTAGGGCTCAAAACTAGCTGACATTTATTAAATGCTTATCACGTGTCATGTACTATTCTAAGCATTTTGCACACATCAATTTAATTACAGCAGTCCTATGTATTACTATTCTCCCTATTTTATGGATGGAGAAACCAAGGTACAGAGAGGTTAAGAAACTTGCCCAAAGACTAAGCTGGGAGCTTTAATTCACACGCAGACTGTAGACTTTTTGAGACAAAGACCCATCTTTACACCAGATTTCTTTCTGTCTTTCACGGGGCCAAGCATGATGTCTTATGTATAGTCGGTATTCAATAAACGTTGATTTCCTTCCAAGAGGCAAAGGCAATTAAGCTAGTGTCGCAATAGGCAGGGGGCTAGAAATGCACGTGGTCAAAGCAGCAGCTGCTTCCAGGAAGCAAGCGGTAAGTAACAGTGCAGCTGAGACAGAGCTAGGATGCGAGTTTCTGGCAACTGAGGAATGCGGCTGCTGCAGGAAGTCAGAGGGAAGCCAGCTGGGGGGAGGTACGAAAGAGGAGAACCTGAGCGGGGGAGGCCAGCAGTGGTGGAAACCTGTACCAACTAAGCCGGAACTCCTCTGCCAGCAATCCTCCAGGCCCCGAGGAGACAGTAAATCTTACTCCATCCTGTGGTTATACCGCTGGAGCATCTTTAAAAACACTTAGCCCCAGACTAGTGGGCCCTTTTCTGCTGCCCTTCTTACCTAAGCCAGCAACCTCAGAGCTTTCTGGGATTGCTGTTAAAAACACGCAGATCCCAGGAATCGCTCTCCACCAGCACAACTGTCGCTCACGCCAAGCATGGGACATATGGCCGAGCATCTGGGAGGGGGCAGATCGGCCAGGAGTGCTGGCGGGCGGCACAGGCTTTCATTAGAATGGATGTGTCACAGTAAATCATTTTGTAAACGTTCCCTCCCCTTCTCTGCATAGCGAAACATAAAGGAAGACGAATTACCCGCAGCTCCACAATGCTGTTCGAATATGCCAAAGCTTGTGCCTGAGACACTTACTGACATGGCCTTAAATATCTTTTTAATATCTTGGCCAGGTCAGGCATACCAATGGCATTACAGAGCTTGCAAATCAATGCCCCAGCTGTTTTGGTTTTTTAATAAAACTGAATGTGATCTCTTTTAAATGATCGCCTTCCACCCCCTAGTTTTCTACAGGGTTTCCAGAGAGCGGTGCTGTGGGCAGCCTTGAAGTCAGGCCTTGGCTCTGAAAGGATAGTTGTTCCTTTGGGGTGGGAGCGGGGGTAGAAATGAAACATTTGCGGGGTGACCGTCGTCATCTTTTCCTAGTCCCCGGCCTCACAAATCTGGTGATAGACAAAATTCACAAAACCAATGTGTGGCTTGCTGCTGTTTTAAAAATTGGATTTACCAAAATGTTGCTGAAGAATCTCAAGGTTTCAACTTCTAAAAATCACCTTGGGTTCTCCATCTGGGATCAGTCCAAGTGATTTATTCATAATTTTATTAGAGATCTTTTCCCAGGGAAATTCTCTGTATCTGATTATCAACATAATGGAAACTGAAAGAGCCCCTACCAAGAATTCAGCTGTATGCATATGACTTTTGCCCCTGGAAAAAAAATGGAATATGTAAAGCTGTCATCAATAGGAACCATCTTGACTGCAGGACATCCACGGTCCCCAATTACGACAGGAATTCCTCATGCAAATAGGGAGGTGGTCCTGTCTAATTTGAGGCTCCAGTAGGAGGAAAACTCCAATGTAAGTGCTTATAAATCAGAGTTTTATAATGATATTCGTTGACTGCTACTTATGTGGGTCATAAATGTGACACCACGATAAATAGTCTAGTTGCTTTGAGGACGTATTTGAAGGACTCTTTTACTGGCTTTGACATATTACAGGACCTCCATCAGGAAGGTCTCATCTGCTTTTGCAGTTTATTGCTTTTACTTTCTATAGTTTGTACGAAATGTCTAAGCTTTGTTTCTTCCAATATTTTGCCTGGGCTACATTAGTGGAAGTCTGTGTTTTCCCTGGGCCTTCAGAACCACAAGCCAAATTAAGACAAATGGGGAGTTGGAGCCTCAGCTGGGCCCCGGGAGAGGCCTCCTCCCACTGTCCTCCTTCCCCTGACTTTTCATAAACCAACTTCGAAGCAACTAAAATTTCCCCCCCCTTTTTTTTCCTGACCACAGGCAAAATTCTGTCTCCTCGGTTCTCTGAAAGTTATCCATTCCTGAATTTTACCCTTAACCACAGTGGAGGAAAGGGAATAACTGAGGTCAGGAAATATGGAAAGAATGTTAACAATTTACCACTAAAATATACATTAAGAATATTCTCAGCAAGTATAATCTCCACGTTGAACTTCTAAATCTAGAATTCTCCTGTCATGTGACCATCTTCACATTTACGCGTGCCCCTTTCGGCTTCAGTTCAGTCCTTCCTGAATGAACTCTTTGTAAAAGGTAGGGCAGAGTAAAAATAGACAAATAAGGTCTCCAAGTTTCCCTCCCTATTCAACACTTGGCTTCACTGATTATAAATGTTAAAGCGGTTAGGTTAAAATACTCGTCTTTTACACGAGCCAGTGCATGAATATCACCAGAGATCTGAATAGACGTAAAAATAGAAGCAAAAATACACTCACAGGTAGTCCCTTCAATTGAACAAGTTCTGTTAATAGAAATCCAAAGTCATAAATACTTTTGCTTTAAGATTGTCACAGAATGTTAGCGTTAGGCAGGGACTTAGAGATCCTTTCATTCCATCCCTCACTTTATACAGGACACCAGTAACGATAATCATCACTGCCAGTGTATATGGGTTATCTCATTTAATCCTAACAAGCCTACGATGTGTCGTCCCCATTTTGCAGATGGGAAACTGAGGCAGAGAGAGGCGAAGTAACTTGCTCAAGTTGAAGTAGCAGAGGCAGGATTCAAACTCAGGCACGCAGGTTCCTAATTCAAACAACTGGGTTAGGGAACCTCCAGGGTTGTGAACCCTTGTCGCCAACAACCGGCCTCTTTGCCCTGCCCTGGGGCAAGTGGGTGGCCGTGACCTGCCTGGCTTTACCCTCTCCTTCTTTGTGACATGTCTCCTCCTCACACTGATCTCGGGTTGGCCTGGAATGGCTGTCATGATCCAAGATGAATCCGTCTTTGTCCCAAGAGCTGGAGCCAAGGCCTCCCCAGACACGCATGCTGGGCTGCATCTGTCGCTAATGGGATTTCCAGATTTCTGTGTCTTGATGAGTCCCCACTTGGCAGCCTTGCATATCCATGAATCTAATGTGTGTAGTCATGCTCTTCAGCTGTTCCAGTCGGGCAAAAAAGTGATGATGTCTGTAGTCAGGTTAACTCTGAAGGCAGACTCACTGTAGAAGAAATGGCCCCCTTAGGGGGGTTAGGTTTCGGAGTCCATCTTTGCAGGCCCGAAGCTACCTTAAGAAGGCAATAAGTCATATGAAAATAATGCCTCTGGACACATCCAACACTCATCTTCCTTAGATCCTGAGCACTTCATATATTATTTCCATGTACGTGGACTTTCCTTAGAGGTATTTTTCCCCTCGTTCCCCCCTTTTTTTTTAAGTGAAGTATTGTGACTTGAAGGCCACTCTCTTGTTCTGCTTTGTTTTCTCTGTATATTACCTACCATAGGACATTAAACTTGGAAAACCAACCAGTGTTTATTAAATGCAAAAAAGAAGAGCCTGTACCAAAGCCCTATTTTCTCATTGACCTGTGTGATGGACTTCGGCATTTCTTGGCTCTCCACACCCGTTCTATATCCCAACATACCCACTTTCCTTTCGGAGAATTCTCTCTCCCTCACGGTGTGAGATCTTAGTGATCAATAAGTCCAAGCGCCCATTTCTCACTCTGGAAGCTGTAGGGGGAAGTCCCGATCTCATAGGGTTGTAATGTGTGTTTACTGAGTTGATTCATCTGAAACATGTAGTAACTGCTCAGTAGTATTAGCTTGTCTACTTGCTATTATTGCTCTTCTTCATCTTGTTCTTGTTTGCCTTCCCATTTTTGTTATTATTATTAGATTACTATCCTCCTATGGCAGCTGGGACAATGACATTTGACCTGAACTTTGCCACTCACTCTTTCCCCTGGAATGTTGAATGTTGTATGGTGGACATGGGACAGAAGATATGGTTGGATTTTTTTTTTAATTGTGAAATATAATGACACTTAGGGAAGAGTGCATAAAACTACATGAAAGATTTATAAATAATTGAAAGCGAGAACCAATGTTAAGATTATCAGCCTCCTAAGGCTTCCTGTGTGTCCCTCACCAATGGAAACCCTCTCCCTCATTCAGGGATAGCTTCACGGGTATGCGACCTGTGCAGTGGCACAGGGCTCCATGCTCAGAAGTGTCCCAGGCTTCGTTTCATGCTTGGCAATCGCCATCTCAAAATTCCTAATAATCTTTAACCGAGCAGTCATGCATTTTCATTTTGCGCTGGGCCCTGCAAATTAGGTAGCTGGTCCTATCTTCACTCCTGGAGGTAACCATCATCCTGACTTTTATGAAGGTGATTTTCCTGCTTTTCTTTATAATTTCATCACCCATGTGTGCATCCGTAACTCTTCATTCCAGTGGTATTCTCTGACATACTCTTTCTGCTACAAAGTCTACCAATCCTATGATTCCTGTTTCATAGCCTTCAGAGATGCGTCTGTTACCTTCCAATATTCTCCCAGTACATTTTATTTTGCTTAGGTTTGCCAGTGTTGATTTCTGTTGCTTGCAATCAAAGAAACCCTAATGGCACAGTCTGTTACTAAAAGACTCTTGATTGAGAAAAAGACAATATATAGTAGTTTTTCTTTGTTTTGTTTCTTTCTGCCCATACCCCAAAGTTTGATGGGTATTCTATAGATTTGAGATTTATTTAGAAAACTGACTACCGTCTAACCTGACAAATTCTTGCTCCCTAGCAGACGAAATTGAAGCTCGAAGTTGTGAAAGCAGTTACCTATATTTAGAAAAATATCTTCAGGACAGGCCACAAAGCCCAAAGTACCTGCCAAGGACACTTTTTTCTTTTCAGAAAAGTTGCATTGGGCTGCTAATGGATTACCACGTTGTGAAGAACTCCTCCCCCTGAGATGTAGCTGCAGTAGGGCCCCCGGTCCCCAGCTGCACATGTATTCTTGTTCCCCTAATTTCAGTGGTTGGTGCAGGGATATAGGTATGCGACCCCAAAAGAACCACTAATAATCCTCCCTAGTAGTTTTCTGCTTGAACCATCAAGGAGGATGATCTCTGGCCTTTGGGGACGCTGGAATGATATAAGCTAGGGCTGCCGAGGTGTGGGGAAAAAGCAGTAGAGACTTGAGGCCAACACATAAAAGGCAGTAAGCAGAAGCCATGAGGTACCCAGGGAGTTGGTATTATAGTTGATGGAATAAAAGCAGAGGCAGAGAAATCCTGGCTACCAGACTGCTTGGAGCCTCTTGGGGGACTGTGGTGTCTTGAGGAACATTTTAGCTCCATGAAGCTTGGCTTTATCACTGTCAAGATGGTTCCCTCTGCTTCCCTGTTTCCCTGTGTGTCCTAAAACAAACATCCAACACCTGTCTCAGTCTCTCTCATCAGAATTGGTGCCTGAAATGAAACATAGTTACAAACACTTGGTGATTTCACTTGAGACCCTAAAAAAACCCTCTGAAGACTCACTGTGCTTAACCAACAATTGTTCTTACTAACTGTGGATCTTCCTCTGCTTTCGGTGCCTGCAGCTCAGGGGTGAGTGAAACAGGGCAAAGCCAACATGGAAATGGTAACCCGATGAAGGGGACCAGCAAGAACTGCCTGCAACATTGGAATACTGACCTGGTGAGTCCTGAATTCTTTTTTCTTCATCTCCACTCCCTCTACTCTATTTTAAGGTTGCTAGAACCCTTGGCCTGGATTGAGGCTGGCCTCCCTGCTTGCAATCTTGTTTCCCTCAACTCCATTCTCCACAGAGCAGCCAAAGCAAACATTATAAAATTAGTATTTTATAATTGCTCTCTGGATATGACTCCAAACTCTTAGTATGCACTTGAGATTGTTTATGACCTTGGCCCTTGCTTACTGCTGCAGCCTTGCTCTCACCACCTCTCCCCTACCTCCATCCCATCACTTACACACTCTGCTCCAGAGCCAACCCCTCTTCCCTGAACTCACTCTTTTGCCTTCTCACCTTTCACATGAGTTTCCTCACCCCCTCCCCTTGCTGTCTCCTACTCTTCCTTAAGGGTTTAGTTTAAATGTCTTTTCCTCCAAGAGATTTTTTGTGAGCCCCAAAGACTGAGGTTCTCAATCGGACACTGTAGAGCTCTTTATTTTATTTTTAAAATTTATTTTATTTAAGTATAGTTGATTTACAATGTTGGGTTAGTGTCTGGTGTACAGCAAAGTTTTATAAATACATATATATACACACACATATATATATATACAGATATACAGATATATATTCTTTTTCATATCCTTTCCCATTATGGTTTATCATAGGATATCGAATATAGTTCCCTGTGCTATACAGTAGGACCTTGTTGTTTATCCATTCTATATATATAATAGTTTGCATCTGGTAATCCAAAATTCCCAAGCCATCCCTCCCGCATGCCCTCTCCCCCTTGGCAATCACAAGTCTGTTCTCTATGTCTGTGAGTCTGTTTTGCAGATAAGTTCATTTGCGTCACATTTAAGATTCCACATATAATTGATATCATATGGTATTTGTCTTTCTCTTTCTGATTTATCTCACTTAGTATGATAATTTCTAGGTCCATCCATGTTGCTGCAAATGGCATTATTTCATTCTTTTTTATGGTTGAGTAATATTCCATTGTATATATGTAACACATCTTCTTTATCCATTCATCTGTTGATAAGCACGTTTCCATATCTTGGCTATTGTAAATAGTGCTGCTATGAACATAAGGGTGCCACTGATGTGTATGAACTGGATGACTAATAAGAACCTGCTGTATAAAAAAATAAATTAAATTAAATTTTAAAAAATTAAAAAACAAATAAATTAATTAAATGACAAAAACAAAAAAAAACACCAAAAAACATAAGGGTGCATGTATCTTTTCAAATTAGAGTTTTGTCCAGATATATGCCCAGGAGTGGGATTGCTGGATCACATAGCAACTCTATTTTTATTTTTTTGAGGAACCTCCATACTGTTCTCCATAGTGGCTGTACCCATTTACATTCCCACCAACAGTGTAGTAGCGTTCCCTTTTTAGAGCTTTTTATTTTAAACTATAGAGTTTAAAGAGCTGTAGAGTTCCTTATTTTAAATTGAATGACTCTTTACTTTGTCTGTTTCTGACTTGGCTGTAGATTCCTTGAGGGTGACAAGCACATTGTCGCTGCTCAAACAATGTATGTATGAGATTAGAAGAGACAATGGAACACCACCCCTTCTGTAGCCAGAGCCCACAGCTATGGGCAAAGGGAGGTCAGAAAATTGGACTAGAATCTCGGACAAAATATGGGCCAGGGCCCCAACCACTAGTCAAACAAGACTGCTAGGAACCATGAATTACTTGGGAAACTACCACCTGAATCAGGTTTGTTTGAGGCAATCTAGCAAATCCATCCATTTTCTTTTCTTGCATATTTTAACTAGAAGAAATTAATAGTCCTCCCCTTCCTGTCAATATTTATATGTCAGACAAATTGACTATTTCATCATTTCTTAAACAAACAAACGAAAGCTAACCCAAATCACAGTCAAGCGAGGAAGCTTGGTGAGTTGTATTAGATGTATTAGAATCTTGGCTTGAGAGTCCATTAATTGGAATCAGACTTGTGGAAGGACAAAGTGCAAATAGTTAAGCAGATTCCTTAAATTTTGCTAAAACAGGAGTAAAGATAAGAACACCAGAAGTCACCTTCATCCTGGCCAACGTGGGAAGCCTGGATAAGCAGATGACAGTATATTTTGAACCATAAAGGAATGTTGGTTTGTCTTGTTTTCCTTTTGAAAAGACTTCCTTTATTTAGGAAATCCTAACCCTAACCATAACTGTAACCCTAATATATCAGGAGATCCTGATATAAGCAAGCAGAATGCTTCAAGGCAACATCTGTGGTTGAAAGAGCACTGAACTGATGATAGGATTCTGGGTAAGTCACCTGATTTCTTGGACCCTCAGTTTCTTCATCTGTGAAATAGGAATAATGATAACAACTGAGCCTTCCCTGCCTGCTGAGAGATGCCACAAGAGAGAGTGTTTTAGAAACAGCTTTGTGAAGTCCAAAGCCCTCTGTAAACACAGGGTGTGGCATTAACTGTCTAGCATGGTCGACAGGAAACAAAGCCAGGGAAATGGAGTCCATGAGCATCAGATAGGAAGATGTGGTTCTGAGCAGAAGTCATGAGATCAAACTTTATGATACAAATAAGCAGTAGGAAAGCACAGAAATCACATTTTCTTTGATCAAATTAATTACCTTGAGTAAATTCCCCCTCATCAATTGTGCTAAAATGCATTTTGGTTTCTCAGGCAGTTTTTTTTACAATGTCCTGTTGTGTTCAATGGTCATCATTAAATTGTTCATCAATTTAAATCAATAAGTTGGCAAAATAGTTGCAGGAACTGAGGTTTCCCTTTCTCTTCAGCACAGAGGGGGGACATGGAAGGATTGTTTAAGAATGTATTTCTATCTGGGTCTCAAGTAAAGGTGGCCATTGGTACCAGTAAGAACTAGACTCAGGATAATCACAGGCATGCACATAGCTACATCCCTTTACCATAGCAGACATCAACAATCAATCACAGCACTTTCCCCCTCAAGCCTGGAGTTGCCCTCAGAACGCTTTCCAACACAATGGTAACTTGATTAGATAAGGGCAAAATCCATATGTCCTGCCTGGTCTAGGCACTGATCAGAGGCATGACTCTTCAACATTGTGCTGTTAAGCAGCTATTAGGTGATTCCCCAATGTCCTACTGAGAAAATAAACCAGCAACTTATGGGACACTTACTAATTCAAAGCAAAGCAAACAGTGTAGCAGAGTTAAACCAAACCGCCTGGGTTGTAATCTCATAGAAGGTTCTCTCTCTTCTTCCAGCCACACAGGATATTTGATCCTTCTAATGCCATTAACTGTTGGCTTCAAACAACTGTGAAGAAGAAGAAGAAACCTGACACTTTAGTCGGATGGTGTTTATACAGATGTAGCTTCTTCCTTAGCATTTTTGGTTAGGAGGAGCTCAATGAGCTGGGGGCTGAATCTCAGAAATGTGTAAATAAAATGACATTGACACAGACCTTTAGGAACATTTGCAAGCCCCATTCTAACCCCACTTAGAGCAGAGGTTCTTAATCTTTATTGGGTATGAACTCCTTTGGCAGTCGGGTGAAGTTTATGAACGCCTCTCAGAATATTGTCTTTAAAAAAGACAGTAAAAGAAAACATATTAGGTTATAAAGGAATCTGATTATATTGAAATAAATTATTGGAATATTTTTTTAAAAATCTGTGATACAGTAATAATATATGTGCTTCTTGACTAAGCATTAAATAACAAGATCTAAGTGCAGGTCAAATACCTACTATAATTTTGGAGCAAAGATGAGTGCAAATATCTGGGATAACTGTAATGTCCTACAGATTATCTGTGATTCCTACTGGTGACCAAGTCACAGGTACTGACTGAATAATACTACTGTGGGTTGTGAGCACATTTAAAACAGGAAAGTTGCTAAATTTCAGAAAGGGATTAGTAAAAATAAAGGCAGAATTTTTTTCCTGCATCCAGCTACTTCATGAACCCTCTGAATTATGTCCTGGGACCCCAGTTACAAACCTCGGACTTAGACAAACTTGGGTATAAGGGTCTCTGACTAACAGGGCAACACCCTTACCTCTAGTTTCTCATTTGGAGGATATCTTATGCAAGAGAAAATGGTCCTCTGTGCATTGCTTTACTTTGGTGTGAGACCACCGTTCTCTTCTCTACTTTCAGAGCTTTTCCCTTGAGGATGGCACCCAGCTTAAACACATTCCCTGGCATAAAAACTGCATAACCATTGTAGACGTGAGGAAATGGGAACATAAGTAGGTTAAGTGACCAGACCTCCAGAACCAAACAGCGGGAAAGGCCATCAAACACCACAGCCTCTGATTTCTAGACTTGGGAGAAAGTTCTGTTACTTACGGTCATTTTCTATCCCTGGCAAGTTGAAGGGTTAAGAAGGCCAGACGCTCTCACTAGATCTGACTTGAACTAGAGGGCCAGGAAAGGAATCTCAAGTATAATCAGGGGACTCCTCGTCTAGGGGGGTTGATTTGATACAGCACCTTACGTAGAACTTTTCTGCAGGGGAGACGCTAAAGAACTAGATGATCTAGTATTGGTGGGAAATCTTTAACATGATATCATTGAAGCATTGTTAGTCATACATACTTCTGTTTTGTGGTTGGTTTTACATTGGATCAAATGAAATCTATTGATGTGTGGGTGGAGGTGGGAGATGGGTGAGAGGAGCTATTTTAGAAAATACGGCTCTTGGGTACGATAGTCTCTGACACAACATTATAATTTTTTTTTTTTTTTTTTTTTTGCGGTGCGCGGGCCTCTCACTACTGTGGCCTCTCCCGTTGCGGAGCACAGGCTCCGGACGCGCAGGCGCAGCGGCCACGGCTCACGGGCCCAGCTGCTCCGCGGCACGTGGGATCCTCCCGGACCGGGGCACGAACCCGCGTCCCCTGCATCGGCAGGCGGACTCTCAACCACTGCGCCGCCAGGGAAGCCCTATAATTTTTTAAATTGAGGTATAGTTGATTTACAATGTTGTGTTAGTTTCAGGTGTACAGCACAGTGATTCAGCCATATATATGAAAATAAGTAAGTTGGTTAATGATTTATTTTAATGACATTTTCACTTCTTTATTTGTAGGCGATCACAAAAGGGCCCCCCAGAATTATTTAGTACTAGAAAAATAACCCTGAGAGAAAATCAAATTAACCACCCTCTTCTAACAATGTGGAAGCTTGCAAACGAGTCAATGGCTCCTCGTACACTGACTCACTTTGGTTTTCTCACTTGGGCTTTGTTTATGGTGAGAGTTGCAAAGGTGAGCTTCTGGGGCATCTTGGTCTCCCCTGGATTTAGGTGAGTGCCCAGAATGCAGGAATGTGAGAGTGAAAGGCATGAACATAGAAGACTTTGTAAGCACTCGTCTGAAGAACTTTGTCCTTCTATTTGATTGCTTTTTCCTCCACTGAAAAAAACTTACCCAAATAATACATGCTCAGGTAAAAATGTAAATAATATAGAAGTGAATTTAATAAGAAGTGAAAGTCCCTCTTTCTTTGCCATCCTCCAATCCTACTCCTTTCCCCAGAAGTTGAGTATCTTTCCAGAACTTTTTTTTCTGTGTTTATATATGTATATGCATGTAAATTCACAACATGTAAATAAATGCAAATGAAGTGTTTATTTCTTTACAAAAATGGGAACATATTATACATATTCTTCTATGACTTACTTTTTTTATCTTATTTTCTCTGTGACTTACTTTTTTATCTTATTTTCTCTATGACTTACTTTTTTACTTAATATTTCTTAGATATCTGTTTGCACATATAGATCTATCTTATTCCTTTTAATGTCTACATACCGCTCCATAATATAGATGGATGCACCATATATGTTTCACCATTTCCCTGTGCATGGACATTCAAGTTGTTCGCAGGTTGGGTTTTTGTTAGTTGGTTTTGTTGCTATCAGAAACAGTACTCCAATATTATATCTTCTTTAAGCTGCAAAAACCCACCCCTCAATGTGATTTTTCTCTCTTCCTGCAGGGATAAGAGCAGAGGTGGGGAGAACAGGAAAAAGAGAGGATGCAGTCCTTTTCCTCCCCCCTATCACTTCCTGCCCGTCTCCCACCTGCGTTCCCAACCACGCTATACAAAAAGAGAGCCCCGTCTGCTGGGAATGCTTTTTCCTTCCTCTCTCTCACCTGGGTAGCTTCTCATCCTGCAAGTCACACCTCACATTTTGCCTCCCCAAGGCCCTGCCCTACCACCCAGAGAGGGGAAGGGGCCCGCTTCTGTGCTCCCGTGGCCCTCTCTGCATCTCATGTCATTTTAAAGTTACCTGACTATACGCCTGGCCCCTGAGGGGAGGGAAGGATGGAGAGTGGAGTGTGTTCACCGTGTATCCTCAGCCCCTAGCAGCACGGTTAGCATGTGATAGGGGCCCCGTGACACAACTGGTGCCCTGAACTGAAGGGCCTGCAGGTGAGTAGCTCCTGACTTAGTGTACACTTGGTCTAGTTACCTTTCGGTATGTGTTGAAGCCAACAGCACTAGATCATGACTCATCTGGATAGCATGTGAGCATGGAACCAGGTGCATGGACCTCAGTAGTGTTGCAGAAAGGTTAAAACAACGCACATTTCATGGCATTCACCAGTGCCTCCTCTGGTCTTCCCCCACACGCGTTACATCCACGGGGATCACTTTGATCTTGGCAGTAGGCTCCAGCACACTGAAAAAAGAACGAGACCTGTTCTACAGGTTCTATTTTTAATTTTTCTTAAAATCCTTACCTGCGCCCTGCCTGATATTTCTCAGGCAGGTAGCCCTGATAAAGCCGGTTGGGGTATGCCCTTGCCTGGCCGCTGCTTCGCCCATCCCGATGCCTCTGCTAGGGCTGGTGGGAGCTGATGAGCTTTCCAGTGCCTCCACTCTCCCTCCCATGTAAGACAGGGAGCGCCCAGCAGGGGACTGCATGTTTCCAGACTGCTGGAGCAGAAAAGACGGGAAGATAAGGAGCACAGAAGAGCTGAAGAGAGAGTCCATCTGAAGCAGCCAGAAGATCAGACCCAACGCTGAGGCTGACATTTTGAATCCTGAAACTCTAGACTATCCCCAAGAAACTCTAGGTATCTTGGGGACCGGGTAGTTAGTATTGGAGCCAAAGAAGGCTTGGGGAAATGGATACCTTCTTATGTAAAGCTCAATGCATGCTAATTCCACCCTTCCACCAAGTTGGGGCTTCCTAACTCGACCTATATAAAAATTCTGGAGTAAACTGGCAGTAGGCCACAATTTTCCGCTCTGGCTTACACAGGTGGCCAGCAAACTCTGATATCTACAGAGTGACTCCAACAGTGAGGGAGAAGGAAAAGGGATGAGCAGGGGAGATGGAGAAGGAGTGGTGTGACTGCATCTTCTTCCTGTCTGTCATCCTCCAGAGAAGCAAACTGACACCCAGAGAGGTGAAGGGTCAGGCCCAAGCCACTGCGCTGGAGAGCCAGCAGCGGACCTCTGAGGCTAACTCAGGTCTCCTCCATGCTGGTCTCTGC